>NC_143168.1:5842119-6149238 GCF_047325235.1 Durio zibethinus | reverse complement strand
CTCTTCGGCTGGCTCAGTGCCCGCACGCTCGTTTCATGGGTTGACTTATGCATACGGAGTTCATTCCCAGTGTAAGATCAGACCGAACCGAGGGTTGCTGCATCTGGATTGACAGCACGTAGGGGGGACGGGCCGATCTTCGGCTTGCGCATTCTGCCTCTCTGATCGACTGAGCGCCCGCACGGTCGTTCCATGGGTTGGCTTAGGCATACGGAGTTTATTCCATGTCTAAGCATATGGAGTTCATTCCCAGTCTAAGATTTTGAGCCACTGTGCACATGCTGGGTTCGGGCATGTGCTGGTGCCACATTTTTTTTACCTGGGGCACAATCGTCGGAGCATCACCGGAGCATCGTCAGAGAGCCTAACCGACGGCATTGGGGGTTCCGACGATTGGGGGGGTCGAGGGTTGTGCACACATGATGTGCGATGGTTGCTGGTACTTGGGCGTTATATTGGCCCCCTATCCCTCATCAAACCTCGAAACTCACACCCCATTAAAGAGCATTTGAGATTTTATAGGTTTGCTGCCAGTAGCCATTAAAGTGTCTGAAATGGGGACACTTTTTTCAAACGGTCACAAAATCCTCTCCACATTGAGTTTTTAGCTGAATTTTTGGGATCACCTCTACAAAAATACAAGGATCACCTTTACAAAAATTTTGGGACAAAACTCTTTCAAAAAAAATTTTAACAAATCCCAAACCGTAAAAAGTTTCAAAAATCGTGAAAAATAGAAAACGGGTCGTCTTGCCACGAAACTTCACATGAAGGCTTAGGGGACCAATGTATGAATTTGTACACCACAAAAATGGCATTGGCACGGCAGAAATATGAAGATGTGCTTGAACCCACCTATCACCCGTTCGATCCCCGGCTTGGGCATCCTGCCTCTCTGGTCGACTGAGTACCCGCATGCTTGTTTTGTGGGTTGACTTAGCATACGGAGTTTATCCCCAGTCTAAGCATACAGAGTTCATTACCAGTCATAGATTAGACTAGACCGAGGGTTGCGACAACAGGATCGACAGCACGCAGGGGGGATCGGGCCGATCCTCGACTTTCACATTCTGCCTCTCCGGCCAGCTGAGCACCCGCACGCCCGTTTCATGGGATGCCTTAGGCATAGGGAGTTCATTCCATGTCTAAGCCCCTGCTAGACCGACGGTTGTGGCAGTAGGACCGATAGCACAAAGAGGGGGACCGAGCTGATCCCCGGCTTGCGCATTATGCCTCTCCGGCTGGTTCAGCGCCCGCACGCTCGTTTCATGGGTTAACTTAGGCATACAGAGTTCATTCCCCATCTAAGATTGGAATGGACCGAGGGTTCCAGCAGCAAGATCGACAGCACACAGGGGGATCGGGCCGATCCCTGGCTTGCGCATTCTGCCTCTCCGGTCGATTGAGCGCCCGCATGCTCGTTTCGTTGGTTGGCTTAGGCATACAGAGTTCATTCCATGTCTAAGCATACGAAGTTCATTCCCAGTCTAAGATTTTGAGCCACGGTGCACATACTGGGCTCGGGCATGTGCTGGTGCAGCATTTTTTTCGCCCGCGGCACCATCGTCGGAGCATTGCCGGAGAGCCTAACTGGTGGCATTGGGGGTTCCAACGATTGGGGGGGCCAGGGGGTGTGTGCACATGATGTACGATGGATCGACAGCACACAGGGGGGACCGGGCCGATTCCCGGCTTGCGCATTCTGCCTCTCCGGCCGGCTGAGTGCCCGCACGCGCGTTTCATGGGTTGGCTTGGGCATAGGGAGTTCATTCCATGTCTAATTCCCAGCTGAATCGAGGGTTGTGGCAGCGGGACCGATAGCACGCAGAGGGAGATCGGGCCAATCCCCAGCTTGCGTATTATGCCTTTCCAGCTGGCTCAGTGCCTGCACGCTCGTTTCGTGGGTTGACTTAGGCATATGGAGTTCATTCCCAGTCTAAGAACAGACTAGACCGAGGGTTGCGATAGCAAGATCGACAGCATGTAGGGGGGATCGAGCTGATCCTCGGCTTGTGCATTCTACCTCTTCAGTCGGTTGAGCGCCCGCGCGCCTGTTTTGTGGGTCGGCTTAGGCATGCGGAGTTCATTCCATGTCTAAGCATACGGAGTTCATTCCCAGTCTAAGATCGGATCGGATCGAGGGTTGTGGTAGCAGGATCGATAGCATGCAGGGGGGATCGGGCCGATCCCCGACTTGCGTATTCTACCTCTTCGGCCGACTAAGCACCCGAACGCTCGTTTCGTGGGTTGGCTTAGGCATACGGAGTTCATTCCATGTCTAAGCCCCAGCCGGACCGAGGGTTGTGGTAGTAGGACCGACAACGGGATCGGCAGCACGCAGAGGGGGATGGGCTGATCCCCAGCTTGTGCATTATGCCCTCTGGTCGGCCTTTACGGTCGACTGAGCGCCCGCCGCTTGTTTCATGGATTGACTTAGGCATACGGAGTTCATCCCCAGTCTAAGCATACGAAGTTCATTCCCAGTCTAAGATCGAACGTGATCGAGGGTTGCGGTAGTTGGATCCGCAGCACGCAGGGGGGATCGAGCCGATCCCCGGCTTGCACATTCTACCTCTCCGACCGGTTGAGCTCCCGCACACTAGTTTTATGGGTTGGCTTAGGCATAGGGAGTTCATTCCATGTCTAAGCCCCAGCCGGACCGAGGGTTGTGGCAGCGAGACTGGCAGTACGTAAAGGGGGACCGGGTCGATCTTCGGCTTGAGCATTATGCCTCTTCGATCGACTCAGCACCCACACGCTCATTTCGTGTGTTGACTTATGCATACGGAGTTGATTCCCAGTCTAAGATCGGATTGGACTGAGGGTTGTGGTAGTAGGATCGACAGCACGCAAGGGGGATCGGGTCGATCCCCAACTTGCGCGTTCTACCTCTCCGGTCGGCTAAGTGCCCGCACACTCGTTTCGTGGGTTGGCTTAGGCATACGGAGTTCATTCCATGTCTAAGCATACAGAGTTCATTCCCATCCTAAGATTTTGAGCCACGATGCACATGCTGGGCTCGAGCATGTGCTGGTGCCACATTTTTTTTGCTTGGGGCACCATCATCGGAGCATCGCTGGAGAGCCTAACCGACAGCATTGGGGTTTCTGACGATTTGGGGGGCGGAAAGGGTGTGCGCACATGATGTGCGATGGGTACTGGTACTTGTGTCATGGGCTCCGACCTTAGACTCAGAAACCGTGCAGCCTTAGGCTTGGAATCTCCTCTTTTATGCCTAAGTTAACCTAAAACACAGGCGTATGGGCACTAGAACAACGGGAAGGGCTGATTAGCAAGTTAAAGAGAAACAAGATAAGAAGGTAGAATTCTGGAAATGCTCTTGTATTCACTGAAACGGAAGTGTTTGATGGTGTACAAATGAGGGAGGAGTAGCTCTCTATTTATAGTTGAGGCTCCAGCTTACACTTAATGGCAATATCCTTAGAATAAAGGCTAAAATCATGGGATTATACAAATTACAATCAATCAGGATGCTAACTCCTGATTTTTAGGGTCAACCAAATATGCTAGGATACTGCTACTGATCCTGCCTGCTTCCAGAAGCTTCCCTTGCATGTCTAGCACCTTGGGCCCTTCTGGATGTGGTACAGGCAGCTTGTATGCCAGGCCTTGGTCTCACGGGCTGGCTTGCAAGTTGGGCGGGCATTCTAAACTCGTGTGCTAGGCTTTGCATGTAGATACTCACCAGCACGCCTGGTCTGCGGGCCTTAACCTCTGGCTCACCTGCTGGTGCACCTGATGTGCCTGGCGTGCCCGCCAAAGGTGTGACATTCTCCCCTACCTAATTGTGCAACACCTTCATTGCATCTTCTGCATGGTACTGCCTGATCTAGTCCTCGAACTGCCATAAGTCATCAACTAGTTCCCAGCTCACCTCACTATCTAGAAGTCCCTTTCAACGTACCAAGTACTCTTGTCTTAGCTGATAGTTCTTCCATCTTACCTCCCGATCAACTATGATGCTGTGGACCTCCTTCTCATATGAGGCCCTTGCTTCCAATGGCGCACGCTTTGACTTTGCCCATCTTCGATCTCCCTCATCCTCATGGAACGGCTTGAGCATGCTCACATGGAACACCGGGTGTACCTTCATCTTGGGTGGCATATCCAGCTTGTAGGCAACCTTGCCTACCCTCTTGACTACTCGAAAAGGTCCCTCATACCTCTGGACTAGGCATTTGTGTAGCCCCCTATGGTGCACAATGGGATGCAGCTTCACCAATACCAAGTCTCCAACCTAGAACTACGCATCCCGCCTATTCTGGTTTGCCCACTTCTTCGATCTCTTGGCCACCTTGTGTAGACAAACTCTGGCCAAGTCAGTTTGCTCCTGCCATGCCTTGGCAAACTTGTATGCTGCTAGATTCAGCCCTGTATAACCTGTAGCAATTGAACTGGGTGTTAGTGGTTGTTGCCTTGTCACAACCTCAAATGGGCTTTGGTTCATTACCTCACTCCTTTGCAAGTTGTAGGAAAACTACGCAATATCTAGTAGCTTTGGCCAGTCCCTTTGTGTGGCACTCACATAGTGCCTGAGGTAGACCTTCAATAGTCCATTCACTCGTTCTGTCTGCCCATTGGTCTGCGGATGCATGTTGGTGGAAAAGTTCAAGTCTGACCCCAACAGCTTGAACAACTCAGTCCAGAACCTACCCATGAAACACCCGTCTCGATCACTAACAATGGTCCTTGGCACTCCCCAGTACTTAACCATGTTCTTTAGGAACAATCGAGCTGCCTCCTCGACTGGGCACTCCTTGGTTGCTGGAATGAAGATTCCATACTTGAAAAACCTGTCCACCACTACCATGATGCTTCCAAACCCTTTTGCTTTGGGTAGACCGACTATAAAGTCCAGAGAAATACTCTCTCATGATCTCTCTGGCACTAGCAATGGCTCCAAGAGACCACCTGGTTTCTTGAGCTCCACCTTACCTTGTTGGCACACAAGACAAGTCTTCACATAGGCCTCCACATCGTCCCTCATGTGCGACCAGTAGTACCGATCCTCGATCAACGCTAAGGTACGGCTCACTCCGGGGTGTCCAGTCCACCTTGAATCATGGCATTCTTGCAAAACTTCCTTGCGAAGCTTTCCGTGCTGTGGCACAAACAGTCTACTTCCCCTGGTGTACAGCAAGCCATCCTGCAACCAAAATCGCCTAGTCTTACCTTGCTGGGTGTACTCCATCAAAGCCTTGGTCATAGGATCATGGACAATTCCCTCCATGATGTGCGACACCAGTGACCCCTCTGGTTGGCTAATGGCAACAAGGTTAGCCTTCCTGCTCAGGGCATCTGCCACTAGGTTCACCCGCCCCAGCTTGTACTCCATCTGGAAATCAAATTTCGTAAGAAAATCTTACCATCTCGCCTGCTTGGGGGACAGCTTCTTCTGCGTCTGGAAGTAGCTGGTCACCACATTGTTCGTCCTAACCATGAACCTCGACCCCAACAGGTAATGGCACCAAGTGCACAAGCAGTGCACCACTGTAGTCATCTCTTTCTCTTGGACCGTGTACTTGCACTCAGTCTCGTTTAGCTTCCTGCTCTCGAATGCGACTAGACGTCCCTCCTGCATCAACACGCCCCCTATGGCAAAGTCCGATGCATCCGTATGCACCTCATACGGCTTGGCATGGTCTGGTAAGGCCAAGACTGGCTCCTCGATCACAGCCTGCTTCAACCTATCAAAGGCTTTCTGGCACCCTGCGCTCCACTCCCATGCTTTCTCTTTCTTGAGCAAGTCAGTCAATGGCATGGCTATTGCTGAGTGACCTTTGATGAAGCGTCTGTAGTAGTTGACCAACCCAAGGAATGATCTCAACTCAGTGACCTTGCTGGAGGTTGCCACTCCAGGATGGCGTGTATCTTGCCTTCATCCATGCGTATCCTGCCACCTCCCACTATGTGGCCAAGGAACGGGATCTCCTGCTGGACGAATGAGCACTTCTCCCTCTTAACAAACAGCTTGTGCACCCACAACACCTCAAACACCTGTCTCAAGTGGTCTACATGCTCTCCCAAAGTCTGGCTGTAGATCACAATGTCATCCAAATAAACCACAACAAACCGATCAAGGAATGACTGAAGTACCTTGTTCATAAGGGTGCAGAATGTTGCTGGGGCATTTGTGAGTCTGAAAGGCATCACCAAGAGCTGATACGAACCATACCGAGTGACACATGCTATCTTTGGCTCATCTCCCTCTGCGATCCTGACTTGATAGTAGCCTGACCTCAAATCCAGCTTAGTGAACCACCTTGCGCTCCTAAGTTGATCAAACAAGTCCACAATGAGTGGGATAGGGTACTTGTTCTTAATGGTCAGCTTGTTTAAAGCCCGGTAGTCTATGCACAGTCACAACAACCCATCATGCTTGCACTGAAATAGAATCGGTGCACCATAGGGTGCCTTCGATGGCCTGATGAAGCTAGCATCAACTAATTCTTTGAGCTGCTTCCTCAACTCCTCTAACTCTGGTGGAGACATTCGGTAAGGGGCTCTAGTTGGTGGCTTAGCCTCGGACACTAGCTCGATCTTGTGGTCCACCTCCCTCTTAGGTGGTGGCTTGCTAGGTAGCTTTGCGGGCATCACATCACTAAAGGTCTTCAACACCTTTAGCACCTCCAAGGGTGACTCATCTCTTTCTCCCTTGGCTCATCATATTTTAGGGCTGCCAAGAAGGTGCCTTTTTTTCTGCTTACCGCCTTGGCAAATTGGATGGCTGACACCACCCGTGACCCAACTCCAGACCCTCTCCTTAATGGCACTAGGCATTGGCACCGTGCATCCAAGATGCAAACACAATCGGCAAAAGGCACAAGGAGGGCATTAATCCGAACAAGGAAATCCAACCTAATCACAAACTCATAGTCGTCAAGGGGTATTACCTTAATGGTCACCTTGCCTTTCCAGTCTCCAAGCTGTAACTCCACTCCCCGCATACTCCAATGGCTGGAACTTCCTTGGAGTTCACCATTTTGATGGTACCAGTCCCTTTCTACACCTTTAGTCTGAGCTTTCGGGCTCTATCACCTGAAATAAAAAGATGTGAAGCACCTGTGTCCACCGGTGCACTCACCTTCTGACCCGTAACCATCAGATCCGTAAATATCAAGCCCTTTGGCTTGCGGCTCCCCTTACTCTAGACAGCATTGAGCACCAACGACCCAAGCTTTGCTACCTCTGACTCTGGCTCCTCATCAGACTCTTTGTCTACAGCAGCCAGCTTGCCTTTCTACGGGTAATTGCACGCTCTGTGGCTCCCTCCACATAGGTAGCATGCTAGTGGCTCTCGGTCCCCCTTTGCTTTCCACTTGCCTGCTGGTGGATTCCTCTCGCCATCCTTGGTTGAACGATCTCAGTCTCCATCCTTGGACTCTCGATCACGATCCTTCCCCTTGGACTGCTTCTTCCGGTCTCTATCGTCCCTGCCCTTACCCTTAGGCTTGGTAGACTCAAACTTGTTCAGAGGCTTCAACTCTATCAAGGCCTTGGCAGTAGTCATGGCTTTAGCCAAGTCATGAACTCCTCTCCTTTGTAGCTCATGCTTCACCCACGGCTTCAGCCCATCCATGAAAGCAATTAAGGCATCCTTCTCGCCTAGATCCGAGATCTATAGCATCAATTCAGAGAATTTCTGGACATACTCCCTTATGTCCCCTTACTAGTTCAGCCTATGCAACTTTGCCCGTGCCTCATCATCAACATACTCGGGGTAAAATTGTTCTCTGAGCTCCTTTTAGAACTCTGCCCAGGTTTCAATCTTGGTGCTCCCACGCCTGACATCATCACATCTATGCCTCTACCACAATAAGGCTACATCAGTAAGATACATAGCAGCGGTGCTTACCTTTATCGCCTCGTCTTGCATGCCCATGGCCTGGAAGTACTGCTCCATACCCTAAAGGTAGTTATCTACTTCCTTGGCCGCCCTAGTCCCTTTGAACTCCTTACGATTGGGGACATCCAATCTGGACTTGGACACTCCAGCAAACATGCCATTCCCAATGGCAGTCTTGCAATCAATGAGCTCACTGGTGAGCTCCTCCATCCTCTGGCGCATGGCCTCCATGCCATCACGCAAGGTTAGCACTTCAGCCTCCAAGGTCTGATTCTTTAGGGTGAACACGTCCAAGCCTTTGTTGAGAGTAGCTTGCAGCTCACTTTGGATCTTCTCCCCCATGGAGTCTAGCGATGCAATGTGAGTCTCTACCCCCTCAAGCTTCTCCCCCATGTCGCCCATGGTCACCTCCACCTTGGCCAGCCTACCATCCATGGTAGACCAGATATCTCTAGAACTAGCTTTCCTCCCTCTTCCACGCCCATGCTCCTGGGCCTTTGGTTGTTGGTTAGCAGCGTCACTTTGGGATGCCATCTCCTTTAACCTACACAGCACAAACACGCAGAATCGAACTTGCTTTGATACCAACTGTCACAGGCTCTGACCTTAGACTCAGAAACCATGCGGCCTTAGCCTTGGAATCTCCTCCTTTATGCCTAAGTCAGCCTAAAACACAAGCGTACGGGCACTAGAACAACAGGAAGGGCTGATTACGCAAGTTAAAGAGAAATAGGATAAGAAGGCAGAATTCTGGAAATGCTCTTGTATTCACTAAAATAGAAGTGTTTGATGGTGTACAAATGAGGGAGGAGTAGCCCTCTATTTATAGTTGAGGCTTCAGCTTACACTTAATGGAAATATCCTTAGAATAAAGGCTAAAATCATGGGATTATACAGATTACAATCAATCAGGATGCTAACTCCTGATTTTCAGGGTCAACCAAATCTGCTAGGATGCTGCTGCTGATCCTACCTGCTTCCAGAAGCTTCCCTTGCGTGTCCAGCACCTTGGGTCCTTCTGGATGTGGTGCGAGAAGTTTGTATGCCAGGCCTTGGTCTCACAGGCTGGCCTACAAGTTGGGCTGGCGTTCTGAACTCGTTTGCTAGGCTTTGCGCGCAGATATCGTCCAGCACGCTTGGTCTGCGGGCCTCAACCTCTGGCTCACCTGTTGGTACACTTTATGTGCCTAGTGTGCCCACCTAGGGTGTGACACATGGCCCTTATATTGGCCCCTTATCCCTCATCAAACCTCGAGAACTCACACCCCCTTAAAAAGCATTTGAGATTTTATAGGTTTGCTGTTAGTAGCCATTAAAGTGTCTGAAATGGGGACACATTTTTCAAACGGTCACAAAATCTTCTCCACTTCGAGGTTTTAGCTGAATATTTTTGTGCATGCCAACAAAAATACAAGGATCACCTCTACCAAATTTGGGAACAAAACTCTTTCTAAAAAAATTTTAAAAAATCCCGAACCGTAAAAAGTTTTGAAAATCGTGGAAAATAGAAAACGAGTCGTCTTGCCACGAAACTTCACATGAAGGTTTAGGGGAAAATTGCATGAATTTACAAGCCATAAAAATGGCATTGGCATGGTAGAAATATGAAGATGTGCTTGAACCCACCTTCCACCCGTTCGATCCCCGGCTTGCGCATCCTACGTCTCTGGTCGGCTGAGTGCCCGTACGCTCGTTTCATGGGTTGACTTAGGCATACGGAGTTCATCCCCAATCTAAGCATACAGAGTTCATTCCCAGTCTAAGATTAGACCAGACCGAGGGTTGCGATAGTAGGATTGGCAGCACACAGGGGGGACTGGGCCAATCCCCGGCTTGCGCATTCTGCCTCTCCCATCAGTTGAGCGCCCGCACGCCCGTTTCGTGGGTTCGCTTAGGCATAGGGAGTTCATTCCATCTCTAAGCCCTAGTCGGACGAAGGGTTGTGGCAGCGGGACTGGTAGAACACAGAGGGGGATCGGGGAGATCCCCGGCTTGTGCATTATGCCTCTCCGGTCGGCTCAGTGCCCGGACGCTCATTTCGTGGGTTGACTTAGGCATACGGAGTTCATTCCCAGTCTAAGATCGGACCGGACCGAGGGTTGCAGCAGCATGATCGACAGCACGTACGGGGGGATCGGGCCGATCCCTGGCTTGCGCATTCTGCCTCTCCGATCGGCTGAGCGCCCGCACGCTTGTTTCATGGGTTGGCTTAGGCATACGGAGTTCATTCCATGTCTAAGCATACGGAGTTCATTCCCAGTCTAAGATCGGGTCGAACCGAGGGTTGCGACAATAGGACCAGTAGTAGGATCGACAGTACGTAGGGGGGATCGGGTCGATCCCTAGCCTGCACATTCTGCCTCTCCGATCAGCTGAGCGTTCACACTCTCATTTTATGGGTTGGCTTAGGCATACGGAGTTCATTCCATGTCTAAACCCCAGCTGGACTGAGGGTTGTGGCAGCAGGACCGACAGCGGGATCGGTAGCACGCAGAGGGGGATAGGGCTAATCCCCGGTTTATGCATTATGCCTCTTCGGTCGGTTGAGCGTCCACACGCTCATTTCATGGGTTGACTTAGGCATACGAAGTTCATCCCCAATCTAAGCATATGGAGTTCATTCCCAGTCTAAGATCAGACCAGATCGAGGGTTGGGGCAGTAGGATCGGCAGCACATAGGGGGGACCGAGTCGATCCTCGGCTTGCACATTCTGCCTCTCCGGTCCGTTGAGCACCCTACATGCCCATTTCATGGGTTGGCTTAGTCATAGGGAGTTCATTCCATGTCTAAGCCCCAGCCGGGCCGAGGGTTGTGGCAGCGGGATCGGTAGCACATCGGGGGGACCGGATCGATCCTCGGCTTACACATTCTACCTCTTCGACCGGTTGAGCGCCCGTACACCCATTTTGTGGGTTCGTTAAGGAATAGGGAGTTCATTCCATGTCTAAGCCCCAGCCGAACCGAGGGTTGTGGCAGCGGGACCAACAGTACACAGAGGGGGATCGAGCCGATCCTCGGCTTGTACATTATGCCTTTCCGATTGGCTCAGTGCCCGCACTCTCATTTCGTGGGTTGACTTAGGTATACGAAGTTCATTCCCAGTCTAAGATCGGATCGGACCGAGGGTTACGGCAGCAAGATCGACAGCACACATGGGGGGATCGGGCCGATCCCCGGCTTGCGCATTCTACCTCTCCGGTCGGCTGAGCGCCCGCACGCTTGTTCATGGGTTGGCTTAGGCATACGGAGTTCATTCCATGTCTAAGCATACAGAGTTCATTCCCAGTCTAAGATCGGACCGGACCGAGGGTTGCGACAGTAGGACTAGCAGCAGGATCGACAGCACGTAGGGGGGATCGGACCGATCCCTAGCCTGCACATTCTGCCTCTCCGACCGATTGAGCATTCGTACGCTCGTTTCATGGGTTGGCTTAGGCATACAGAGTTCATTCCATGTCTAAGCCCCAGCTGGATTGAGGGTTGTGGCAGTAGGATCGACAGTGGGATCGGTAGCACACAGAGGGGGATAGGGCTGATCCCTGGTTTGTGCATTATGCCTCTCTGGTCGGCTGAGCGTCCACACGCTCGTTTCATGGGTTGACTTAGGCATACGAAGTTCATCCCCAATCTAAGCATATGGAGTTCATTCCAGTCTAAGATCAGACCAGACCGAGGGTTGGGGCAGCAGGATCGATAGCACGCAGGGGGGATCGGGCCGATCCTCGGCTTACGCATTCTGCCTCTCCGGTCGGTTGAGCACCCTGCACACCGATTTTGTGGGTTGGCTTAGTCATAGGGAGTTCATTCCATGTCTAAGCCCCAGCCGGGCTGAGGTTTGTGGCAGCGGGATCGGCAGCACGTCGGGGGGATCGGGCCGATCCTCGGCTTACGCATTTTGCCTCTTCGGCCGGCTGAGCGCCCGCACGCCCATTTCATGGGTTGGCTTAGGCATAGGGAGTTCATTCCATGTCTAAGCCCCAGCCGAACCGAGGGTTGTGACAGCAGGATTGACAGCACGTAGGGGGGACCGAACCGATCCTCGGTTTATGCATTCTGGCTCTCCGGTTGGCTGAGTGCCCGCACGCTTGTTTTGTAGGTTGGCTTAGGCATACGGAGTTCATTCCACGTCTAAGCATATGGAGTTCATTCCCAGTCTAAGATTTTGAACCACGATGCACATGCTGGGCTCGAGCATGTGTTGGTGCCGTATTTTTTTCACCCGGGGCACCATGGTCGAAGCATCACCGGAGAGCCTAACCGGCGGCATTGGGGGGTTCCGACAATTGGGGGGGCCAGGGGGGTGTGCGCACATGATGTATGATGGGTGCTGGTACTTGGCCCTTATATTGGCCCCCTATCCCTCATTAAACCTCGAGAACTCACACCCCCTTAAAGAGCATTTGAGATTTTATAGGTTTGCTGCCAGTAACCATTAAAGTGTTTGACATGGGGACACTTTTTTCAAATGGTCACAAAATCTTCTCCACTTCGAGTTTTTAGCTGAATTTTTTTGTGCATGCCAACAAACATACAAGGATCACCTCTACCAAATTTGGAGCAAAAATCTTTCTAAAAAAATTTAAAAAAATCTCGAATAGCAAAAAGTTTTAAAAATCGTGAAAAATAGAAAACGGGTCGTCTTACCACGAAACTTCACATGAAGGCTTAGGGGACCATTGTATGAATTTACATGCCATAAAAATGGCATTGGCATGGCAGAAATATGAAGATGTGCTTGAACCCTCCTACCACCCGTTCGATCCCCGTCTTGCGCATCTTGCCTCTCTGGTCAACTGAGCGCCTGCACGCTCATTTCGTGGGTTGACTTAGGCATACGGAGTTCATCCCCAGTCTAAGCATACGAAGTTCATTTCCAGTCTAAGATCGGACTGGATCGAGGGTTACGGCAGCAGGATCGACAACACGTAGGGGGACCGAGCCGATCCCTAGCTTACGCATTCTACCTCTCCAACCGAATGAGCGCCTGCACGCCCGTTTCGTGGGTTGGCTAAGGCATAGGGAGTTCATTCCATGTCTAAGCCCCAATCGGATCGAGGGTTGTGGTAGTGGGACCGACAGCACGCAGAGGGGGACCAGGCCGAACCCTAGCTTGCGCATTATGCCTATCCGGTCGGCTTAGCGCCCGTACGCTCATATTGTGGGTTGACTTAGGCATAAGGAGTTCATTCCCAGTCTAAGATCAGATCGGACCGAGGGTTACGGTAGTAGGATCGACAGCATCCAGGGGGGGATCGGGCCAATCCCTGGCTTGCGAATTCTGCCTCTCCTGCCTGCTGAGTGCTCGCACGCTCGTTTCATGGGTTGGCTTAGGCATACGGAGTTCATTCCATGTCTAAGCATATAGAGTTCATTCCCAGTCTAAGATTGGATCGGACTGAGGGTTGCGATAGTAGGACTAGTAGCAAGATCGATAGCACACAGGGGGACTGGGCCGATCCTCGGTTTGGACATTCTACCGCTCCGATTGGCTGAGCGCCCGCACTCTCGTTTCATGGGTTGGCTTAGGCATACGAAGTTCATTCCATGTCTAAGCCCTAGCCGGATCGAAGGTTATGGCAACAGGATCGGCAGCGGGATCGACGGCACGTAGAGGGGGATCGGGCTAATCCTCGGCTTACGTATTATGCCTCTCCGGCCGGTTGAGCGCCCGCACGCTCGTTTCGTGGGTTGACTTAGGCATACGGAGTTCATCCCCAGTCTAAGCATACGGAGTTCATTCCCAGTCCAAGATCGAACCGAACTAAGGGTTGCGGCAGCAGGATCGACAGCACGTAGGGGGGATCGGGCCGATCCCCAACTTGCGCATTCTGCTTCTCCGATTGGCTAAGTGCCCGCATGCTCATTTTGTGGGTTGGCTTAGGCTTATGGAGTTCATTTTGTGTCTAAGCCCTAGTCGGACTGACAGTTGTGGCAGTAGGACCGGTAGTGGGTTCGACAACACTCAGAAGGGGATCAGGCTGATCCCCGGCTTACGCATTATGCCTCTCCGATCGGCCTCTCCGACAGGCTAAGCACCCGTACGCTCATTTCATGGGTTGACTTAAGCATACGGAGTTCATCCCCAGTCTAAGCATACGGAGTTCAATCCCAGTCTAAGATCAGACCGGACCAAGGGTTGCGACAGCAGGATTGATAGCACGCAGGGGGGACCAGGCCAATCCTCGGCTTGCGCATTCTGCCTCTTCGACTGGCTGAGCACCCACACACCCGTTTCGTGGGTTGGCTTAGGCGTAGGGAGTTCATTCCATGTCAAAGCCCCAGTCGAACCAAGGGTTGTGGCAATGGGATCGGCAACATATAGAGGGGGATCGAGCTGATCCCCAACTTGCGTATTATGCCTCTCTGACCGGCTCAGCGCCCGTACGTTCGTTTCATGGGTTGATTTAGGCATACAAAGTTCATTCCTAGTCTAAGATCAGATCGGACCGAGGGTTACGGTAGCAGGATCGACAGCATACAGGGGGGATCAGGTCGATCCTCAGCTTATGCATTCTGCCTCTCCGGTCGACTGAGCGCCCGCATGCTCGTTTCGTGGGTTGGCTTAGGCATACATAGTTCATTCCATGTCTAAGCATGCAGAGTTCATTCCCAGTCTAAGATTAGACCAGACTGAGGGTTACGATAGTAGGATCGATAGCACGCAGGGGGTGACCGGGCTGATCCCCGGCTTGCGCATTATGCCTCTTCGATCGGCTGAGCGCCCGCACGCATGTTTCCTGGGTTGACTTAGGCATATGGAGTTCATCCCAAGTCTAAGCATACAGAGTTCAATCCCAATCTAAGATCGGATCGAACCGAGGGTTGCGACAGTAGGATCAGTAGCACGCAGGGGTGATCGGGTCGATCCTCGGCTTACGCATTCTACCTTTCCGGCCGACTGAGTGCCCGTACGCCCATTTTGTGGGTTGGCTTAGGCATAGGGAGTTCATTCCATGTCTAAGCCCCAGCCAGTCCGAGGATTGTGGCAGCAGGACTGGCAGCACATAGAGGGGGACCGGGCCGATCCCCGACTTACGCATTATGCCTCTTCGGTCGGGTCAGTGCCCGCACGCTCGTTTCGTGGGTTGACTTATGCATATGGAGTTCATTCCAGTCTAAGATTAGACCGGACTGAGGGTTGCGGCAGCAGGATAGACAGCCCGTAGGGCGGCACCGGGCCGATCCCCAGCTTGCTCATTCTGCCTCTCTGGTCTGCTGAGCGCCCGCACGCTCATTTCGTGTGTTGGCTTAGGCATACAGAGTTCATTCCACGTCTAAGCATACGGAGTTCATTCCCAATCTAAGTTTTTGAGCCATGGTGCACATGCTGGTCTCGGGCATTGCTGGTACCGCATTTTTTTCGCCCGGGGCACCATCGCTGGAGCGTCACCGGAGCACCGTCGGAGAGCCTAACCGGCGACATTGGGGGTTCCGGGGATTGGGGTGGCCGGGGGGTGTTCACAAATGATGTGCGATTGGTGCTGGTACTTGGCCCTTATATTGGCCCCCTATCCCTCATCAAACCTCGAGAACTCACACCCCCTTAAAGAGCATTTGAGATTTTATAGGTTTGCTGCCAGTAGCCATTAAAGCGTCCGAAATGGGGACAATTTTTTCAAACGGTCACAAAATCTTCTCCACTTCAAGTTTTTAGCTGAATTGTTTTGTACATGCCAACAAAAATACAAGGATCACCTCTACCAAATTTGGGGGCAAAACTCTTTCTAGAAAAATTTTAAAAAATCCTGAACCGTAAAAAGTTTCAAAAATCGTCAAAAATAAAAAATGGGTCGTCTTGCCACAAAACTTCACATGAAGGCTTAGGGGACCACTGTATGAATTTACAAGCCATAAAAATGGCAATGGCATGGCAGACATATGAAGATGTGCTTGAACCCACCTACCACCCATTCGATCCCCGGCTTGCGCCTCCTACCTCTCTGGTTAGCTGAGCGCCCGCATGCTCGTTTCGTGGATTGACTTAGGCATACGGAGTCCATCCCCAGTCTAAGCGTACGTAGTTCATTCTCAGTCTAAGATCAGACCGGATTGAGGGTTGCGACAGCAGGATCGATAGCACGCAAGGGGACCATCCGATCCTCGGCTTGAACTTTCTGCCTCCCTGGCCGGATGAGTGCCCGCACGCCCGTTTCGTGGGTTGGCTTAGGCATAGGGAGTTCATTCCATGTCTAAGTCCCAGCCAGATCGAGGGTTGTGGCAGCGGGACCGACAGCACGTAGAGGGGACCGAGCCGATCCTCGGCTTGCGCATTATGCCTCTCCGGCCGGCTCAGCACCCATACGCTCGTTTCGTGGGTTGACTTAGGTATATGAAGTTTATTCCCAGTCTAAGATTAGATAGGACTGACAGCACGCAGGGGGGATCGAGTCGGTCCCTGGCTTGTGCATTCTGCCTCTCCGGCCGGTTGAGCGCCCGCACGCTCGTTTTGTGGGTTGGCTTAGGCATACGGAGTTCATTCCATGTCTAAGCATACGGAGTTCATTCCCAGTCTAAGATTTTGAGCCACAGTGCACATGCTGGGCTTGGGCATGTGCTGGTGTCATATTTTTTTCGCCCAGGGCACCATCACCGGAGCATCGTCAGAGAGCCTAAGCATACGGAGCCATGTCTAAGCATACGGAGTTCATTCCTAGTCTAAGATAGGATCGGACCAAGGGTTGCGACAGCAGGACCAGCAGCAGATCAAGAGCATGCAGGGGGGGACCAGGCCAATCCCTAGCTTGCGCATTCTGCCTCTCCAGTCGGTTGAGCACCCATACGCTCGTTTCATGGGTTGGCTAAGGCATAGGGAGTTCATTCCATGTCTAAGACCAAGCCAGACTGAGGGTTGTGGCAGCGGGACTGATAGCACGCAGAGATGGATCGAGTCGATCCCCGATTTGCACATTATGCCTCTTCGGCTGGCTTAGTGCCCGTACGCTCATTTCGTGGGTTGAGTTAGGCTTACGAAGTTCATTCCCAGTCTAAGATCAGATCGGACCGAGGGTTGCAGTAGTAGGATTGACAGCATGCAGGGGGGATCAGACCAGTCCCCGGCTTGCGCATTCTGCCTCTCCGGCCAGCTGAGCACCCATACGCTCGTTTCATGGGTTGACTTAGGCATACGAATTTCATTCCATGTCTAAGCATACGGAGTTCATTCCCAGTCTAAGATTGGATTGGACCGAGGCTTATGGCAGCAGGACCGGTAGCAGGACCAGCAACAGGATCGACAGTACACAGAGCGGGATCGGGTCGATCCCCGGCTTTGCGCATTCTACCTCTCCGACCGGCTGAGCACCCGCACGCTCGCTTCGTGGGTTGGCTTAGGCATACGAGGTTCATTCCATGTCTAAGCCCCAGCTGGACCGAGGGTTGTGGCAACAGGACCAGTTGAGGGATCGGTAGCACGTAGAGGGGGACCGGGCTGATCCCCAGCTTGTGCATTATGCCTCTCCGACCGGCCTCTCCGGCCGGTTGAGCACCCACACGCTTGTTTTGAGGGTTGTCTTAGGCATACGGAGTTCATCCCCAGTCTAAGATCAAACCAGACTGAGGGTTGCGACAGCAAGATCGACAGCACACAGGGGGGACTGGGCCGATCCCCGACTTACGCATTCTGCCTCTCCGACCGGCTGAGCGCCCGCACGCCCGTTTCGTTGGTTGGCTTAGGCATAGGGAGTTCATTCCATGTCTAAGCCCCAGCTAGACCGAGGGTTATGGCAATGGGATCGACGGCACGTAGAGGGGGATCAGGCCGATCCTCGGCTTGCGTATTATGTCTCTTTGACCGGCTCAGCGCCTGCACGCTCATTTCGTGGGTTGACTTATGCATACAGAGTTCATTCCCAGTCTAAGATCAGATTGGACTGAGGGTTGTGGTAGCAGGATCGACAGCATGCAGGGGGAGATCGGGCCGATCCCCATCTTGCGCATTTTGCCTCGTCGGCCGACTGAGCGCCCGCACGCTCGTTTCGTGGGTTGGCTTAGGCATACGGAGTTCATTCCATGTCTAAGGATATGGAGTTCATTCCCAGTCTATGATTTTGAGCCACGGTGCACATGCTGGGCTCGGGCATGTGCTGGTGCCGCATTTTTTTACCTGCGGCACCATCGTCGGAGCATCACCGGAGAGCCTAACCGACGGCATTGGGGGTTCCGACGATTAGGGGGCCGGGGGGTGTGCGCACACGATGTGTGATGGGTGCTGGTACTTGTCCCATATGTTGGCCCCCTATACCTCATCAAACCTCTAGAACTCACACCCCCTTAAAAAGCATTTGAGATTTTATAGGTTTGCTGCCAGTAGCCATTAAAGTGTCTGGAATGGGGACACTTTTTTCAAATGGTCACAAAATCTTCTCAACTTCAAGTTTTTAGCTGAATTTTTTTATGCATGCCACCAAAAATACAAGGATCACCTCTACCAAATTTGGGGACAAAAATTTTTCTAAAAAAATTTTAAAAAATCTCGAATCGTAAAAAGTTTCAAAAATCGTGAAAAATAGAAAATGGGTCGTCTTGCCACGAAACTTTACATGAAGGCTTAGGGGACCATTGTATGAATTTACAAGCCATAGAAATGGCATTGGCATGGCAGAAATATGAAGATGTGCTTGAACCCACCTACCACCCGGTCGATCCCTGGCTTGCGCATCCTGCCTCTCTGGTCGGTTGAGCGCCCGCCCACTCGTTTCATGGGTTAAGTTAGGCATACGGAGTTCATCCCCAGTCTAAGCATACGAAGTTCATTCCTAGTCTAAGATCAGACCAGATCGAGGGTTGCGACAGTAGGATCGGCAACACGTAGGGGGGACCAGGCTGATCCCTGGCTTGCACATTGTGCCTCTTCGGTCAGCTGAGCACTCGCACGCCCGTTTCATGGGTTGGCTTAGGTTGTGGCTGCCCTAGCCGAACCGAAGGTTGTGGTAACGGGACCGGCAGCACGAAGAGGGGGATCGGACCGATCCCCAGCTTATGCATTATGCCTCTCCGACCAGCTCAGTGCCCGCACACTCGTTTTGTGGGTTGAGTTAGGCATATGGAGTTCATTCCCAGTCTAAGATCGGACCATACCAAAGGTTACGGGAGTAGGATCGACAACACGTAGGGGAGGACCGGGTCGGTCCCCGACTTGCGCATTCTGCCTCTCTAATCGGCTGAGTGCATACGGAGTTCATTCCATTTCTAAGCATACGGAGTTCATTCCCAGTCTAAGATCAGACCGGACCAAAGGTCGCGGTAGTAGGACCAGTAGCAGGATTGGTAGCATGCAGGGGGGGACCGAGCTAATCCCCGGCTTGCGCATTCTGCCTCTCCGATCGGCTGAGCGCCCGCATGCTCGTTTCGTGGGTTGGCTTAGGCATGCGGAGTTCATTCCATGTCTAAGCCCCAGTCGGACCGAGGGTTGTGGCAGTAGGATCGGTAGCGAGATCGGTAGCATGCAGAGGGGGATCAGGTTGATCCCCGGCTTGCACATTATGCCTCTTCGACCGACCTCTTCGGCAGGCTAAGCACCCGCACGCTTGTTTCATGGGTTAACTTAGGCATACGGAGTTCATCCCTAGTCTAAGCATACAGAGTTCATTCCCAGTCTAAGATCAGACCGAACCGAGGGTTGTGGCAGTAAGATCGGTAGCACGCAGGGGGGACCGGGCCATCCCTGGCTTACGCATTCTGCCTCTCCAGCTGACTGAGTGCCCGCACGTCTGTTTCGTCGGTTGGCCTAGGCTTAGGGAGTTCATTCCATGTCTAAGCCCCAGTCAGACCGAGGGTTGTGGTAGCTGGACTGGCAGCACGCAGAGGGTGACTTGGCCGATCACTAGCTTGCGCATTATGCCTTTTCAGTCGGCTCAACGCCCGCACGCTCATTTCGTTGGTTGACTTATGCATACGGAGTTCATTCCCAGTCTAAGATCGGATCAAACTGAGGGTTGTGACAACAGGATCGACAGCATGGAGGGAGGACTGGGTCGATCCCCGGCTTACGCATTCTGCCTCTCCGATCGGTTGAGTGCCCGCACGCTCGTTTCTTGGGTTGGCTTAGGCATACGGAGTTCATTCCATGTCTAAGCATACGGAGTTCATTCCCAGTCTAAGATTTTGAGCCACGGTGCATATGCTGGGCTCAGGCATGTGCTGGTGACGCATTTTTTTTGCCCGGGGCACCATCGTCGGAGCATCGCAGGAGAGCCTAACCGGCGGCATTGGGGGTTCTGGCGATTGCGGGGCCGGGGGGTGTGCGCACATGATGTGCAATGGGTGCTGGTACTTGGCCCTTATATTGGCCCCCTATCCCTCATGAAACCTCAAGAACTCACACCCCCTTAAAGAGCATTTGAGATTTTATAGGTTTGCTGCCAGTAGCCATTAAAGTGTTTGAAATAGGGACACTTTTTTTAAACGGTCACAAAATCTTCTCCACTTTGAGTTTTTAGCTGAATATTTTTGTGCAAGCGAACAAAAATACAAGGATCTTCGCTACCAAACTTGGGGACAAAACTCTTTCTAAAAAAATTTTAAAAAAATCTCGAACCGTAAAAAGTTTTGAAAATCATGAAAAATAGAAAACGGATCATCTTGCCACGAAACTTCACATGAAGGCTTAGGGGACCATTGTATGAATTTACAAGCCATAAAAATGGCATTGGCATGGTAGAAATATGAAGATGTGCTTGAACCTACCTACCACTCGTTCGATCCCCGGCTTACGCATCCTGCCTCTCTGGTTGGCTGAATGCCCGTACTTTCATGGGTTGACTTAGGCATACGAAGTTCATCCCCAGTCTAAGCATACAGAGTTCATTCCCAACATAAGATCAGATCGAATCGGGGGTTGTGGTACCAGGATCGGTAGCACGCATGGAGGATCAGGTGGATCCCCGGCTTGCGCGTTCTGCCTTTTCGACCGACTGAGCTCCCGCACGCTCGTTTCGTGGGTTGGTTTAGGCATAAGGAGTTCATTCCAAGTCTAAGCCCCAGCCGGACCGAGGGTTGTGGCAGTGGGACCGACAGCACGCAGAGGGGGACCGGGCCAATCCCTGGCTTGCGCATTATGCCTCTCCAGCCGGCTCAGCGCCCACACACTCATTTCATGGGTTGACTTAGGCATATGGAGTTCATTCCCAATCTAAGATCGGACCAGACCGAGGGTTCCGATAGCAGGATCGACAGCACGCAGGGGAGATCAGGTCGGTCCCCGACTTGCGCATTCTGCCTCTCCAACCGACTGAGCGCCCGCACGCTCGTTTCATGGGTTGGCTTAGGCATACAGAGTTCATTCCATGTCTAAGCATACGAAGTTCATTCCCAGTTTAAGATCAGACTGGATCGAGGGTTGTTGCAGTAGGACCAGCAGTAGGATCGGCAACACGCATGGGGGGACTGGGCCGATCCCCGACTTGTGCATTTTGCCTCTCTGGCCGGCTGAGCGCCCGTACACTCGTTTCGTGGGTTGGCTTAGGCATACGGAGTTTATTCCATGTCAAAGCCCCAGCCAGACCGAGGGTTGTGGTAGCAGGACCGACAGTGGGATTGGCTACACGCAGAAGGGGATCAGGCTGATCCCAGCTTGTGCATTATGCCTTTTCGGCTGGTAGAGCACCCGTACACTCGTTTCATGGGTTGAATTATGCATATGGAGTTCATCCCCAGTCTAAGCATACGAGTTCATTCCCAGTCTAAGATCGGATTGGACTGAGGGTTGCGGTAGTAGGATCGACAGCACACAGGGGGGATCGGGCCGATCCCCGGCTTGCGCATTTTGCCTCTTCGATCGACTGAGCGCTCGCACGCCCGTTTCGTGGGTTGGCTTAGGCATAGGGAGTTCATTCCATGTCTAAGCCCTAGCCAGACCGAGGGTTGTGGCAGCGGGACCGGCAGCATGAAGAGGGGGATCAGGCCGATCCCTGACTTGCAGATTATGCCTCTTCGGTCGGCTCAGCACCCGTATGCTCATTTTATGGGTTGACTTATGCATACGGAGTTCATTCCCAGTCTAAGATTTTGAGCCATGGTGCACATGTTGGGCTCGAGCAAGTGCTGGTGCCGTATTTTTTTCACTCGGGGCACCATCACTGGAGCATCACCGAACCGGAGAGCCTAACCGTATTTTTTTTGCCCGGGGCACCATCGTCGGAGCATCGTAGGAGAGCCTAACCGGTGGCATTGGGGGTTCCGACAATTAGGGGTCCGGGGGTGCGTGCGCACATGATGTGTGATGGGTGTGGTACATAGCCCTTATATTGGCCCCCTATCCATCATCAAACCTCGAGAACTCACATCCCCTTAAAGAGCACTTGAGATTTGATAGGTTTTCTGCCAGTAGCCATTAAAGAGTCTAAAATGGGGACACTTTTTCCAAACGGTCACAAAATCTTCTCCACTTCGAGTTTTTAGCTGAATGTTTTTGTGCAAGCCAAAAAAAATACAAGGATCACTTCTACCAAATTTGGGGACAAAACTCTTTCTAAAAAAATTTTAAAAAATCTCAAACCATAAAAAGTTTGGAAAATCGTGAAAAATAGAAAACGGGTCATCTTGCCACTAAACTTTACATGAAGGCTTAGGGGACCAGTGTATGAATTTACAAGCCATAAAAATGGCATTGGCATGGTAGAAATATGAAGATGTGCTTGAACCCACCTACCACCTGTTCGATCCCCAGCTTGCGCATGCTGCCTCTCTGGTCGGCTGAGCGCCTGAACGCTCGTTTCATGGGTTGACTTAGGCATACGGAGTTCATCCCCAGTCTAAGCATACGGAGTTCGTTCCTAGTCTAAGATCGGATCAGACCGAGGGTTGCGACAGCAGGTTCGGCAGCACGCAGAGGGGATCGGGCCGATCCCTAGCTTGCGCATTTTGCCTTTCCGACCGGCTGAGCGCCCGCACGCCCATTTCGTGGGTTGGCTTAGGCATAGGGAGTTCATTCCATGTCTAATCTCCAGCTGGATTGAGGGTAGTGGCAGCGGGAACGGCCGCATGCCGAGGGGGATCGGGCCGATCCCCGGCTTGCACATTATGCCTCTCCGATTGGCTCAGCGCCCGCACGCTCGTTTCATGGGCTGACTTTGGCATACGGAGTTCATTCCCAGTCTAAGATTGGACTGGACTGGACCGAGGGTTGTGGTAGCAGGATCGACAGCATGCAGGCGGGACCGGGTTGGTCCCCGGCTTGTGCATTCTGCCTCTCTAGTTGGCTGAATGCCCGTTCGCTCGTTTCATGGGTTGGCTTAGGCATACGAAGTTCATTCCATGTCTAAGCATACAAAGTTCATTCCCAGTCTAAGATCGAATCGGACCGAGGGTTGCGGTAGTAGGATCGGTAGCAAGATCGACAGCACGCAGGGGGGACCGGGTCGATCCTCAGCTTGCACATTCTCTCTCTCCGACCGGCTGACTGCCCGGACGCTCGTTTCATGGGTTGGCTTAGGCATACAGAGTTCATTCCATGTCTAAGCCCTAACCGGATCGAGGGTTGTGGCAGCAGGACCGGCAGTGGGATCGACAGCACATAGAGGGGGATCGGGCTGATCCTCGACTTACGCCTCTCCGGCCGGTTGAGTGCCCGCACTCTCGTTTCATGGGTTGACTTAAGCATACGGAGTTCATCCCCAGTCTAAGCATACAGAGTTCATTCCCAATCTAAGACTGGACCGAGGGTTGCAGTAGCAGGATCGGCAGAACGCAGGGGGGATCGGGTCGATCCCTAGCTTTTTAATTCTGCCTTTTCGACCGGCTGAGCCCGCACACGCCCGTTTCATGGGTTGGCTTAGGCATAGGGAGTTCATTCCATGTCTAAGCCGCAGCTGGACCGAGGGTTGTAGCAGCGGGACCGGCAGCACGCAGAGGTGGATCGGACTGATCCCCAGCTTACGCATTATGCCTCTTCGGTTGGCTGAACGCCTGCATGCTCGTTTCGTGAGTTGACTTATGCATATGGAGTTCATTCCCAGTCTAAGATCGGACCAGACCGAGGGTTACAGCAGCAGGATCGATAGCATGCAGAGGGGGACCGGGCTGATCCCCAACTTACGCATTCTGCCTCTTCGATCGGCTGAGCACCCGCACGCTCGTTTCGTGGGTTGGCTTGGGCATACGGAGTTCATTCCATGTCTAAGCATACAGAGTTCATTCCCAGTCTAAGATTTTGAGCCATGGTGCACATGCCGCATTTCTTTCGCACAGGGCACCATCGTCAGGGCATCGCCGGAGAGCCTGAGGGTTCCGGCAATTGGGGGGCGGGGGGTGTGCACACATGATGTGCGATGGGTGCTGGTAGTTGGCCCTTATATTGGCCCCCTATCCCTCATCAAACCTCGAGGACTCACACCCCCTTAAAGAGCATTTGAGATTTTATAGGTTTGCTGCCAGTAGCCATTAAAGTGTTTGAAATGGGGACACTTTTTTCAAACAGTCACAAAATCTTCTCCACTTTGAGTTTTTAGCTGAATTTGTTTGTGCATGCCAAGAAAAATACAAGGATCACCTCTAACAAATTTGGGGACAAAACTATTTTTAAAAAAATTTTAAAAAATCCTGAACCGTAAAAAGTTTCAAAAATCGTGAAAAATAGAAAATGGGTCGTCTTGCCATGAAACTTCACATGAAGGCTTAGGGGACCTTTGTATGAATTTACAAGCCATAAAAATGGCATTGGCATGGCAGAAATATGAAGATGTGTTTGAACCCACTTACCACCCGTTCGATCCTCGGCTTACGCGTCCTGCCTCTCTGGTCGGCTGAGCGCCCGCACGCTCGTTTCGTGGGTTGTCTTAGGCATACGGAGTTTATTCCCAGTCTAAGATCAGACCAGACCAAGGGTTACGGTAGTAGGATCGGTAGCACGCAAGGGGATCGGGCCGATTCCCGGCTTGCGCATTCTGCCTCTTCGGCCAGTTGAGCGCCCACACGCCCGTTTCGTGGGTTGGCTTAGGCATAGGGAGTTCATTCCATGTCAAAGCCCCAGCCGGACCGAGGGTTGTGGCAGCGAGACAGGCAGTACGCAGAGGAGGACCGAGCCGATCCTCGGCTTACGCATTATGCCTCTCCGACCAGCTCAATGCCCGTACACTCGGTTCGTGGGTTGACTTAGGCATATAGAGTTCATCCCCAGTTTAAGCATACAGAGTTCATTCCCAGTCTAAGATCGGATCGGATCGAGGGTTGCGGCAGTAGGACCAGTAGCAAGATCGGCAGCATACAGAGGGGATCGGGCCGATCCTCGACTTGTGCATTGTACCTCTCCGACCGGCTGAGTGCCCGTGTCACGCCCTGGGTGGGTGAGCCAGGCACATTAGGTGCACCAGCAGGTCAGCCAGAGGTTAAGGCCCACAGACCAGGCGTGTTGGCCGGTATCTATGCACAAAGCCTGGCAAACGAGTTCAGAACATCCGCCCAACCTGTAGGCCAGCCTATGAGAGCAAGGCCTGGCATACAAGCTGCCCGCACCACATCCAGAAGGGCCCAAGGTGCTGGACACGCAAGGGAAGCTTCTGGAAGCAGGCAGGATCAGCTGGAGCATCCTGGCAGATTTGGTTGACCCTAAAAATCAAGAGTTAGCATCCTGATTGATTGTAATCTATATAATCCCATGATTTTAGCCTTTATTCTAAGGATATGCCATTAGGTTGTAGCTGGAGCCTCAACTATAAATAGAGGGCTGCTCCACCCTTATTTGTACACCATTAAACACTTCTGTTTCAGTGAATACAAGAGCATTTCTAGAATTCTATCTTCTTATCATGTTTCTCTTTAACTTGCGTAATCAGCCCTTCCCATTGTTCTAGTACCCACACGCTTGTGTTTTAGGCTGACTTACGCATAAAAGAGGAGATTCCAAGCCTAAGGCCGCACGGTTTCTGTGTCTAAGGTCGGAGCTCGTGACAGTTGGTATCAGAGCGAGTTCGATTCTGCGTGTTTGTGTTGTGCAGGTTAGATCATGATTGAAGAAATGGCATCCCAAAGCGACATTGCTAGCCAACAACCAGAGAACCAGAAGCATGGGCGTGGAAGAGGCAAGAAAGCCAATTCTAGAGATATCTGGTCTACCATGGACGGTAGGTTGGCCAAGGTGGAGGTGATCGTAGGTAACATGGGGGAGAAGCTTGAAGAGGTAGAGACTCACATTGCATCGCTAGACTCCATGGGGGAGGAGATCCAAAGTGAGCTAGAAGCTGCTCTCAACAAAGGCATGACGTGTTCACCTAAAAGAATCAGACCTTGGAGGCTGAAGTGCTAACCTTGCGCGATGGCATGGAGGCCATGCGCCAGCGATGGAAGAGCTTGCCAGTGAGCTCGTTGCTTGCAAGACTGCCATTGGGAATGGCATGTTTGCTGGAGTGTCCAAGTCCATATTGGATGTCCCTAAGCCTAAGGAGTTCAAGGGGACTAAGGCAGCCAAGGAAGTAGACAACTACTTATAGGGTATGGAGCAGTACTTCCAGGCCATGGGCCTGCAAGACGAGGCGATAAAGGTAAGCACCGCTGCTATGTATCTAACTGATGTAGCCTTATTGTGGTGGAGGCACAGGTGTGATGATGTTAGGCATGGGAGCACCAAGATTGGAACCTAGGCAGAGTTCCAAAAGGAGTTCAGAGAACAATTTTACCCAAAGTATGCCGATGATGAGGCATGAGCAAAGTTACGTAGGCTGAGCCAGCAAGGGGACATAAGGGAGTATGTCCAGAAATTCTCTGAACTAATGCTACAGATCTCAGATCTAGGTGAGAAGGATGCCTTACTTGCTTTCATGGATGGGTTGAAGCCGTGGGTGAAGCATGAGCTACAAAGGAGAGGAGTTCATGACTTGGCTAAAGCCATGACTATTGCTGAGGCCTTGATAGAGTTCAAGCCTTTGAACAAGTTCAAGTCTACCAAGCCTAAGGGTAAGGGTAGGGATGATAGGGACCGAAAAAAGTAGTCCAAGGGGAAAGACCGTGACTAGGAGCCCAAGGATGGAGATCGAGACCATTCAACCAAGGATGGCGAGAGGAAGCCACCAGCAGGCAAGTGGAAAGCAAAAGGGGACCAAGAGCCACTAGCATGCTACCTATGTGGAGGGAGCCACATAGCACGCAATCGTAGAAGGGCAAACTGGCTGCTATAGACAAGGAGTCTGACGAGGAGCCAGAGTCAGGGGTAGCAAAGATTTTATAGGTTTGCTGCCAGTAGCCATTAAAGTATCTGAAATGGGGACACTTTTTTCAAATGGTCACAAAATCTTCTCCACTTCGAGTTTCCAGCTGAATTTTTTTGTGCATGTCGAAAAAAATACAAGGATCACCTCTACCAAATTTGGGGACAAAACTCTTTCTAAAAAAATTTTAAGAAATCCCAAACCGTAAAAAGTTTTAAAAATCGTGAAAAATAAAAAATGGCTCGTCTTGCCACGAAACTTCACATGAAGGCTTAGGGGACCATTGTATGAATTTACAAGCCATAAAAATGGCATTGGCATGGTAGAAATATGAAGATGTGCTTGAACCCACCTACCACCCGTTCGATCCCTAGCTTGCGCATCCTGCCTCTCTGGTCGGCTGAGTGCCCGCACGCTCGTTTCATGGGTTGACTTAGGCATATAGAGTTTATCCCCAGTCTAAGCATATGGAGTTCATTCCCAGTCTAAGATCGGACCAGATATCTGGCTTGTGCATTCTGCCTCTCCAACTGGTTGAGTGCCTGCACACCCGTTTCGTGGGTTGGCTTAGGCATAGGGAGTTCATTCCATGTCTAAGCCCCAGTTAGATTGAGGGTTGTGGTAGCGGGATCGACAGCACGCAGAGGGGGATCGGGCCGATCCCCGGCTTACGTATTCTGCCTCTTCGATTGGCTCAACACCCGCATGCTCATTTCATGGGTTGACTTACACATACGGAGTTCATTCCTAATCTAGGATCGGACCGGACCGAGGGTTACGGTAGCGGGATCGACAGCATACAAGGGGGGATCGAGCCGGTCCCCGGCTTGCGCATTTTGCCTCTCCGACCGACTGAGCGCCCGTACGCACGCTTGTTTCATGGGTTGGCTTAGGCATACGGAGTTCATTCCATTTCAAAGCATATAGAGTTCATTCCTAGTCTAATATCGGACCAGATCGAGGGTTGTGGCAGCAGGATCGACAGCGCGCAAGAAAGGATCAAGCCGATCCCTGGCTTGCGCATTCTGCCTTTTCGGCCGGCTGAGCACCCGCACACTCGTTTCATGGGTTGGCTTTGGCATACGGAGTTCATTCCATTTCTAAGCCCCAGCCAGACCGAGGGTTGTAGCAGCAAGACCAGCAGTGAGATTGGTAGCACGTAGAGTGGGACCGGGCTAATCCTGGGCTTACAATTATGCCTCTTCGGCCGACTTAGCGCCCGCATGCTCATTTCATGGGTTGACTTAGGCATACGGAGTTCATCCCTAGTCTAAGCATACAGAGTTCATTCCTAGTCTAAGATCAGACTGGACCGAGGGTTTCGACAGTAGGATCGGTAGCACGTAGGGGGGGCTGAGCCGATCCCTGGCTTGCACATTCTGCCTCTCCCGTCGACTAAGTGCCCGCACATCCGTTTCGTGGGTTGGCTTAGGCATATGGAGTTTATTCCACGTGCAAGCCCCAACCAGATCGAGGGTTGTGGTAGCGAGACTGACAACAAACAGATGGGGATCGGGTCGATCCCCGGCTTACGCATTATGCCTCTTCGATCGGTTCAGTGCCTGCACGCTCGTTTGGTGGGTTGACTTATGCATACAGAGTTCATTCCCAGTGTAAGATCAGAGTAGACTGAGGGTTGTGGCCGTAGGATCGACAACACACAGGGGGGACCGAGTCGATCCTCGGGTTTCGCTTTTTGCCTCTCCGATCGATTGAGCGCCCACACGCTCGTTTCGTGGGTTGGCTTAGGCATACGGAGTTCATTCCATGTCTAAGCATGCGGAGTTCATTCCCAGTCTAAGATTTTGAGCCACGGTGCACATGTTGGGCTTGGGCATATGCTGGTGTCGTATTTTTTTCACCAGGGGCACCATCGCTGGAGCATCGTCGGAGTATCGCTGGAGAGCCTAACCAGCGGCATTGGGGGTTCTGGCGATTGGGGGTGCCGGGGGGTGTGCACACATGGTGTGCGATGGGTGCTGGTACTTGGCCCTTATATTGGCCCCCTATCCCTCATCAGACCTCGAGAACTCACACCCCTTTAAAGAGCATTTGAGATTTTATAGGTTTGCTGCCAGTGGCCATTAAAGTGTCTGAAATGGGGACACTTTTTTCAATTGGTCACAAAATCTTCTCCACTTTGAGTTTTTAGCTAAAGTTTTTTGGGCATGCCAAAAAAAAAATACAAATATCACCTCTACCAAATTTGGGGACAAAACTCTTTCTAAAAAATTTTTAAAAATCTTGAACCATAAAAAGTTTCAAAAATCGTGAAAAATAGAAAACGGGTCGTCTTGCCACGAAACTTCACATGAAGGCTTAGGGGACCATTGTAAGAATTTACAAGCCATAAAAATGGCATTGGCATGGCAGAAATATGAAAATGTGCTTGAACCCACCTACCACATGTTCGATCCTCGGTTTACGCATCCTGTCTCTCTGGTCGGCTGAGCGCTCGCACACTCGTTTTGTGGGTTGACTTAGGCATACGGAGTTCATCCCCAATCTAAGCATACGGAGTTCATTCCCAGTCTAAGATCAGACCAGATCGAAGGTTGCGACAGTAGGATCAATAGCACACAAGGGGGACCGAGCTGATCCCTGATTTACGCATTCTGCCTCTCTGGTCGACTGAGCGTCCGCACGCCCGTTCCGTGGGTTGGCTTAGGCATAGGGAGTTCATTCCATGTCTAAGCCCCAGCCTGACCGAGGGTTGTGGTAACGGGATCGATAGCACATAAAGGGGGACCCGACCGATCCTCAGCCTGCACATTATGCCTCTCCGGCTGGCTTAGCGCCCGCACGCTCGTTTCATGGGTTGACTTAGGCATATGGAGTTCATTCCCAGTCTAAGATCAGATCGGATCGAGGGTTGCGGTAGCAGGATCAACAGCACGTAGGGGGGACTGGGCTGATCCTCGTCTTATGCTTTCTACCTCTCTGGTCGGCTAAGCGCCCGCACGCTCGTTTCATGGGTTGGCTTAGGCATACAGAGTTCATTCCATGTCTAAACATATGGAGTTCATTCCCAGTCTAAGATCGGATCGGATCGAGGGTTATGGCAGTAGGACCAGCAGTAGGATCGATAGCACGCAGGGGGGACCCGGCTGATCCCTGACTTTCGTATTTTGCCTCTTTGGTCGGCTGAGCACCCGCACGCTCGTTTCATGGGTTGGCTTAGGCATATGGAGTTCATTCCATATCTAAGCCCCAGCCGGACCGAGGGTTATTGCAGCAGGACCGACAGCGAGATCGGTAGCACACAGAGAGGGATCGGGCTGATCCCCAGCTTGCACATTATGCCTCTCCGATCAGCCTCTCCAGCCGACTGAGTGCCCATAGGCTCATTTCGTAAGTTGACTTAGGCATATGGAGTTCATCCCTAGTCTAAGCATATGGAGTTCATTCCCAGTCTAAGATCAGACCGAACTAAGGGTTGCGGTAGCAGGATCGATAGCACGTAGGGGGGATTGGGTCGATCCTGGCTTGCGTATTCTACCTCTCTAGTCGATTGAGCACCCGCACGCCCGTTTCATGGGTTGGCTTAGGCATAGGGAGTTCATTCCATGTCTAAGCCCTAGCTGGATCGTGGTTTGTGGTAGTGAGACCTGCAGCACGCAGAGGGGGACCGAGTCGATCCATTGCTTGCGCATTATGCCTCTTCGGTCGGCTCAGCGCCTACACGCATGTTTCATGGTTTGACTTATGCATACAGAGTTCATTCCCAGCCTAAGATCGGATCAGACCGAGGGTTGCGATAGCAAGATCGATAGCATGTAAGGGGGACCGGGTCAATCCCCGACTTGCGCATTCTACCTCTCCGACTGACTGAGTGCCCGCACGCTCGTTTCGTGGGTTGGCTTAGGCATACGGAGTTCATTCCATGTCTAAGCATACGGAGTTCATTCCCAGTCTAAGATTTTGAGCCACGGTGCACATGCTGGGCTCGGGCATGTGCTGGTGCCGTATTTTTTTCGATCGAGGCACCATCGTCAGAGCATCATCGGAGAGCCTAACCGATGGCATTGGGGGTTCCGATGATTGGAGGGGTCGGAAGTGTGTGCGCACATGATGTGTGATGGGTGCTGGTACTTGTGTCATGGGCTCCGACCTTAGACTCAGAAACCGTGCGGCCTTAGGCTTGGAATCTCCTCCTTTATGCCTAAGTCAGCCTAAAACACAAGCGTACGGGCACTAGAACAACGGGAAGGGCTGATTACACAAGTTAAAGAGAAACAAGATAAGAAGGCAGAATTCTGGAAATGCTCTTGTATTCACTAAAACGGAAGTGTTTGATGGTGTACAAATTAGGGAGGAGCAACCCTCTATTTATAGTTGAGGCTCCAGCTTACACTTAATGGCAATATCCCTAGAATAAAGGCTAAAATCATGGGATTATACAGATTACAATTAATCAGGATGCTAGCTCCTGATTTTTAGGGTCAACCAAATCTACCAGGATGCTACTGCTGATCCTGCCTGCTTCCAGAAGCTTCCCTTGCGTATCCAGCACCTTGGGCCCTTTTGGATGTGGTGCGGGTAGCTTGTATGCTAGGCCTTGGTCTCACGGGCTGGCTTGTAAGTTGGGCGGGCGTTTTGAACTCGTTTGCTAGGCTTTGGGCGCATATACCTGCCAATATGCCTGGTCTGCGGGCCTCAACCTCTGGCTCACCTGCTGGTGCGCCTGATGCGCCTGGCGCACCCGCCCAGGGAGTGACATTCTCCCCCACCTGATTGCGCAATGCCCTCATTGCGTCTTCTACATGGTACTACCTATTCTGGTCCCTGAACTGCCATAAGTCATCTGCTGGTTCCTAGCTTGCCTCACTGTCTAGAAGTCCCTTCCAGCACACCAAGTACTCTTGTCTTGGCTGATAGTTCTTTCGTCTCACCTCCCGATCAGCTATGATGCTATGGACCTCCTTCTCATATGAGGCCCTTGCTCCCAATGGTGCACGTTTTGACTTTGCCCATCCTGGATCTCCCTCATCCTCATGGAATGGCTTGAGCATGCTCACATCGAACACCGAGTGTACCCTCGGCTTGGGTGGCATATCCAGCTTGTAGGCAACCTTGCCTACCCTCTTGACTACTTGGAAAGGTCCCTCATACCTCTGGACTAGGCCTTTGTGCAGCCCCTTATGGCACACAATGGGATGCAGCTTCACCAACACCAAGTCTCCAACCTGGAACTGCATGTCCCACCTATTTTGGTCTACCCACTTCTTTGACCTCTTGGTCGCCTTGTGTAGACAAACTCTGGCCAAGTTAGTTTGCTCCTGCCATGCCTTGGCAAACTTGTATACTGCTAGATTCAGCCCTGTATAACCTGTAGCAATCGAACCGGGTGTTAGTGGTTGCCTTGTCACAACCTTAAATGGGCTCTGGTTCGTTGCCTCGTTCCTTTGCAAGTTGTAGGAAAACTACGCAATATCTAGCAGCTTTGGCCAGTCCCTTTGTATGGCACTCACATAGTGCCTGAGGTAGACCTCTAATAGTCCATTCACTCATTCTGCCTGCCCATCGGTCTGTGGATGCATGTTGGTGGAAAAGTTCAAGTCTGACCCTAACAGCTTGAACAACTCAGTCCAGAACCTGCCTGTGAAACGCCCATCCTGATCACTAACAATGGTTCTCGGCACTCCCCAGTACTTAACCATGTTCTTCAAGAACAATCGAGCTGCCTCCTTGGCTGGGCACTCCTTGGTTGCTGGAATGAAGATTCCATACTTGGAAAACCTGTCCACCACTACCATGATGCTTCCAAACCCTTCTGCTTTGGGTAGACCGACTATAAAGTCTAGAGAAACATTCTCCCATGGTCACTCTGGCACTGGCAATGGCTCTAAAAGATTGCCTGGTTTCTTGAGCTCCACCTTGTCCTATTGGCACACAAGACAAGTCTTCACATAGGCCTCCATATCGTCCCTCATGTGCGGCCAGTAGTACCGATCCTTGATCAGTGCTAAGGTACGCTCACTCCGGGGTGTCCAGCCCACCTTGAATCATGGCATTCTTGCAAAACTTCTTTGCGGAGCTTCCCGTGCTGCGGCACAAATAGTCTATTGCCTCTGGTGTACAGCAAGCCATCCTGCAACCAAAACCGCCTAGTCTTACCTTGCTGGGCTTACTCCATCAAAGCCTTGGCTGTAGGATCATGCGCAAGTCCCTCCTTGATGCATAGCACCAGTGACCCCTCGGGTTGGCTAATGGCAGCAAGGTTAGCCTTCCTACTCAGGGCGTCTGCCACTAGGTTTGCCTACCCTAGCTTGTACTCCATCTGGAAATCAAATTTCGCAAGAAAATCTTACCATCTTGCTTGCTTGAGGGACAGCTTCTTCTGCATTTGGAAGTAGCTGGTCGCCACATTGTTTGTCCTAACCATGAACCTCGACCCCAACAGGTAATGGCGCCAAGTGCTCAAGTAGTGCACCACTGCAGTCATCTCCTTCTCTTGGACCGTGTACTTGAGCTCAGTCTCGTTTAGCTTCCTGCTCTTGAATGCGACTGGACGTCCTCCTACATCAACACGCCCCTTATGGCAAAGTCTGATGCATCTGTATGGACTTCATACGGCTTGGCATGGTCTGGCAAGGCCAAGACTGGCTCCTCGGTCACAGCCTGCTTCAACCTATCAAAGGCTTCCTGGCACCCTACGCTCCACTCCCATGCTTTCCCTTACTTGAGCAAGTCAGTCAATGGCGTGGCTATTGCTCAGTGACCTTTGATGAAGTGACTGTAGTAGTTGACCAGCCCAAGGAACGATCTCAACTCAGTGACCTTGGCTGGCGGTTGCCACTCCAGGATGGCGTGTATCTTGCCTTCATCCATGCGTATCCTGCCACCTCCCACTATGTGGCCAAGGAACGGGATCTCCTGCTGGGCGAATGAGCACTTCTCTCTCTTGACAAACAGCTTGTGTGCCCACAACACCTTGAACACCTGTCTCAAGTGGTCTACATGCTCTCTCAAAGTCTGGCTGTAGATCACAATGTCATCCAAATAAACCGTAACAAATCGATCAAGAAATGATTGAAGTACCTTGTTCATAAGGGTGCAGAATGTTGCTGGGGCATTCGTGAGTTCGAAAGGCATCACCAAGAACTCATACGAACCATATCGAGTGACACATGCTGTCTTTGGCTCATCTTCCTTCGTGATCCTGACTTGATAGTAGCCTGACCTCAAATCCAGCTTGGTGAACCACCTTGCGCTGCCAAGTTGATCAAACAAGTCCGTAATGAGTGGGATGGGGTACTTGTTCTTGATGGTCAGCTTGTTCAAAGCCTGATAGTTTATGCACAATCATAACGACCCATCATGCTTGCGCTGAAATAGAACTGGTGCACCATAGGGTGCCTTCGATGGCCTGATGAAGCTAGCATCAACTAACTCTTTGAGCTGCTTCCTCAACTCTTCCAACTTTAGTGGAAACATTCAGTAAGGGGCTCTAGCTGGTGGCTTGGCCTCAGACACCAGCTCGATCTTATGGTCCACCTCCCTCTTAGGTGGTAGCTTGCGAGGTAACTTTGCAGGTATCACATCACTAAAGGTCTTCAGCACCTTTAGCACCTCTAAGGGTGACTTGATCTCCTTCTCCCTTAGCTCATCATATTTCAGGGTTGCCAAGAAGGTGTCTTCTTGTCTGCTTACCGCCTTGGCAAATTGGATGGCTGACACCACCCGCGACCCAACTCGAGACCCTCTCCTTAATGGCACTAGGCATTGGCACCGTGCATCCAAGATGCAAACACAATCGGTAAGAGGCACAAGGAGGGCGTTAATCCGAACAAGGAAATCCAACCCAATCACAAACTCATAGTCGTCAAGGGGTATTACCTCAATGGTCTCCTTGCCTTTCCAGTCTCCAAGTTGTAACTCCACTCCTCTCATTACTCCAATGGTTGGAACTTCCTTGGAGTTCACCGTTTTGATGGTACCAGTCCCTTTCTGCACCTGTGTCCACTAGTGCACTCACCTTCTGACCCGCAACCATCAGATCCGTAAACATCAAGCCCTTTGGCTTGCGGCTCCCCTTACTCTGGACAGCATTGAGCACCAATGTCCCAAGCTTTGCTGCCCTTGACTCTAGCTCCTCATCAGACTCCTTGTCTACAGCTGCCCTTCTGTGGGTAATTGCATGCTATATGGCTCCCTCCACATAGGTAGCATGCTAGTGGCTCTCGGTCCCCCTTCGCTTTCCAGTTACTTGCTGGTGGCTTCCTCTCGCCATCCTTGGTTGAATGGTCTTGGTCTCTATCCTTGGACTCCTGATCACGGTCGTTCCCCTTGGACTGCTTCTTTCGGTCCTTATCATCCAGCCCTTACCCTTGGGCTTGGTAGACTCGAACTTGTTCAGAGGCTTGAATTCTATCAAGGCCATGGCAGTAGTCATGGCTTTAGCCAAGTCATGAACTCCTCTCCTTTGTAGCTCATGCTTCACCCACGGCTTCAGCCCATCCATGAAAGCAAATAAGGCATCCTTCTCACCTAGATCTGAGATCTGTAGCATCAGTTTAGAGAATTTTTAGACATACTCCCTTATGTCCCCTTGCTGGCTCAGCCTGCATAACTTTGCCCACATCTCATCATCGACATACTTCAGGTAAAATTGTTCTCTGAACTCCTTTTGGAACTCTACCCAGGTTCCAATCTTGGTGCTCCCATGCCTGACATCATCACACCTATGCCTCTACCATAATAAGGCTACATCAGTGAGATACATAGCAACGGTGCTTACCTTTATCACCTCATCTTGCATGCCCATGGCTTGGAAGTACTGCTCCATACCCCAAAGGTAGTTATCTACTTCCTTGGCCACCCTAGTCCCCTTGAACTCCTTAGGCTTGGGGACATCCAATCTGGACTTGGACACTCCAGCAAACATGCCATTCCCAATGGCAGTCTTGCAAGCAACAAGCTCACTGGTAAGCTCCTCCATCCGTTGGCGCATGGCCTCCATGCCATCGCCCAAGGTCAGCACTTCAGCCTCCAAGGTCTGATTCTTTTGGGTGAACACATCCAAGCCTTTGTTGAGAGCAGCTTGCAGCTCACTTTGGATCTCCTCCCCCATAGAGTCTAGCAATGCAATGTGAGTCTCTACCCCCTCAAGCTTCTCCTCCATGTCGCCCATGGTCACCTCCACCTTGGCCAGCCTACCGTCCATGGTAGACCAGATATCTCTAGAACTATCTTTCCTCCCTCTTTCACGCCCATGCTCCTGGGCCTCTAGTTGTTGGTTAGCAGCGTCACTTGGGGATGCCATCTCCTCTAACCTGCACAACACAAACACGTAGAATCGAACTTGCTCTGATACCAACTGTCATGGGCTCCGACCTTAGACTCAGAAACCATGCGGCCTTAGGCTTGGAATCTCCTCCTCTATGCCTAAGTCAGCCTAAAACACAAGCGTACGGGCACTAGAACAACAGGAAGGGCTGATTACACAAGTTAAAGAGAAACAGGATAAATAAAAAGGTAGAATTCTGGAAATGCTCTTGTATTCACTGAAATAGAAGTGTTTGATGGTGTACAAATGAGGGAGGAGCAGCCCTCTATTTATAGTAGAGGCTCCAGCTTACACTTAATGGCAATATCCCTAGAATAAAGGCTAAAATCATGGGATTATACAGATTACAATCAATCAGGATGCTAACTCCTGATTTTCAAGGTCAACCAAATCTGCTAGGATGCTGCTGCTGATCGTGCCTGCTTCCAGAAGCTTCCCTTGTGTGTCCAGCACCTTTGGCCCTTTTGGATGTGGTGCGGGCAGCTTGTGTGCTAGGCCTTGGTCTCACGGGCTGGCCTGCAAGTTGGGTGGGCATTCTGAACTCATTTGCTAGGCTTTGCGCGCGGATACCTGCCAGCACACCTGGTCTGCGATCCTCAACCTCTAGCTCGCCTGCTGGTGTACCTGAAGTGCCTTGCGAGCCCACCCAGGTCGTGACACTTGGCCCTTATATTGGCCCCCTATCCCTCATCAAACCTCGAGAACTCAAGCCCCCTTAAAGAGCATTTGAGATTTTATAGGTTTGTTGCCAGTAGCCATTAAAGTGTCTAAAATGGGGACACTTTTTTCAAACGGTCACAAAATCTTCTCCACGTCGAGTTTTTAGCTGAATGTTTTTATACATGCCAAAAAAAATACAAGGATCACCTCTACCAAATTTGGGGACAAAACTCTTTCTAAAAATTTTTTAACAAATCTCGAACCGTAAAATGTTTCAAAAATCGTGAAAAATAGAAAATGAGTTGTCTTGCCACGAAACTTCACATGAAGGCTTAGGGGACCATTGTATGAATTTACAAGCCATAAAAATAGCATTGGCATGGCTGAAATATGAAGATGTGCATGAACCCGCCTACCACCCGTTCGATCCCCGGCTTGCGCATCCTGCCTCTCTGGTCGACTGAGTGCTTGCACGCTCGTTTCGTGGGTTGACTTAGGCATATGGAGTTCATCCCCAGTCTAAGCATACAGAGTTTATTCCCAGTCTAAGATCGGACCGGACCGAGGGTTGCGACAGCAGGATCAGCAGCACGCAGGAGGGACCGGGCCAATCCCCAGCTTGTGCATTCAGCCTCTTCAGTCAGCTGAGCACCCGTAAGCCCGTTTTGTGGGTTGGCTTAGGCATAGGGAGTTCATTCCATGTCTAAGCCCCAGCTGGATCGAGGGTTGTGGCAGCGGGACCGACAGCAAGCAAAAGGGGATTGGGCCAATCCTCGACTTACGCATTATGCCTCCCCGACCGGCTCAGCACCCGCACGCTCATTTCGTGGGTTGACTTAGGCATACGGAGTTCATTACCAGTCTAAGATCGGACTGGACCGAGGGTTGCAATAGCAGGATCGACAGCATGCATGGGGGATCGGTCCGGTACTTGGCTTACACATTCTGCCTCTTCAGCCGACTGAGCGCCCGCACACTTGTTTCGTGGGTTGGCTTAGGCATACGGAGTTCATTCCATTTCTAAGCATATGGAGTTCATTCCCAGTCTAAGATCGGACCACACCGAGGGTTGCGACAGCAAGACCAGTAGTAGGATCGGTAGCACGCAGGGGGGACCGGGTCGATCCTCGACTTACGCATTCTACCTTTTTGGCCGGCTGAGTGCTCGCACACTCGTTTCGTGGGTTGGCTTAGGCATACGAAGTTCATTCCATGTCTAAACCCTAGTCAGACCGAGCGTTGTGGCAGTAAGATCGGCAGTGGGATCGACAGCATGCAGAGGGGGACCGGGCTGATCCCCAGCTTGTGCATTATGCCTCTCAGGCAGGCTGAGCGCCCGCACGCTCGTTTCATGGGTCGACTTAGGTATACGAAGTTTATCCCCAATCTAAGCATACGGAGTTCATTCCTAGTCTAAGATCATACCAGACCGAGGGTTACGACAGTAGTATCGGCAGCATGCAGGGGGATCGAGCCGATCCCCGACTTGCGCATTCTGCCTCTCCGGCCGGCTGAGCGCCCGCATGCCCGTTTCATGGGTTGGCTTAGGCATAGGGAGTTCATTTCATGTCTAAGCTCCAGCCAGATTGAGGGTTGTGGCAGTGGGACCAGCAGCACGCAGAGGGGGACCAGACCGATCCCCGTCTTGTGCATTATGCCTCTTAAATCGGTTGAGCGCCCGCATGCTCGTTCCGTAGGTTGGCTTAGGCATACGGAGTTCATTCCATGTCTAAGCATACAGAGTTCATTCCCAGTCTAAGATTTTGAGCCATGATGCACATGCTGGGCTTGGGCATGTATTGGTGCGACATTTTTTTCCCCCGAGGCACCATTGCCGGAGCATCGTCGGAGAGCCTAACCGGCGGCATTGGGGGTTTGGACGATTGGGGGGGCCGGGGGGTGTGCGCACATGATGTGCGATGGGTGCTGGTACTTGGCCCTTATATTGGCCCCCTATCCCTCATCAAACCTTGAGAACTCACACCCCCTTAAAGAGCATTTGAGATTTTATAGGTTTGCTGCCAGTAGCCATTAAAGTGTCTGAAATGGGGACACTTTTTTCAAACGTTCACAAAATCTTCTCCACTTCGATTTTTTAGTTGAATTTTTTTCTGCATGCCAACAAAAACACAATGATCACCTCTACCAAATTTGGGGACAAAACTCTTTCTAAAAAAGTTTTCAAAAATCCCAAACCACAAAAAGTTTCGATAATCGTGAAAAATAGAAAACGGGTCATCTTGCCACGAAACTTCACATGAAGGCGTAGGGGACCATTGTATGAATTTACAAGCCATAAAAATGGCATTGGCATGGCAGAAATATGAAGAGGTGCTTGAACCCACCTACCACCCGTTTGATCCCCAGCTTGCGCATCCTGCCTCTCTAGTCGGTTGAGCGTCCAGACGCTCGTTTCATGGGTTGACTTGGGCATACGGAGTTCATCCCCAGTCTAAGCATATGGAGTTCATTCCCAGTCTAAGATCAGACTAGACCGAGGGTTGCGGTAGCAAGATCGATAGCACGCATGGGGGACTAAGTCGATCCTCGGCTTGCGCATTCTGCCTCTCTGGCCGACTGAGCTCCCGCACGCCCGTTTCATGGGTTAGCTTAGGCATAGGGAGTTCATTCCATGTCTAAGACCCAGTCGGATCAAGGGTTGTGACAGCGGGACCGGCAGCACATAAAGGGGGATCAAGCTGATCCCCAGCTTACGCATTATGCCTTTCTGGCGGCTCAACGCCCGCACGCTTGTTTCGTGGGTTGACTTAGGAATACGGAGTTCATTCCTAGTCTAAGATCAAACTGGATCGAGGGTTGTGGCAGCAAGACCGAAAGCACGTAGGGGACCGAGTCGGTCCCTGATTTACGTATTTTTCCTCTCCGGCCGGCTGAGCGCTCACGTGCCCATTTTATGGGTTGGCTTAGGCATATGGAGTTCATTCCATGTCTAAGCATACAGAGTTCGTTCCAAGTCTAAGATCAGACTGGACAAAGGGTTGCGGTAGCAAGACCAGCAGCAGGATCGGTAGCACGCAGGGGGGGACCAGGTCGATCCCCGGCTTGTGCATTCTGCCTCTCCGACCGACTGAGCGCCCGGATGCTCGTTTCATGGGTTGGCTTAGGCAAGCGAAGTTCATTCCATGTCTAAGCCCCAGTCAGACCGAGAATTGTGGGAGCAAGATCGACAGCGGGATCGATAGCACGTAGAGGGGGACTGGGCTGATCCCCGATTTATGCATTATGCCTCTCCGATCGACCTCTCCGATCAGCTTAGCGCCCGTACGCTTGTTTCATGGGTTGACTTAGGGAAATGAAGTTCATCCGCAGTCTAAGATCAGACCGGATCGAGGGTTGTGATAGTAGAATCGACAGCACGCAGGGTGGATCGAGCCGATCCTTGGCTTACGTATTCTGCCTCTCCGGCCGGCTGAGCGCCCGCACACCTGTTTCGTGGGTTGGCTTAGGCATAGGGAGTTCATTCCATGTCTAAGCCCCAGCTGGATTGAGGGTTGTGGCAGCGAGACCGGCAGCACGTAAAAGAGGATCGGGCCGACCCCCGACTTGGCAATATGCCTCTCCGACTGGCTCAACGCCCGAACACTCGTTTCGTGGGTTGATTTAGGCGTACGAAGTTCGTTCCTAGTCTAAGATCGGACTGAACCGATGGTTATGGTGATAGGATCGACAGCACGCAGGGGGGACCGAGCCGGTCCCTGACTTGCGCATTTTACCTCTCGACAGGCTGAGCTCCCGAACGCTCGTTCCATGGGTTGGCTTAGGCATACGGAGTTCATTCCATGTCTAAGCATACGGAGTTCATTCCCAGTCTAAGATCAGACTAGACCGAGCGTTGCGACAGTAGGACCAACAGCAGGATCATCAGCACACAAGGGGGACTGGGTCGATCCCTGAATTTTGCATTCTGCCTCTCCGACCAACCTCTCCGATCAGAAGAGTGCCCGCACGCTCGTTTCATGGGTTGACTTAGGCATACGGAGTTCATCCCTAATCTAAGCATAGGGAGTTCATTCCCAGTCTAAGATCGAATCAGACCGAGGGTTGCGGCAGCAGGATCGGCAGCACGCAGGGGGGATCGGGCCGATCTCCGGCTTGTGCATTCTGCCTCCCTGACAGACTGAGTGCCTGCACGCCCATTTCGTGGGTTGGCTTAGGCATAGGGAGTTCATTCCATGTCTACGCCCCAGTCGGACTGAGGGTTGTGGTAGCGGGACTGACAAAACATAGAGGGGGACCGGGTTGATCCCTGACTTACACATTCTGCCTCTCCGGTCGGCTGAGCACCCGCACGCTCGTTTCGTGCGTTGGCTTAGGCAAACGGAGTTCATTCCATGTCTAAGCATACGGAGTTCATTCCCAGTCTAAAATCAGACCGGATAGAGGGTTATGACAGCAGGACCAGCAGCAGGATAGTAGCACGCAGGGGGGACCGGGCCGATCCCTGACTTTTGCATTCACCTTTTCGACCGGCCTCTCCGATCGGAAGAGCGTCCGCATGCTCATTTCATGGGTTGACTTAGGCATACAGAGTTCAACCCCAGTCTAAGCATACAGAGTTCATTCCCAGTCTAAGATGGAACTAGACTAACGGTTGCGATAGTAGGTTCGGCAGCACGCAGGGGGGACCAGGTCGATCCCCGACTTGCGCATTCTGCCTCTCCGGTCGACTGAGCACCCAGATGCCCGTTTCGTGGGTTGGCTTAGGCATAGGGAGTTCATTCCATGTCTAAGCCCCAGTCGGATCGAGGGTTGTGGCAGTGGGACTGACAGAACGTAGAGGGGGATTAGGTCGATCCCCGGCTTTGCATTCCGCCTCTCTAGCCGACTGAGCGCCCTCACGCTCATTTCGTGGGTTCGCTTAGGCATACGGAGTTCATTCCATGTCTAAGCATATGGAGTTCATTCTCAGTGTAAGAGTTTGAGCCACAGTGCACATGCTGGGCTCAGGCATGTGCTGGTGCCACATTTTTTTCGCTCGGGGCACCATCGCCAGAGCATCGACGGAGAGCCTAACCGACGGCATTGGGGGTTCTGACGATTGGGGGGCCGAGGGGTGTGCGCACATGATGTACGATGGGTGCTGGTACTTGGCCCTTATATTGGCCCCCTATCCCTCATCAAACCTCAAGTACTCACACCCCCTTAAAGAGCATTTGAGATTTTATAGGTTTGCTGCCAGTAGCCATTAAAGTGTCTGAAATGGGGACACTTTTTTCAAATGGTCACAAAATCTTCTCCACTCTGAGTTTTTGACTGAATTTTTTTGTGCATGCCAACAAAAATACAAGGATCACCTCTATAGAATATTGGGACAAAACTCTGTCTAAAAAAATTTTTAAAAATCCCAGACCGTAAAAAGTTTCAAAAATCATGAAAAATAGAAAACGGGTCGTCTTGCCACGAAACTTCACATGAAGGCATAAAGGACCATTGTATGAATTTACAAGCCATAAAAATGGCATTGGCATGGCAGAAATATGAAGATGGGCTTGAACTCACCAACCACCCATTCGATCCTCGGCTTACGCATCCTGCCTCTCAGGTCGGCTGAGTATCCGCACGCTCGTTTCATGGGTTGACTTAGGCATACGAAGTTCATCCCTAGTCTAAGCATACAGAGTTCATTCCCAGTCTAAGATCAAATCGGATCGAGGGTTGTGAAAGCAGGATCGGCAGCACGTAGGGGGGATCGGGTTGATCCCCGTCTTGCGCATTCTGCCTCTCCGATCGGCTGAGCGCTCACACGCAAGTTTGTGGGTTGGTTGAGGCATAGGGAGTTCATTCCTTGTCTAAGCCCCAGCCGGACCGAGGGTTGTGTCAGCGGGATCGATAGCACGCAGAGAGGGATTGAGTCGATCCCCGGCTTGCGAATTATGCCTCTCTGGTCGGCTCAGCACCCGCACGCTCGTTTCGTGGGTTAACTTAGGCATACAGAGTTTATTCCGAGTCTAAGATCAGGTTGAACCAAGGGTTGCAACAGCAGGATCGACAGCACGCAGGGGGACCGAGCTGACTCAGCGCCTGCACTCTCGTTTCGAGGGTTGGCTTAGGCATACGGACTTCATTCCATGTCTAAGGATACGGAGTTCATTCCCAGTCTAAGATCGGACCAGACAGAGGGTTGTGACAGCAGGATCAGCAACAAATAGGGGGGGACCGGACCGATCCTTGGCCTACACATTCTGCCTCTCTGGTCGGCTAAGCGCCCGCACGCCCGCACGCTAGGTTGGAGAGGCACACGGAGTTCATTCCATGCCTAAGCCCCAGTCAGACCGAGGGTTGTGGCAGCAGGACTGGCAGCGGGATCGGTAGCACACAGAGGGGGACCGGGCTGTTCCTTAGCTTGCGCATTATACCTCTCCGACTAGCCTTTCCGGCCGACTGAGCGCCCGCACGCTCGTTTTGTGGGTTGACTTAGGCATACAGAGTTTATCCCCAGTCTAAGCATACGGATTTCATTCCTAGTCTAAGATTAGACCGGTCCAAGGGTTGCGATAGCACAATCGGTAGCACGCAGGGGGAATCGAGCTGATCCTAGACTTGTGATTCTGCCTCTCCGGTCGGTTGAGTGCCCACACGCCCGTTTCATGGGTTGGCTTAGGCATAGGGAGTTCATTCCATGTCTAAGCCCAAATCGAACCGAGGGTTGTGGTAGCAGGACCGACAGCACGTAAAGGGGGACCGAGTCGATCCCCGGTTTGCGCATTATGCCTCTTTGGCCGGTTCAGTGCCCGAACGCTCATTTCATGAGTTGACTTAGGCATACGGAGTTCATTCCCAGTCTAAGATCAGATCAGACCGAGGGTTGTAGCAGTAGGATCGATAGCATGTAGGGGGGTCGGGTCGATCCTCGACTTGCGCATTCTGCCTTTCCGGTCAGCTGAGTGCCCGTACCCTCGTTTCTTGGGTTGGCTTAGGCATATGGAGTTCATTCCATGTCTAAGCATACGAAGTTCATTCCATGTCTAAGATCAGACCAACTGAGGGTTGCTGCAGTAGGACCAGCAGCAGGATCGACAGTACGTAAGGGGGATCGAGTCGATCCCCGACTTAGGCATTCTGCCTCTCTGATTGGGTGAGCGCCCGCACGCTCATTTTGTGGATTGACTTAGGCATACGGAGTTCATTCCCAGTCTAAGTTTGAACCAGACCGAGGGTTGCAGCAGCAGGATTGGTAGCACACAGGGGGGACCGGGTCAATCCCCAGCTTGTGCATTCCACCTCTCCGACCGGTTGAGCGCTTGCACGCCCATTTCGTGCGTGGGCTTAGGCGTAGGGAGTTCATTCCATGTCTAAGCCCCAGTAGGATCGAGGGTTGTGGCAGCCAGATTGGCAGCACACAGAGGGGGATGGGTCAATCCCGGCTTGCGCATTCTGCCTCTCCGACAGCTGAGCGCCCACATGCTCGTTTTGTGGGTTGGCTTAGGCATACGGAGTTCATTCCATGTCTAAGCATACGAAGTTCATTCCCAGTCTAAGAGTTTGATCCATGGTGCACATACTAGGCTCGAGCATGTGCTGGTGCCACTTTTTTTTCACTCGGGGCACCATCGTCGAAGCATCATCGGAGAGCCTAACCAGTGGCATTGGGGGTTTCGACGATTAGGGGGCTGGGGGTGTGCGCACATGATGTGTGATGGGTGCTGGTACTTGGCCTTTATATTGGCCCCCTATCCCTCATCAAACCTCGAGAACTCACACCCCCTTAAGGAGCATTTGAGATTTTATAGGTTTGCTGCCAGTAGCCATTAAAGTGTCTGAAATGGGGATACTTTTTTCAAACGATCACAAAATCTTCTCCACTTCGAATTTTTAGCTGAATTTTTTTCCACATGCCAAAAAAAATACAGGGATCACCTCTACCAAATTTGGGGACAAAACTCTTTCTAAAAAAATTTAAAAAAATCCCGAATCGTAAAAAGTTTTGAAAATCATGAAAAATAAAAAACGGGTCGTCTTGCCACGAAACTTCACATGAAGGCATAGGGGACCATTGTATGAATTTACAAGCCATAAAAATGGCATTGGCAAGGCAGAAATATGAAGATGTGCTTGAACCCACCTACCACCCATTCGATCCTCGGCTTACGCATTCTGCCTCTCTGGTCGGCTGAGCGTCTGCACGCTCATTTCGTGGGTTGACTTATGCATATGATGTTCATCCCCAGTCTAAGCATACGGAGTTCATTCCCAGTCTAAGATCGGATCGGACCAAGGGTTGCGACAACAGGATCGACAGCACGTAGGGGGGACCGGGCCGATCCCCGACTTGCTCATTTTGCCTCTCCAACCGGCTGAGCACCCACATGCCCATTTCATGGGTTAGCTTAGGCATAGGGAGTTCGTTCCATGTCTATGCCCCAGTCGGACTGATGGTTGTGGCAGCGGGATCGGTAGCACGCAGAAGGGGATCAGGTCGATCCCCGACTTGTGCATTATGCCTCTTCGACCAGCTCAACGCCTGCACGCTCGTTTTATGGGTTGACTTAGGCATACGGAGTTCATTCCCAGTCTAAGATCAGACCGGACCGACGGTTGTGGCAACAGGATCGATAGCATGCAGGGGGGACCGGGTTGGTCCCCGACTTACGCATTCTGGCTCTCCGGATGGTTGAGCGCCTGCACGTTCGTTTCATGGGTTGGCTTAGGCATACGAAGTTCATTCCATGTCTAAGCATACGAAGTTCATTCCCAGTCTAAGATCGGACTAGACTGAAAGTTGCGGGAGTAGGACTAGTAGCAAGATCGGCAGCACGCAGGAGGGATCGGGCCGATCCCCGACTTGTACATTTTGCCTCTCCGACCGGTTGAGCACCTGCACCCTCTTTTTGTGGGTGGGCTTAGGCATACGGAGTCCATTCCATGTCTAAACCCCAGCCGGACCGGGGGTTATGGCAGTAGGACTGGCAGCGGGATTAGTAGCATGTAGAGGGGGACTGGGCTGATCCTCGACTTACGCATTATGCCTCTCCAGTATGCCTCTCTGACCGACTAAGCCCCCGCACGCTTATTTCGTGGGTTGGCTTAGGCATACGGAGTTCATTCCATGTCTAAGCATACGGAGTTCATTCCCAGTCTAAGATCGGACCGGACCAGGGGTTGTGGCAACAGGACCAGCAGCAGGATCGACAGCACACAGGGGGGGATCGGGCCGATCCCTGGCTTGTGCATTCTGCCTCTCCGGGGGGTTAGCCACCCGCACGCTCATTTCGTGGGTTGGCTTAGGCACACATAGTTCATTCCATGTCTAAGCCCCAATCGGATCGAAGGTTGCGGTAGCAGGACCGGCAGCGGGATTGGTAGCACGCAGAGGGGGATCGGGTTGACCCTCGGCTTACGCATTATGCCTCTCAGGCCGACTGAGCTCCCGTATGCTTAATTTGTGGGTTGACTTAGGCATACAGAGTTCATCCCCAGTCTAAGCATATAGAGTTCATTCCCAGTGTAAGATCAGATTGGACAGAGGGTTACAGCAGCAAGATCGACAGCACGTAAGGGGGACCAGGCCGATCCCCGGCTTACGCATTCTGCCTTTTCGACCGGCTGAGCACCCGTACGTCCATTTCATGGGTTGGCTTAGGCATAGGGAGTTCATTCCATGTCTAAGCCCCAGTCGGACCGAGGGTTGTGGCAGCACGACCGACAGCACGCAGAGGGGGACCGGGCCAATCCTCGGCTTGCGCATTATGTCTCTTCGATCGACTCAGTGCCCGAACGCTTATTTCATGGGTTGACTTAGGCATAAGGAGTTCATTCCTAGTCTAAGATTGGACCGGATCGAGGGTTGTGGTAGTAGGATCAACAGTCCGCAGGGGGGGACCGGGTCGGTCCCCGGCTTACGCATTCTGCCTCTCCGATCGGTTGGGCCCCCGCATGCTCGTTTTGTGGGTTGGGTTAGGCATACGGAGTTCATTCCCAGTCTAAGATCAGATTGGATCGAGGGTTACGGTAGTAGGACCAGTAGCAGGATCAACAGCACGAAGAGGGGACCCGATCGATCCTCGACTTACACATTCTGCCTCTCCGACCGGCCTATCTTTTGGGCTGAGCGCCCGAACGCTCATTTCGTGGGTTGACTTAGGCATATGGAGTTCATCCCCAGTCTAAGCATACAAAGTTCATTCCCAGTCTAAGATCAGACCGGACCGAGGGTTGCGACAGCAAGATCGACAGCACTTATGAGGGACCAGGCTGATCCCCAGCTTGCGCATTCTGCCTCTCCGATCGGCTGAGCACCCGCACGTCCGTTTCGTGGGTTGGCTTAGGCATAGGGAGTTCATTCCAAGTCTAAGCCCTAGCCGGACCGAGGGTTGTGGCAGCGAGACCGGCAGCCCGCAGAGGGGGACCGGGTCGATCCCCGGCTTGCGCATTTTACCTCTCCGACCGACTGAGCGCCCGTACGCTCATTTCGTGGGTTGGCTTAGGCATACGGAGTTCATTCCATGTCTAAGCATATGGAGTTCATTCCTAGTCTAAGAGTTTGAGCCATGGTGCACATACTGGGCTCTGGCATGTGCTGGTCCGCATTTTTTTTGCCCGGGGCACCATCGCCAGAGCATCGTCGGAGAGCCTAACCAGCGGCATTGGGGGTTCCGACGATTGGGGGGGCCGGGGGGTGTGCGCACATGATGTGCGATGGGTGCTGGTACTTGGCCGTTATATTGGCCCCCTATCCCTCATCAAAGCTCTAGAACTTACACCCCCTTAAAGAGCATTTGAGATTTTATAGGTTTGCTGCCAGTAGCCATTAAAGTGCCTGAAATGGGGACACTTTTTTCAAACGGTCACAAAATCTTCTCCACTTTGAGTTTTTAGCTGAATTTTTTTTTGCAAATCAACAAAAATACAAGGATCAGCGCTACCCAATTTGGGAACAAAACGCTTTCTAAAAAAATTTTAAAAATCTCGAACCGTAAAAACTTTCAGAAATCATGAAAAATAGAAAACGGGTCGTCTTGCCATGAAACTTCACATGAAGGCGTAAGGGACCATTGTATGAATTTACAAGCCATAAAAATGGCATTGGTATGGTAGCAATATGAAGATGTGCCTGAACCCACCTACCATCTGTTCGATCCTCGACTTGCACATCCTGCCTCTCTGGTTGGCTGAGCATCTGCACGGAGTTCATCCTCAGTCTAAGCATACCAAGTTCATTCCCAGTCTAAGATCAGACTAGACCGAGGGTTATGATAGCAAGATCGATAGCACGCAGGGGGATCAGGTCATTCCCCGGCTTATGCATTGTGCCTCTCCGATCAGTTGAGAGCCCGCACCCCCGTTTCGTGGGTTGGCTTAGGCATAAGGAGTTCATTCCATCTCTAAGCCCCAGTCGGATCGAGGGTTGTGGCAGTGGGACCGACAGCATGCAGAGGGGGACTGAGTTGATCCCCAGCTTGTGAATTATGCCTCTCCGATCGGCTCAGCGCCCGAACGCTCATTCCATGGGTTGACTTAGGCATACGAAGTTCATTCCCAGTCTAAGATCGGACCAAACTGAGGGTTGTGGTAGTAGGATCGATAGCACGTAGGGGGGACTGGGCCGGTCCCCGGCTTGTGCATTCTGCCTCTCCAATCGACTGAGCCCCCGCACGCTCGTTTCATGGGTTGGCTTACGCATATGAAGTTTATTCCATGTCTAAGCATACAAAGTTCATTCCCAGTATAAGATCTAATCAAAATGAGGGTTACGGTAGTAGGACCAGCAGCAGGATCGACAGCACGTAGTGGGGATTGGGCCGATCCCCAACTTGCGCATTCTACCTTTCCAATCGACTGAGCGCCCGCACGCTCATTTCATAGGTTGACTTAGGCATACGGAGTTCATCTCCAATCTAAGCATACGGAGTTCATCCCCAGTCTAAGATCTAACCAGACCGAGAGTTGCAACAGCATGATCGGCAGCACGCAGGGGGGACCGGGCCGATCCCTGGCTTGCGCATTCTGCCTCTCCAGCCGGTTGAGCGCCCGCACGCCCGTTTCGTGGGTTGGCTTAGGCATAGGGAGTTCATTCCATGTCTAAGCCCCAGCTGGACCGAGGGTTGTGGCAATAGGACCAGCAGCACGCAGAGGGGGACCGGGCTGATCCTCGGCTTGTGCATTCTGCCTCTCTGGTCGGCTGAGCGCCCGCACGCTCGTTTCATGGGTTGGCTTAGGCATAGGGAGTTCATTCCATGTCTAAGCCCCAGCTGGACCGAGGGTTGTGGCAGTCGGACTGACAGCACGCAGAGGGGGACTGGGTCGATCTCCAGCTTGCGCATTATGCCTCTCCGGCTGGCTTAATGCCCGCACGCTCATTTCATGGATTGACTTAGGCATACGGAGTTCGTTCCCAGTCTAAGATCCGACCGGACCGAGGGTTGCGATAGTAGGATCGATAGCACGCAAGGGGGACCGTGTCGATCCTCGGCTTGCTCATTCTGCCTCTCTGGTCAGCTGAGCGCCCGCACGCTCGTTCGTGGGTTGGCTTAGGCATACGGAGTTCATTCCCAATCTAAGATCAGACCGGACCGAGGGTTATGGCAGCAGGACCAGCAGTAGGATCGGCAGCACGCAGGGGGGACCGAGTCGATCCTTGGCTTGCACATTCTACCTCTTCGGTCGACTGAGTGCCCGCACGCTTGTTTCATGGGTTGGCTTAGGCATACAGAGTTCATTCCATGTCAAAACTCTAGCCGAACTGAGGGTTGTGGTAGCAGGATCGGCAGCGGGATCGACAGCATGCGGAGGGGAATCGAGCTGATTCCTGGCTTGCACATTATGCCACTTCGGCCGGCCTCTCTGGCCGGTTGAGCGCCTGCACGCTCGTTTCGTGGGTTGACTTAGGCATACGGAGTTCATCCCCAATCTCAGCATACAGAGTTCATTCCCAGTCTAAGATCAAACTGAACCAAGGGTTACGACAGCAGGATCGGCAACACGCAGGGGGGATCGGGTCGATCCCCGGCTTGCGCATTCTGCCTCTCCGACTGGCTGAGCGTCCGTATGCCCATTTCGTGGGTTGGCTTAGGCATAGGGAGTTCATTCCATGTCTAAGCCCCAGCCGCACCGAGAGTTATGGCAGCGGGACCGACAGCACGTAGAGGTGGAGCGGGTCGATCCCCGGCTTGCGCATTCTACCTCTCCGATCGATTGAGTGCCCACACGCTCATTTCGTGGGTTGGCTTAGGCATACAGAGTTCATTCCATGTCTAAGCTTACGGAGTTCATTCCCAGTCTAAGAGTTTGAGCCATGGTGCACATGCTGGGCTCGGGCATGTGCTGGTGCCACATTTTTTTCGCCCGGGGTACCATCGTCGGAGCATCCTCGGAGAGCCTAACCGGCGGCATTGGGGGTTTTGACGATTGGGGGGGCCAGGGGGTGTGCGCACATGATGTGCGATGGGTTGGCTTAGGCATACGGAGTTTATTCCATGTCTAAGCCCCAGCCGGACCAAGGGTTATGGCAGTAGGACCGGCAGCGGGATCGACAGCACGTAGAGGGGAACCGGGCTGATCCTTGACTTATACATTATGCCTCTTCAATCGACTGAGCGGTCGCACGCTCATTTCATGGGTTGACTTAGGCATACGGAGTTCATTCTCAGTCTAAGATCAGATCGGATCGAGGGTTGCGGTAGCAAGATCGACAGCACGCAAGGGGGACTGGGTTGATCCCCGGCTTACACATTCTGCTGCTCCGACCAACTGAGTGCCCACACGCCTGTTTCATGGGTTGGCTTAGGCATAGGGAGTTCATTCCTTGTCTAAGCCCCAGCCGGACCGAGGGTTGTGGCAGCGGGACTAGCAGTACGCAGAGGGGGACAAGGTCGATCCCTGACTTGTGCATTATGCCTCTCCGACCGGCTCAGCGCCCATACGCTCGTTTAGTGGGTTAACTTAGGCATACGAAGTTCATTCCCAGTCTAAGATCAGACTAGACTGAGGGTTGCGACAGCAAGATCTACAGCACGCAGGGGGGACCAGGTCGGTCCCCGGCTTATGCAATCGACCTCTCCGGTCGGCTGAGCCCCTGCATGCTCATTTCGTGGGTTTGGCTTAGGCATACGGAGTTCATTCCATGTCTAAGCATATGGAGTTCATTCCATGTCTAAGCATATGGAGTTCATTCCTAGTCTAAGATTGGATCAGACCGAGGTTTGTGGTAGCAAGACCAGCAGCAGGATCGGCAACACGTAGGGGGGGACCGGGTCGATCCCTGACTTGCGCATTCTACCTCTCCGGCCAGCTGAGCCCCCGCACGTCCGTTTCATGGGTTAGCTTAGGCATCGGAGTTCATTCCATGTCTAAGCCCTAGCCGGACCGAGGGTTGTCACAGCAAGACTGGCAGCATGTAGAGGGGGACCGGGCCGATCCTCGGCTTACACATTATTTCTCTTCGACTGGCTTAGCGCCCGCATGCTCGTTTCATGGGTTGACTTATGCATACAGAGTTCATTCCCAGTCTAAGATCAGACCGGACTGAGGGTTGTGACACCAGGATTGATAGCACACAGGGGGGATCGGGCCGATCCCCGACTTGCGCATTCTGCCTCTCCAGCCAGCTGAGCACCCGCACGCTCGTTTCGTGGGTTGGCTTAGGTATACGGAGTTCATTCCTTGTCTAAGCATACGGAGTTCATTGCCAGTCTAATATTTTGAGCCATGGTGCACATATTGGGCTCAGGCATGTGCTGGTGTCGCATTTTTTTCTCCTGAGGCACCATCGTCGGAGCATCAACGGAGCATCGTCGGAGAGCCTAATCGGCGGTATTGTGGGTTCTGGCGATTGGGGGGCCGGGGGGTGTGCGCCCATGATTTGCGATGGGTGCTGGTGCTTGGCCCTTATATTGGCCCCCTATCCCTCATCAAACCTTGAGAACTCACACCCCCTTAAAGAGCATTTGAGATTTTATAGGTTTGCTGCCAGTAGCCATTAAAGTGTCTGAAATGGGGACACTTTTTTCAAAGGGTCACAAAATCTTCTCCAGTTTGAGTTTTTAGCTTAATTTTTTTATGCCTACCAAAAAAAATATAGGGATCACCTCTCCCAAATTTTGGGATAAAACTCTTTCTAAAAAAATTTTAAAAAATCCCCAACCGTAAAAAGTTTTGAAAATCATGAAAAATAGAAAACGGGTCGTCTTGCCACGAAACTTCACATGAAGGCTTAGGGGACCATTGTATGAATTTACAAGCCATAAAAATGGCATTGGCATGGCAGAAATATGAAGATGTGCTTGAACCCACCAACCACCCGTTCGATCCCCGACTTACGCATTCTGCCTATCCGACTGGCTGAGCGCCCGCACGTTCATTTCATAGGTTGGCTTAGGCGTACGGAGTTCATTCCATCTGTAAGCCCCAGCTGGATCGAGGGCTGTGGTAGCAGGATCAGCAGCACGCTGAGGGGGATCGGGCTGATCCCTGACTTGCGTATTATACCTCTCCGACTGGCCTCTTTGGTTGGATGAGCGCCCGCACGCTCGTTTCATGGGTTGACTTAGGCATACGGAGTTCATCCCCAATCTAAGCATACAGAGTTCATTCCCAGTCTAAGATCAGATCGGATTGAGGGTTGAAACAGTAGGATCGATAGCATGTAGGGGGACCGTACTGATCCTTGGCTTACACATTCTGCCTCTCCGGCCTGCTGAGCGCCCGCACGTCCGCTTCGTGGGTTGGCTTAGGCATAGGGAGTTAATTCCATGTCTAAGCCCCAACCAGATCGAGGGTTGTGGCAGCGGGAACGACCGCACGTAGAGGGGGACTGGGCCGATCCCCGCCTTGCGTATTATGCCTCTTCGATCGGCTAAACACCCGCACGCTCGTTTCGTCGGTTAACTTATGCATACTGAGTTCATTCCCAGTCTAAGATCAGACCAGACTGAGGGTTGCGGTAGCAGGATCGACATCACGTAAGGGGGACCAAGCCGATCCCCGACTTGCGCATTCTGCCTCTCCAGTCGGTTGAGCGCCCACACTCTCGTTTCATGGGTTGGGTTAGGCATACAGAGTTCATTCCATGTCTAAGCATACGGAGTTCATTCCCAGTATAAGATTTTGAGGCACGGTGCACGTGCTGGGCTCGAGCATGTGCTGGTGCCACATTTTTTTTGCCCGGGGCACCTTCGCCAGAGCATTGTCGGAGAGCCTAACTGACGGCATTGGGGGTTTCAGCGATTGAGGGGGCCGGGGGCTATGTGCACATGATGTGCGATGGGTGCTGGTACTTGGCCCTTATATTGGCCCCCTATTCCTCGTCAAACCTTGAGAACTCACACCCCGTTAAAGAGCATTTGAGATTTTATAGGTTTGTTGCCAGTAGCTATTAAAGTGTCTGAAATGGGGACACTTTTTTCAAAGGGTCACAAAATCTTCTCCATCTCAATTTTTTAGCTGAATTTTTTTGTGCATGCCAACAAAAACACAAGGATCACCTCTACCAAATTTGGGGACAAAACTCTTGCTAAAAAGATTTTCAAAAATCTTGAACCGCAAAAAGTTTTGAAAATCATGAAAAATAGAAAACAGGTTGTCTTGCCACGAAACTTCACATGAAGGCGTAGGGGACCATTGTATGAATTTACAAGCCATAAAAAGGGCATTGGCATGGCCAAAATATCAAGATGTGCTTGAACCCACCTACCATCCGTTCGATCCCCGTCTTACGCATCCTGCCTCTCCTGTTGGCTGAGTGCCCGCATGTTCGTTTCGTGGGTTGACTTAGGCATACGGAGTTCATCCCCAGTCTAAGCATACAGAATTCATTCCCAGTCTAAGATTGGACCAGACCGAGGGTTGCGACAGTAGGATCGGTAGCACGCAGGGGTGATCGGGTCGATCCCCGACTTACGGATTCTACCTCTCCGGTCGGTTGAGTGCCCACACACCCATTTCACGGGTTGGCTTAGGCATAGGGAGTTCATTCCATGTCTAAGCCCAAACCAGATCGAGGGTTGTGGCAGCAGGACCGGCAGCACGCCGAGAGGATCGGGCCGATCCCCGACTTGCGCATTATGCCTCTCCGACTGGCTCAGCGCCTGTACGCTCGTTTCGTGGGTTGACTTAAGCATACAGAGTTCATTCCCAGTCTAAGATCGAACTAGACCGACGGTTATGGTAGCAAGATCGACAGCACGCAGGGGGGAACGGCCAATCCCCGACTTACACATTCTGCCTCTCCGACCGGCTGAGAGCCCGGACGCTCGTTTTGTGGGTTGGCTTAGGCATACGGAGTTCATTCCATGTCTAAGCATACGGAGTTCATTCCCAGTCTACGATCGGACCGGATCGAAGGTTGCGACAGCAGGTCCAGCAGCAAGATTGACAGCATGCAAGAGGGACCGGCCTGATCCTTGGCTTGCGCATTCTGCCTCTCCGGTCGGTTGAGCACCCGTACGCTTGTTTCGTGGGCTGGCTTAGGCATACGGAGTTCGTTCCATGTCTAAGCCCCAGTCAGACTGAGGCTTGTGGCAACAGGACCGGCCGCGGGATCGGCAGCGGGATCGGCAGCACGTAGAGGGGGACCGGGCTGATCATCGGCTTATGCGTTATGCCTTTTCGATCGGCCTTTTCGGTCGGTTGAGTGCCCGCACGATCGTTTCGTGGGTTGCCTTAGGCATACGGAGTTTATCCCAAGTCTAAGCCTATGGAGTTCATTCCCAGTCTAAGATCGGACCGGATCGAGGGTTGTGGCAGTAGGATCGACAGCACGTAGGGGGATCGGGCCGATCCCCGGCTTGCGTATTCTGCCTCTCCGGCCAGCTGAGCGACCGCACGTCCATTTCATGGGTTGGCTTAGGCATAGGGAGTTCATTCCACGTCTAAGCCCTAGCCAGACCGAGGGTTGTGGTAGTGGGACCAGTAGCACGCAGAGGGGGATCGGGTCATTCCCCTGCTTGCGTATTATGCCTTTTCGGCCGGCTCAACGGCCGCACACTCGTTTCATGGTTTGACTTATGCATACGGAGTTCATTCCCAGTCTAAGATCAGACTGGACCGAGGGTTGTCACAGCAGGATTGACAACACGTAGGGGGGACTAGGCCGATCTCCGGCTTGCGCATTCTGCCTCTCCGATCGGCTGAGCGCCCGCACGCTCGTTTCGTGGGTTGGCTTAGGCATACGAAGTTCATTCCTTGTCTAAGCATACGGAGTTCATTCCCAGTCTAAGATTTTGAGCCACGGTGCACATGCTGGGCTCGGGCATGTGCTGGTGCCGCATTTTTTTCGCTCGGGGCACCATTGCCGGAGCATCGTTGGAGAGCCTAATCGGTGACATTGGGGGTTCTAGCGATTGGGGCGGCCGAGGGGGTGTGCGCACATGATGTGTGATGGGTGCTGGTACTTGGCCCTTAAATTGGCCCCCTATCCTTCATCAAACCTCAAGAACTCACACCCCCTCAAAGAGTATTTGAGTTTTTATAGGTTTGCTGCCAGTAGCCATTAAAGTGTCTGAAATGGGGACACTTTTTTCAAACGGTCACAAAATCTTCTCCCTTTCGAGCTTTTAGCTGAATTTTTTTGTGGATGCCAAAAAAAAATATAAGGATCACCTTTAGCAAATTTGGGGGCAAAACGCTTTCTAAAAAAATTTTAAAAAATCCCAAACCGTAAAAAGTTTTGAAAATCGTGAAAAATAGAAAACGGGTCATCTTGCCACGAAACTTCACATGAAGGCTTAGGGACCATTGTATGAATTTACAAGCCATAAAAATGGCATTGGCATGGCAAAAATATGAAGATGTTCTTGAACCCACCTACCACCCGTTCGATCCCCGGCTTGCGCATCCTGCCTCTCTAGTCGGCTGAGCGTCCGTACGCTCATTTCATGGGTTGACTTAGGAATACGGAGTTCATCCCCAGTCTAAGCATACGGAGTTCATTCCCAGTCTAAGATCGACTGGACTGAGGGTTGCGGCAGTAGGATCGACAGCACACAGGGGGGATCGGGCCGATCCCCGGCTTGTACATTTTGTCTCTTTGACCGGCTGAGCACCCGCACACCCATTTCGTGGGTAGGCTTAGGCATAGGGAGTTCATTCCATGTCTAAGCCCCAACCAGATCGAGGGTTGTGGCAGCGGGACTGACAGCACGCAGAGGGGGATCGGGTCGGTGCCCGGTGTCATGGACTAAGCTTTCTCTCAGCAAGCAATAGACCGTGCGATGCTTGAATGGGCGCTCCCAACCAAGTCAGCCTTCAATAGATTGATATCTAAACAAATAACCATAAGCCATGGTTAGTCCCAAGCATTCACAATATGACACAATATATCGAGATCGATCTCAAGCACACACATGAGAAGGTATATTCGCATCGAGAAAAAGAAAAACACATTGAGGTAACAATCGATACATTAAATCGGGGTGAGTTTTATTATAGTCAGGAATCATACATCGGGACCTCCCACCATCACCAGGGCCAGGGGGCAGCCCTTGGTGGGTGGCCTAGGCTCGCATAGCAACCGGTGAGATAGCCCAACACTACGTTATCGGCTCACCCCCCCTAAAGAGCCTTAGAGATTTTAGAGCTATGCTACCAGTAACCATTACAATGTTTGAAATGGGGACACTTTTCCTAGCACAAGGGATCTACCCGGCCATGGCCCTATACATGGGTGCCTTATGGCAACCTAAGTCCCGATCATGGCCCTATACAAGGTTGGCTCATGACATCCTCCCCCACCTATTCTATCAACGTCCTCATCGACTTGCTGGCTTGAAATTCTTTAATCTTCCTTTGAAATCTCTGGAGGTGTGTTCTCTCTCCCAGCTGGTTTCTTCTAGTCCTAATCCCTTCCACTTCACTAAGTACTCCTGAACTAGTCTTTGAGATATCTTGGTTTCCCTATCAGCTAAGATCTCTTTGACTCGACGCTCTGAGGGTGGCTTCATGGTGATGGCAGCTCTGGTTGGCTATCTTTGGCTAGCATCTATAGGATCTGCATGGAAAGGTTTCAGGTTGCTCACATGAAATACTGGGTGCACCTTCATCCATTTTGGTGGGTCGATTTTGTAAAAAGCATTCCCCACCTTGGAAAGGACCCTTACTAGACCTTCATATTTATGCACCAGTCTACGATCTCTCTTTTTCAAGAACCTGGTTTGTTCAGGAACTAGTCGGACAAGAACCAAATCACCAACTTGAAATTATTGAGCCCTACGACCCTTCTCTGCCCATTTCTTCATCCACTTTGATGCTTTCTCCAGGTAGGCTTGTGCAATCTCTGTGTTTTGTTTCCACTCCTTGCTGAAATTGAAGGCTCTCAAATTTTTTCCTCCATATTGTTCCAAGGAAGTGTGGGGTAGCCTTGGTAATTGTCTGGTGACCACCTCAAATGGGCTCTTATTGGTGGAAGAGCTTTTGTTGGAATTAAAGCAGAGTTGAGCCATGTCCAATAATGAAGGCCAGTCTTTATGATTGGCTTGAACAAAGTGCCTCAAGTATTCCTCTAATAATCTGTTGAACCGTTTCATTTGACCATCGGTTTGAGGGTGATAGCTTAAGGAGATGTTGAGTTGGGACCCCAATATCTTGAAAAGTTCTCTCTAGAAGGACCCCATGAATCTCGGATCTCGATCGCTGATAATGTTTTGAGGGAGGCCCCAGTATTTGACCACTTGTTTGAACAATAGTCGAGCTATGTCTTTCGCTGTGCAATACTTATGAGCGGGAATGAATGTGGTGTACTTAGAGAATCGGTCAATCACCACCAAAATAGCTCCAAGGTCACCAACCTTGGGTAGGCTCAAAATTAAATCAAGGGAGATGCTTTCCCACAGTTTGGCGGGTACTGGTAGTGGTTCAAGCATGCCTGCAAGTTTCCTTCTTTCAACCTTGTCTTGTTGGCAAATGAGGTAAGTCTTCGTACAGTCCATCACAAAAGTCGAACTCCGCTAAAAATTCCTGCCACCTAGCTTGTTTTACTATAAGCCTTGGTTGGGTGAGAAAATGGCTAACAGCCGCATTGTCTATCTTCACGACAAAGTGTGAACCCAACAAGTAATGTCGCCAAGCCCTCAAGCAATGAACCACCACTAGGAGTTCTTTTTCTTGGGCCGTATATTTCCTTTCAGCTTCACTTAGCTTCCTACTTTCAAACGCTACCGGTTGATGTTGTTGTAAAAGCACTCCTCCAATAGCAAAATCAGATGCATCCGTCTGAACTTTGAAAGGCTTTTTAATATCAAGGAGAGCTAAGATGGGATCCTTCATAATAGCATCTTTCAATCCTTCGAAGGCCTCTTGCCACTCACTCGTCCAACACCATTTATGCTTCTTCTTCAATAACTCTGTGAGGGTCATGGTCTTACGAGAGTACCCTTCCACAAACCTTCTATAATAGTTGGCTAGTCCCAAAAATGAGCAGAGCTCACTAACATTCTTTGGTGTTGTCCACTCCTTGATGGCCCTAACCTTTTCCATGTCCATTCGAATGTGGCCACGTTCGACAATTTGACCGAGAAAATGGATTTGGGTCTGAACAAATGCACACTTCTCCTTTTTTACGTATAACTGGTGGTCCTATAATCTTTGAAGTACCTAGCACAGGTGTTCTTGATGTTCTTCCAAGGTGGAGCTATATACCACTATATCATCTAAATAGATGACTACAAATTTGTCTAGGTAGTCATGGAATACCTGATTCATCAATGTACAAAATGTGGCAGGAGCATTGGTCAGTCCAAAGGGCATAACAAGAAATTCAAATGCACCATACCGTGTCACACAAGTGGTCTTTGGCTCATCTCCCTCAATGATTCTGACCTAATGGTAGCCAGATCTCAGGTCCAATTTAGGGAAGTACTTGGCTCGGCTCAATTGATCAAACAAGTCTGCTATAAGGGGGATGGGATATTTTTTTCTTACGATGACTTTATTCAGGGCCCTGTAGTCAACACATAATCGTAAACTTCCATCATGCTTCTTCTGAAATAGCACTGGCACTCTGAAAGGAGCCTTTGATGGTCTGATGAACCCGACTTGTATCAGCTCATCTAACTATTTTCTTAGTTCGGCCAACTCTAGTGGGGCCATGCGGTAAGGAGCTCTAGCAGGGGGTTTCGTTCTTGAGAGGAGCTCAATTTCATGGTCCACTGCTCATCGAGAGGGTAAAACCTTAGGCAACATCTCTGGTGTCACCTCTTCGAATTTTTCCAACATTTTTCCCATACCATTAGGTATTGGTTCTACTTTTGACCCTTCTTTGTAGATCGGCACAGCCACAAAGGAGGGTTCCCCTCTCTTTACCCCTTTCTTGAATTACAAAGCTGAAATCATTTTCTTCCCACTCTTTGGTAAGATGTTGGCTGGCACCACACATAGGTTTTCCCCTAAGAACAACAAGCAGCTAGCGGCGGGGATAGGGATGACTTGAGCCAACATCATGAAGTCCAATCTAAGAACAACATCAAAGTCATCCATGGGGGAAACTGTAAAGTCTACCTTCCCTTCCCATGGCCCCAATCGAGTTGTCACACTCTTGGAGCTTCCACTGATCGTAAAGGCTGGCGAGTTGATCGCCTTCATTCATCCACAAACTTTACTAATCTGAAGACCACACCTTTTTGCTTCTTCTGGTGTGATGAAAGTGTCGGTTGCACCTGTATCCACCATAGCCTTAGTGGCTTTCTCATTGATCGTCAAGTTCACATACATGAAGCCTCTACTCTGCTCTTTCTTTATAGTGTTCAATTGGGTGCAGAAGGCATTGAGGAACTTTATTGAACCCATTCTGGATGGCTCCTCTTCAGCTTCTTCAATGCTCTCTAGCACTTTTACGGACTCTTGAGATGAGGTCCTTAAGGCATTAAGGGCTCCCCTATACGGGCATTCAGCCACCCGATGCGGCCCCTTACAAAGAAAGCAAGCTAGCGGTTGCCTAGGCTTGAAAATCCCTGCGTTACTTGTCTTGGGTTGGGTACTATCTCAACCAAAGGACCTCCTGTCTAATCCCCCACTGAAGGGCCGGTCCAACCTGGTCATCTTTCCCCCACTCCCAAAGTTGAAGCTACTGCCAGCTGATGGAGGATTTTTCCGTTTTGAAGAGCCATCATTGTAATCATGGAGACGTTCAGCTGTAGCGATGGCCATGGCCACATCTTGCACTTTCTGCCTTTGTAGTTCTGTCCTTGCCCAAGGCTTGAGGCCCTTAAGAAAATAGAACATCTTGTCCTTTTTGAACATGTCCCGAATATCCAACATCAGGGTAGAAAAGCTCCTTACAAACTCTCGCACTGTTCCTGTTTGCACCAATTCTTGAAGTCTCCTTCGAGCCATATACTCCACATTCTCAGGGAAAAACTGGTTTTTCAATTCTCTTTTCGGATCTGTCCAAGTCTTAATCGGGCACTCGTCATCGACAAACTTGGAGCGCCACCACAACTTGGCATCCCCTACGAGGTACATCGATGCCATTGCTACCTTGTCTTCCTCTGAACAGCTCAGAAGTACTACTCCATGTCAAATAAGAAATTTTCAAGTTCCTTAGCATCCCTTGCCCCCTCATAGCATCGAGGCTCTGGACCTTGGGCCTTTTTCCCCTTTCCATTGATCTCGAACCTGATCTGGCCACAGCCATTTATAGGATGCTCACCTGTGCTCTGAGCTCCTCAAACTCCTTTTGGAGAATGTTCAAGGCATCTCTAGCCTCTTCGCTCACATTGCGGAGAGTATCAGACAACTCTTGCTGGGTTGTCTTGATCTCCCTCACTCGGTCTTTAGTCACCATATGAGTTTTCATTGCGGCCACCGCGGCCTCAAGTTCCTAATTCTCTATTGATGATTGGGTCCACCACTTGTGGCCATCTCATCCATTTTTCTAGCACTTCTCAACCGTGCTCTGATACCACGTGTCACGGACTAAGCTTTCTCTCAGCAAGCAATAGACCGTGCAGCACTTGAATGGGTGCTCCTAACCAAGTTAGCCTTCAATAGATCGATATCTGAACAAAAAACCATAAGCCATGGTTAGTCCCAAGCATTCACAATAAGACACAATATATCGAGATCGATCTCAAGCACACACACAAAAAGGCATATTCGCATCGAGAAAAAGAAAAACACATCGAGGCAACAATCGGGACATTCAATCGGGGTGAGTTTTATTATAGTCAGGAATCATACATCAGGACCTCCCACCATCACCAGGGCTAGGGGGTAGCCCTTGGTGGGTGGCCTAGGCTCGCATAGCAACTGGTGAGACAGCCCAATACTATGCTGCCGGCTCACCCCCCCTAAAAAGCCTTAGAATTTTAGAGCTATGCTACCAGTAACCATTACAATGTTTTAAATGGGGACACTTTTCCTATCACAAGGGATCTACCCGGCCATGGCCCTATACATGGGTGGCTTATGGCAACCTAAGTCCCGGTCATGGCCCTATATAAGGTTGGCTCATGACACCCGGCTTGCCTCTCCGGCTGGCTCAGTGCCCGCACGCTCATTTCGTGGGTTAACTTAGGCATACGGAGTTCATTCCCAGTCTAAGATCAGATCGGACCGGATCGACGGTTACGACAGTAGGATCGACAGTACGCAGGAGGGACCGGGCCGATCCTCAGCTTGTGCATTCTGCCTCTCCGGTTGGCTGAGCGCCCGCACACTCGTTTCGTGGGTTGGCTTAGGCATACAGAGTTCATTCCATGTCTAAGCATACGGAGTTCATTCCCAGTCTAAGATTGGACCAGATCGAGGGTTGCAGCAGCAGGATCGACAGCACGCAGGGGGGACCAAGTTGATCCCCGGCTTGCGCATTTTGCCTCTCCAGCCGGTTGAGCACCCGCACGCTCGTTTCATGGGTTGGCTTAGGCATATAGAGTTCATTCCACGTCTAAGCACCCGTCGGATCGAGGGTTGTGGCAGCGGGACCGGTAGTACGCAGAGGGGGACCGGATCGATCCCCAGCTTCCACATTATGCCTCTCCGATCGGCTCAGCACACGCACGCTCATTTCATGGGTTGACTTAGGCATACGGAGTTCATTCCCAGTCTAAGATCAGACTGGACCGAGGGTTGTGGTAGCAGGATCAACAGCACGTAGGGGGGACTGGGTCAGTCCCCGATTTACGCATTCTGCCTCTTCGGTCCGCTGAGTGCCTGTACGCTCGTTTCGTGGGTTGGCTTAGGCATACGGATTTCATTCCATGTCTAAGCCCCAACTGAATCGAGGGTTGTGGCAGCAGGACCGACAGCGGGATCGGTAGCATGCAGAGAAGGACTGGGTTGGTCCTCAGCTTGTGCATTATGCCTCTCCGGCTGGCCTCTCTAGCTGGCTGAGCACCCACACGCTCGTTTCGTGGGTTGACTTAGGCATACAGAGTTCATCCCCAGTCTAAGCATATGGAGTTCATTCCCAGTCTAAGATCATACCAGACCAAGGGTTACGGCAGCACACAGAGGGGGACCGAGCTGATCCCCGACTTGTGCATTCTGCCTTTCCTGCCGACTGAGCGCCCGCACGCTCGTTTCATGGGTTGGCTTAGGCATACGGAGTTCATTCAATGTCTAAGATAACGGAGTTCACTCCGAGTCTAATATCAGACCGGACCGAGGGTTACAGCAACAGGATCGACAGCACGTAGGGGGTCCTGGTTATCCCCGGCTTGTGCAGTCTGCCTCTCTGGCCAACTGAGTGCCTGCATACCCGTTTCGTGGGTTAGCTTAAGCATACAGAGTTCATCCCCAGTCTAAGTATACAGAGTTCATTCTGAGTCTAAGATCAGACTGGACTGAGGGTTGCGGTAGCAGGATCGACAGCACGCAGGGGGACCGGGTCCATCCTCGACTTATGCATTCTGCCTCTCCGGTCGGCTGAGCACCCGCACGTCCGTTTCATGGGTTGGCTTAGGCATAGGGAGTTCATTCCATGTCTAAGCCCCAACCGGACCAAGGGTTGTGGTAGCGGGACTGGCATGACACAGAAGGGGATCGGGTTGATCCCCAGCTTGCGCATTATGCCTCTTCGGCTGGCTCAGCACCCGAACGCTCATTTCATGAGTTGACTTAGGCATACAGAGTTCACTCCCAGTCTAAGATCAGACCGGATCGAGGGTTGTGGCAGCAGGATTGACAACTCGTAAGGGTAGACTGGCTCGGTGCCCGGCTTATGCATTCTACCTCTCCGGTCGGTTGAGCGCCCGCACGTCCGTTTCATGGGTTGGCTTAGGCATAGGGAGTTCATTCCATGTCTAAGACCTAGTCGGACCGAGGGTTGTGGCAGCGGGATAGGCAGCACGCAGAGGGGGACCGGGCCGATCCCTGGCTTGCGCATTATACCTCTCCGACCGACTCAGCGCCCGTACGCTCGTTTCGTGGGTTGACTTAGGCATACGGAGTTCATTCCCAGTCTAAGATTGAACCAGACCGAGGGTTATGGCAGCAGGATCAACAGCACGCAGAGAGGGACTGGGCTGGTCCCTGGCTTGCACATTCTGCCTCTCCTGCCGACTGAGCGCCCGCATGCTCGTTTCGTGGGTTGGTTTAGGCATACGGAGTTCATTCCATGTCTAAGCCCCAGCCGGACCGAGGGTTGGGGCAGCAGGACCGGCCATGGGATCGGCAACACGCAGAGGGGGACAGGGCTGGTCCATGGCTTGCACATTATGCCTCTTCGGTTGACCTCTCCGGTCGACTGAGCGCTCGATTCGAATCGTAAAAAGTTTTAAAAATCGTGAAAAATAGAAAACGAGTTGCCTTGCCACGAAACTTCACATCAAGGCTTAGGGGACCATTGTATGAATTTACAAGCCATAAAAATAGCATTGGCATGGCAGAAATATGAAGATGTGCTAGAACCCACCTACAACCCGTTCGATCCCCGACTTGCGCATCCTGCCTCTTTGGTCGGCTGAGTGCCCTCATGCTCATTTCATGGGTTGACATAGGCATACGGTGTTCATCCCCAGTCTAAGCATATGGAGTTCAGTCCCAGTCCAAGATCAGACTAGACCGAGGGTTACGGCAGCAGGATCGACAGCATGTAGGAGGGATTCGGCCGATCCCCGACTTGCGCATTCTGCCTCTCCGATCCGCTGAGCGCCCCTACACCCGTTTCATGCATTGGCTTAGGGATAGGGAGTTCATTCCATGTCTAAGCCCCAGCTGGACCGAGGGTTGTGGCAGTGGGGTCGACAGCACGTAGAGGGGGATCGGGTCGATCCTCGGCTTGCGCTTTCTGCCTCTCCGACCGGTTCAGCGCCTGCACGCTCGTTTCTTAGGTTGACTTAGGCATATGGAGTTCATTCCCAATCTAAGATCAGACCAAACCGAGGGTTGCGGTAGCAGGATCCACAGCACGCGGGGGGGAACGGGCCAATCCCCGGCTTGCGCATTCTGCCTCTCCGACCGACTAAGCGCCCGCACGCTAGTTTCATGGGTTGGCTTAGGCATACGAAGTTCATTCCATGTCTAAGCATACAGAGTTCATTTCCAGTCTAAGATTTTGAGCCACGGGGCACATGCTGGGCTCGGGCATGTGCTGGTGCCACATTTTTTTCGCCTGGGGCACCATCGTCGGAGCATCGCTGAAGAGCCTAACCGACGGCATTGGGGGTTCCGGCGATTGTGGGGGTCAGGGGGGTGTGCGCACATGATCAGCGATGGGTGTAGGTACTTGGCCCTTATACTGGCCCCCTATCCTTCATCAAACCTCCGAAACTCACACCCCCTTAAAGAGCATTTGAGATTTTATAGGTTTGCTGCCAGTAGCCATTTAAGTGTTTGAAATGGGGACACTTTTTTCAAACGGCCACAAAATCTTCTCCACTTCGAGTTTTTAATTGAATTGTTTTTTGCATGCCAACAAAAATACAGGGATCACCTCTACCAATTTTGGGGACAAACCTCTTTCTAAAAAAATTTTAAAATAGCCCGAACCGTAAAAAGTTTCAAAAATTGTGAAAAATAGAAAATGGGTCGCCTTGCCACGAAACTTCACATGAAGGCTTAGGGGAACATTGTATGAATTTACAAGCCATAAAAAAGGCATTGGCATGGCGGAAATATGAAGATGTGCTTGAACCCACTTACCACTCGTTCGATCCCCGGCTTACGCATCCTACCTCTCTGGTCGACTAAGCACCCGTACGCTCGTTTCATGGGTTGACTTAGGCATACGGAGTTCATTCCCAGTCTAAGATCAAACCGAACTGAGGGTTACGACAGTAGGATCGACAGCATGCAGGGGGGATCGGGCCGATCCCTGGCTTGTGCATTCTGCCTCTCCGACCGGCAGAACGCCCGTACGCTCGTTTCGTGGGTTGGCTTAGGCATACAGAGTTCATTCCATGTCTAAGCAGATGGAGTTCATTCCCAGTCTAAGATCAGACTGGACCGAGGGTTGTGACAGCAGGACCAGCAGCAGGATCTGCGTCACGCAGTGGGGACCGGGCCGATCCCCGGCTTGTGCGTTCTACCTCTTTGACCGATTGAGTGACCGCACGCTTATTTCGTGGGTTGACTTAGGCATACGGAGTTCATCCCCAGTCTAAGCATGTGGAGTTCATCCCCAGTCTAAGATCGAACCGGACTGAAGGTTGCGGCAATAGGATCGACAGCACGCAGGGGGATCGGGCCGATCCCGGCTTGCTCATTTTGCCTCTCCGGCCGGCTGAGCACCTGCATGCCCATTTAGTGGGTTGGCTTAGGCATAGGGAGTTCATTCCATGTCTAAGCAGCAATCGGACCAAGGGTTGTGGCAGTGGGATCGACAGACGCAGAGGGGGATCGAGCCGATCCCTGGCTTGCGCATTCTGCCTCTCCGGTTGGCTAAGCACCAGCACTCTCATTTCGTGGGTTGGCTTAGGCATACAAAATTGATTCCATGTCTAAGTCCCAGTTGGATCGAGGGTTACGGCAACAGGATCGGCAGCATGCAGAGGGGGATCGGGTCGATCCCCGACTTGTGCATTATGCCTCTCCAATCGACTCAGTGTTGAACGCTCATTTTGTGGGTTGACTTTGGCATACGGAGTTCATTCCCAGTCTAAGCACGCGGAGTTCATTCCCAGTCTAAGATCGGACCAGACTGAGGGTTACGGCAGCAGGATCAACAAGACGCAGGGGGGACCAAGCCAATCCACAGCTTGCGTATTCTGCCTCTCCGGTCGGCTGAGCACCCACACGCCCTTTCATGGGTTGGCTTAGGCATAGGGAGTTCAGTCCATGTCTAAGCCCCAGCTGGACTGAGGGTTGTCGCAGCAGGACCAGTAGCACGTAGAGGGGGACCGGGCCGATCCCCGGCTTGCGCATTATGCCTTTTCGACTGGCTCAGCACCCGTACGCTCGTTTAATGGGTTGACTTATGCATATGGAGTTCATTCCTCGTCTAAGATTGGACCGGATCAAGGGTTGTGAAAGTGGGATCGACAGCACGCAGGTGGGGATCGGGCCGATCCCCAGCTTCTGCATTCTGCCTTTCTGGCTGGCTGAGCACCCGCACGCTCATTTCGTGGGTTGGCTTAGGCATACAGAGTTCAATCCATGTCTAAGCATACGGAGTTCATTCCCAGTCTAAGATTTTGAGGCACGGTGCACATGCTGGGCTCAGGCATGTGCTGGTGCCGTATTTTTTTTTACCCAGGGCACCATCGTCGGAGCATCGTCGGAGAGCCTAACTGACGGCTTTGAAGGTTCCGGCCATTGGGGTGGTCGGGGGGGTGTGCGCACATGATGTGAGATGGGTGCTGGTACTTGGCCCTTATATTGGCCCCCTATCCCTCATCAAACCTTAAGAACTCACACCCCCTTAAAGAGCATTTGAGATTTTATAGGTTTGCTGCCAGTAGCCATTAAAGTGTCTGAAATGGGGACACTTTTTTAAAATGGTCACAAAATCTTCTCCAGATCGAGTTTTTAGCTGAAGTTTTTTGTGCATGCCAACAAAAATACAAGGATCACCTCTGCCAAATTTGGGGCAAAACTCTTTCTAAAAAAATTTTAAAAAATCCTGAACCGTAAAAAGTTTCCAAAATCATGAAAAATAGAAAACGGGTCGTCTTGGCACGAAACTTCACATGAAGGCTTAGGGGACCATTGTATGAATTTACAAGCCTCAAAAAAGGCATTGGCATGACCGAAATATGAAGATGCGTTTGAACCCACCTACCACCCATTTGATCCCCGACTTCCGCATCTTGCCTCTCTAGTCGGTTGAGCGCCCGTACTCTCGTTTCGTGGGTTGACTTAGGCATACGGAGTTTATCCCCAGTCTAAGCATCCCAAGTCTAAGCATACGAAGTTCATTCCTAGTCAAAGATCAGACTGGACCGAGGGTTGCGACAGCAGGATCGGCAGCACGCATGGGGGACAGGGCTGATCCTCGGCTTGCGCATTCTGCCTCTTCGACCGACTGAGAGCCCGCATGCCCGTTTCGTGGGTTCGCTTAGGCATAGGGAGTTCATTCCATGTCTAAGCCCCAGTCAGACCGAGGGTTGTGGCAACGGACCGACAGCACGCAGAGGGGGACCGAGCCGATCCCCGACTTGCGCATTATGCCTCTCCGGTCGGCTGAGCACCCGCACGCCCATTTCATGGGATGGCTTAGGCATAGGGAGTTCATTCTATGTCTAAGCCCAGCCGGATTGAGGGTTGTGGCAGCGGGATCGGCAGCACGCAGAGAGGGACCCGGCCGATCCTCGGCTTGCGTTTTCTGCCTCTCCGGCTGGCTGAGCGCCCGCACGCTCGTTTCATGGGTTGGCTTAGGCATACGGAGTTCATTCCATGTCTAAGCATACGGAATTCATTCCCAGTCTAAGATTTTGAGCCACGGTGCACATGCTGGGCTAGGGCCTGTGCTGGTGTAGCATTTTTTTTGCCCAGGGCACCATCATCAGAGCATTGTCGAAAAGCCTAACCGGTGGCATTGCCGGTTCTGACGATTGTGGGGGCCGGGGGGTGTGCGCACATGAAGAGCAATGGGTGGAGGTACTTGGCCCTTATATTGGCCCCCTATCACTCATCAAACCTCTAGAACTCACACCCCCTTAAAGAGCATTTGAGATTTTATAGGTTTGCTGCCAGTAACCATTAAAGTGTTTGAAATGGGGACACTTTTTTAAAATGGTCACAAAATCTTCTCCACTTCGAGTTTTTAGCTGAAGTTTTTTATGCATGCCAACAAAAATACAAGGATCACCTCTACCAAATTTGGGGTAAAACTCTTTCTAAAAAAATTTTAAAAAATCCTGAACGGCAAAAAGTTTCCAAAATCATGAAAAATAGAAAACGGGTCGTCTTGGCACGAAACTTCATATGAAGGCTTAGGGGACCATTGTATGAATTTACAAGCCACAAAAAAGGCATTGGCATGGCAGAAATATAAAGATGTGCTTGAACCCACCTACCACCCATTCGATCCCCGGCTTGCGCATCCTGCCTCTCTGGTCGGCTGAGCGCCCGTACTCTCGTTTCGTGGGTTGACTTAGGCATACGGAGTTTATCCCCAGTCTAAGCATCCCCAGTCTAAGCATATGGAGTTCATTCCCAGTCAAAGATCGGACCGGACTGAGGGTTGCTACAGCAGGATCGGCAGCACGCATGAGGGACGGGGCTGATCCCTGGCTTATGCATTCTGCCTCTTCGGTCGACTGAGAGCCCGCATGCCTGTTTCGTGGGTTCGCTTAGGCATAGGGAGTTCATTCCATGTCTAAACCCCAGCCGGACCGAGGGTTGTGGCAACGGACCGGCAGCACGCAGAGGGGGACCGAGCCAATCCCCGACTTACACATTATGCCTCTCCGGTCGGCTGAGCACCCCCACGCCCATTTCATGGGATGGCTTAGGCATAGGGAGTTCATTCTATTTCTAAGCCCTAGCCGGATCGAGGGTTGTGGCAGCGGGATCAGCAGCACGCAGAGAGGGACCAGGCCGATCCTCGGCTTGCATATTCTGCCTCTCCGACCGGCTGAGCGCCCGCACGCTCGTTTCATGGGTTGGCTTAGGCATACAGAGTTCATTCCATGTCTAAGCATACGAAATTCATTCCCAGTCTAAGATTTTGAGCCACGGTACACATGTTGGGCTCAGGCATGTGCTGGTGCCGTATTTTTTTTGCCTGGGGCACTATCGTCAGAGCATCGTCGAAGAGCCTAACCGGTGGCATTGGCGGTTCTGACGATTGTGGGGGCCGGGGGGTGTGCGCACATGATGAGCAACGGGTGCGGGTACTTGGCCCTTATATTGGCCCCCTATCGCTCATCAAACCTCTAGAACTCACACCCCCTTAAAGAGCATTTGAGATTTTATAGGTTTGCTGCCAGTAGCCATTAAAGTGTCTGAAATGGGGACATTTTTTTCAAACGGCCACAAAATCTTCTCCACTTCAAGTTTTTAGCTGAATTGTTTCGTGCATGCCAACAAAAATACATGGATCACCTCTATCTAAAAAAATTTTAGAAAATCTCGAACCGTAAAAAGTTTCAAAAATCCTAAAAAATAGAAAATGTGTCATCTTGCCACGAAACTTCACATGAAGGCTTAGGGGAACATTGTATGAATTTACAAGCCATAAAAATGGAATTGGCATGGTAGAAATATGAAGATGTTTTTGAACCCACTTACCACTCGTTCGATCCCCGACTTGTGCATCCTGCCTCTCTGGTCGGCTAAGCGCCCGCACGCTCGTTTTATGGGTTGTCCTAGGTATACGGAGTTCATTCCCAGTCTAAGATCAGACCGGACCAAGGGTTACGACAGTAGGATCGACAGCACACAGGGGGGATCGGACCGATCCCTGGCTTATGCATTCAGCCTCTCCGATCGGCTGAGCGCCCGCACGCTCATTTCGTGGGTTGGCTTATGCATACAGAGTTTATTCCATGTCTAAGCATATGGAGTTCATTCCCAGTCTAAGATCAGATCAGACCGAGGGTTACGACAGTAGGACCAGCAGCAAGATCTGCATCACCCAGACGAGACTTGGTCGATCCTCGGCTTACGCATCTCCCTCTCCAGTCAGCCTCTCTGATCGGTTGAGCGGCCGCATGCTCGTTTCGTGGGTTGACTTAGGCATACGGGGTTCATCCCCAGTCTAAGCATACGGAGTTCATTCCCAGTCTAAGATTGAACCAGACCGAGGGTTGCGACAGCAAGATCGATAGCACGCAGAGGGGATCAGGCCAATCCCCAGCTTGCGCATTCTGCCTCTCCGATCGACTGAGTGCCCGCACGCCCGTTTCGTGGGTTGGCTTAGGCATAGCGAGTTCATTCCAAGTCTAAGCCCCAATCGGACCTAGGGTTGTGGCAGCAGGACCGGCAGCACGCAGAGGGGGATCGGGCCGATCCCCAGCTTGCGCATTCTGCCTCTTCGGTCGGCTAAGCGCTCGCACGCTCGTTTCGTGGGTTGGCTTAGGCATACAGAGTTCATTCCATGTCTAAGCCCAGCCAGATCGAGGGTTATGGCAACAGGACCGACAGTACTTAGAGGGAGATCGGGTCGATCCCTGACTTGTGCATTATGCCTCTCTGGCTAACTCAGCAGTTGAACAGTCATTTCGTGGGTTGACTTAGGCATGCGGACTTCATTCCCAGTCTAAGATCGGACCGAACCAAGGGTTGCGGTAGCAGGATCAACAGCATGCAGGGGGGATCGGGTCGGTCCCCGGCTTGCGCATTCTGCCTCTTCGATCGGTTGAGTGCCCACATGCTCGTTTCGTGAGTTGGCTTAGGCATATAGAGTTCATTCCCAGTCTAAGATCTGATCGGACCGAGGGTTGCGGCAGCAGGACCAGCAATAGGATCGATAGCACAAAAGGGGTGATCGGGCCGATCCCCGGCTTACACATTCTGCCTCTTCGATCAGCCTATCCGGTCGGCTGAGTGCCCGCACGCTCGTTTGATGGGTTGACTTAGGCATACGTAGTTCATCCCCAGTCTAAGCATACGAAGTTCATTCCCAGTCTAAGATCTAACTGGACCGAAGGTTGCGGCAGTAGGATCGATAGCACGCAGGGGGGACCGGGCTAATCCCTGGCTTGCGCATTTTGCCTCTCCGGTCGACTGAACGCCCGTACATCCATTTCATGGGTTGGCTTAGGCATAAGGAGTTCATTCCATGTCTAAGCCCCAGTCGGACCGAGGGTTATGGTAGCGGGACCGACAGCACGCAGAGGGGGACCGGGCCGATTGGGGGTTTTGACGATTGGGGGGCTAGGGGGTGTGCGCACATGATGTGCGATGGGTGCTGGCACTTCACCCTTATATTGGCCCCCTATCCCTTATCAAACAGCATTTGAGATTTTATAGGTTTGCTGCCAGTAGCCATTAAAGTGTCTAAAATGGGGACATTTTTTTCAAACGGTCACAAAATCTTCTCCATTTTGAGTTTTTAGCTGAATTGTTTTGTGCTTGCCAACAAAAAAACAAGGATCACCTATACCAAATTTGGGGACAAAACTCCTTCTAAAAAAATTTTAAAAAATCTCGAACCGTAAAAAGTTTCAAAATTTGTGAAAAATAAAAAACGGGTCGTCTTGTCACGAAACTTCACATGAAGGCGTAGGGGACCATAGCATGAATTTACAAGCCATAAAAATGGCATTGGCATGCCAGAAATATGAAGATGTGCTGGAACCCACCTACCACCCGTTCGATCCCCAGCTTGCGCATCCTTCCTCTCTGGTCGGCTGAGTGTCCGCACGCTCATTTCTTGGGTTGACTTAGGCATATGGAGTTCATCCCCAGTCTAAGCATACAGAGTTCATTCCCAGTCTAAGATCAGACTAGACTGAGGGTAGCGACAGTAGGATCGGCAGCACGTAAGGGGGACCGAATCGATCCCCAGTTTGCGCATTCTACCTCTCCGGCCGACTGAATGCCTGCATGCCCGTTTCGTGGGTTGGCTTAGGCATAGGGAGTTCATTCCATGTCTAAGCCCCAGCCAGACCGAGGGTTGTGGCAGCGAGATCGGCAGCACATAGAGGGGGATCGAGCTGATCCCCGGCTTGCGTATTATGCCTCTTCGGCCGGCCTCTCTGATCGGTTGAGCGCCCACATGCTCGTTTCATGGGTTGACTTAGACATACGGAGTTCATTCACAGTCTAAGATCGGACCGGATCGAGGGTTGCGGTAGTAGGATCGACAGCACACAGGGGGGATCAGACCGATCCTCGGCTTATGCATTCTACCTCTCCGGTCGGCTGACCACTCGCACGCTCATTTCGTGGGTTGCCTTAGGCATACAGAGTTCATTCCATGTCTAAGCCCCAGCCGGACCAAGGGTTATGGTAGCAGGACCGGCAACAGGATCGGCAGCACGCGGAAAGGGATCGGGCTGATCCCCAGCTTATGCCTTATGCCTCTCCGGTCAGCCTATCCCGTCAGCTGAGCGCTCGTAGGCTTGTTTAATGGGTTGACTTAGGCATACGGAGTTCATCCCCAGTTTAAGCATACAGAGTTCATTCCCAATTTAAGATCAGATCGGACCGAGGGTTACGACAGCACGTAGGGGGGATCGGGCCGATCCCCGGCTTGCTCATTCTGCCTTTCGACCAGCTGAATGCCTGCACGCCCTTTTCGTGGGTTGGCTTAGGCATAGGGAGTTCATTCCATGTCTAAGCCCCAGTCAAAGCGAGGGTTGTGGCAGCGAGACCGGTAGCACGCAGAGGAGGACCACGCCAATCCTCGGCTTGCGCATTATGCCTTTTCGATCGGCTCAACACGTGCACGCTCATTTCGTGGGTTGACTTATGTATATGAAGTTCATTCCCAGTGTAAGATCGGACCGGACTGAGGGTTGCGACAGCAGGATCGGCAGCACACAGTGGGGGATCAGCCTCTCCGACCACCTGAGCGCCCGGACACTCGTTTCATGGGTTGGCTTAGGCATACGGAGTTCATTCCATGTCTAAGCATACGGAGTTCATTCCTAGTATAAGATTTTGAGCCACGGTGCACATGCAGGGCTCGGGCATGTACTGGTACCTTATTTTTTTCGTCGGGGGCACCATCCCCAAAGCATCGTTGGAGAGCCTAACCGACGGCATTGGGGGTTCCAACGATTGGGGGAGCAGGGGGTGTGCGTACTTGATGTGCGATGGGTGCTAGTACTTGGCCCCTATATTGGTCTCCTATCCCTCATCAAACCTCGAGAAATCACACCACCTTAAAGGGCATTTGAGATTTTATAGGTTTGCTGCTAGTAGCCATTAAAGTGTCTAAAATGGGGACACTTTTTTCAAACGGTCACAAAATCTTCTCCACTTCGAGTTTTTAGTTGAATTGTTTTGTGCATGCCAACAAAAATACGAGGAGAACCTCTACCAAATTTAGGGACAAAACTCTTGCTAAAAAAATTTTAAAAAATCCCGAACCGTAAAAAGTTTCAAAAATCTTGAAAAATAGAAAACGGGTCGTCTGGCCATGAAACTTCACATGAAGGCTTAGGGGACCATTGTATGAATTTACAAGCCATAAAAATGGCATTGGCATGGCAGAAATATGAAGATGTGCTTAAACCCACCTACCACCCGTTCGATCCCCGACTTGCGCATCCTGCCTTTCTGGTCGACTGAGTGCCTACACGTTCGTTTCATGGGTTGACTTAGGCATACAAAGTTAATCCCCAATCTAAGCATACGGAGTTCATTCCCAGTCTAAGATCGAATCAGATCGAGGGTTGCAGCAGTAGGATCGGTAGCACGCAGGGGGGATCGGGTTGATCCCCGGCTTACGCATCTGCCTCTCTGACCGACTGAGCACCCGCACGCCTATTTTGTGGGTTGGCTTAGGCATAGGGAGTTCATTCCATGTCTAAGCCCCAACCAGACCAAGGGTTGTGGCAACGGGACCGGCAGCACGCAGAGAGGGACGGGGTCGATCCCAGGCTTGCGAATTCTGCCTCTCCGATCGGTTGAGCACCCGTATGCTCATTTCGTGGGTTGGCTTAGGCATACGGAGTTCATTCCATGTCTAAGCCACAGTTGAACCAAGGGTTGTGGCAGCAAGACCGGTAGCAGGATTGGCAGCACGCAGAGAGGCACCGGGCCGATCCTCGAGTTGCACATTATGCCTCCGACCGGCCTCTCCGACCAGCTGAGTGCCCGCACGCTCGTTTCCTGGGTTGACTTAGGCATACTGAGTTCATTCGGAGTCTAAGCATACAGAGTTCATTTCTAGTCTAAGATCAGATCGGACCGAGGGTTGCGGTAGCAGGATTGACAGCACACAGGAGGGACCAAGCTGATCCTTGTCTCACGCATTCTGCCTCTCTGGCCAACTGAGCACCCGCACGCCCATTTTGTGGGTTGGATTAGGCATAGGGAGTTCATTCCATGTCTATGCCCCAATAGGACTGAGGGTTGTGGCAGCAGGACTGGCAGCATGCAGAGAGGGACCGGGTTGATCCTCGGCTTGCGTATTACACCTCTCTAGCCGGCTCAGCGCCCGCACGCTCATTTCATGGGTTGACTTAGGCATTCAAAGTTCATTCCCAGTCTAAGATCAGACCGGATCAAGGGTTGCGGTAGCAGGATCGACAGCACGCAGGGGGGACCTAGCCGATCCTCGGCTTACACATTCTGCCTCTCTGACTAGTTGAGCACCCGCACGCTCCTTTCATGGGTTGGCTTAGGCATACGGAGTTCATTCCATGTCTAAGCATACGGAGTTCATTCCCAATCTAAGATCAGACTGGATCGAGGGTTGCGACAGCAGGACCAGCACCACAATCGGTAGCATGCAGGGGGGGCCGAGCAGATCCCCAGCTTGCGCATTTTACCTCTTCGGTCGGTTGAACGCCCGTACGCTCATTTCGTGGGTTGGCCTAGGCATACAGAGTTCATTCCATGTCTGAGCCCTAGCCAAACTGAGGGTTATGGTAGTAGGACCGGCAGCGGGATTGGCAGCACGCAGAGGGGGATCGAGCTGATCCCCGACTTGTGCATTATGCCTCTTCGATCGGCCTCTCCGATCGGCTGAGCGCCCACATGCTCGTTTCGTGGGTAGACTTAGGCATACAGAGTTCATCACCAGTCTAAGCATATGGAGTTCATTGCCAGTCTAAGATCGAGCTGGACCGAGGGTTACAGTAACAGGATCAACAGCACGTAGGGGGACCAAGTCGATCCCCGGCTTATGCATTCTGTCTCTTCAGCTAGCTGAGCACCCGCACGCCCATTTCATGGGTTGGCTTAGGCATAGGGAGTTCATTCCATGTCAAGCCCCAGTTGGATTGAGAGTTACGACAGCAGGACCAGCAGCACGTAGAGGGGGATCGGGCTGATCCCTGGCTTGCGCATTATGCCTCTTCGGTCGGCTCAACGCTTGTACGCTCGTTCATGGGTTGGCTTATGCATACGGAGTTCATTCCCAGTTAAAATCAAATTGGACCAAGGGTTACAGTTGCAAGATTGACAGCACGTAGGGTGAGACCGAGCCAATCCCTGGCTTGCGCATTCTGCCTCTCCGGTCGACTGAACGCATGCACGCTCGTTTCGTGGGTTGGCTTAGGCATACGGAGTTCATTCCATGTCTAAGCATACAGAGTTCATTCTCAGTCTAAGATTTTGAGCCACGGTGCACATGCTGGGCTCAGGCATGTGCTAGTGCCCCATTTTTTTCGCCCGGGGCACTAATGCCGGAGCATCGTCGGAGGGCCTAACCGGCGGCATTGAGGGTTCCGACGATTGGGGGGGCCAGGGGGTGTGCGCAATTGATGTGGGATGGGTGCTGGTACTTGGCCCTTATATTGGCCCCCTAACCCTCATCAAACCTCGAGAACTCACACCCCCTTAAAGAGCATTTGAGATTTTATAGGTTTGCTGCCAGTAGCCATTAAAGTGTCTAAAATGGGGACATTTTTTTCAAACGGTCGCAAAATCTTCTCCACTTTGAGATTTTAGCTGAATTTTTTTGTACATGCCAAAAAAAAATACAAGGATCACCTCTACCAAATTTGGGGAAAAAAATCTTTCTGAAAAAATTTAAAAAAATCTCGAACCGTAAAAAGTTTTGAAAATCATGAAAAATAAAAAATGGGTCGTCTTGCCACGACACTTCACATGAAGGCTTAGGGGACCATTGTTTGAATTTAAAAGCCATAAAAATGGCATTGGCATGGAAAAATATGAAGATGTGCTTGAACCCACCTACCACCTGTTCGATCCCCGGCTTGCACATCCTGCTTCTCTGGTCGGCTGAGAGCTCACACGCTCGTTTCATGGGTTGACTTAGGCATACGGAGTTCATCCCCAGTCTAAGCGTACGGTGTTCATTCCCAGTCTAAGATCGGATCGAACAAAGGGTTGCGACAGCAGGATCGACAGCACGCAGGAGGGATCGGGCCAATCCCCAGCTTGCACATTCTGCCTCTTCAGTCGGCTGAGTGCCCGTACGCCCGTTTTGTGGGTTGGCTTAGGCATAGGGAGTTCATTCCATGTCTAAGCCCCAGCCGGACCAAGGGTTGTGGCAGCGGGACTGGCACCACGTAGAGGCGGACTGGGTCGATCCCCGGCTTGTGCATTATGCCTCTCCGATCAGCTCAGCACCCGCACACTCGTTTCGTGGGTTGACTTAGGCACACGGAGTTCATCCCCAGTCTAAGATCAGACCAGACCAAGGGTTGCAGTAGCAGGATCGACAGTACATAGGGGGGACCGGGCCGATCCCCGACTTGCGCATTCTGCCTCTCCGACCAACCGAGCGCCCGCACGCTCATTTCGTGGGTTGCCTTAGGCATACGGAGTTCATTCCATGTCTAAGCATACGGAGTTCATTCCCAGTCTAAGATTTTGAGCCATGGTGCACATGCTGGGCTCGGGCATGTGCTGGTGCCGCATTTTTTTCGCCCGTGGCACCATCGTTGGAGCATCGCCAGAGAGCCTAACCAACGACATTGGGGCTTCCGGTGATTGGGGGAGCCGGGGGGTGTACGCACATGATGTGCGATGGGTGCTGGTACTTGGCCCTTATATTGGCCCCCTATCCCTCATCAAACCTCGAGAACTCATACCCCTTAAAGAGCGTTTGAGATTTTATAGGTTTGCTGCCAGTAGCCTTTAAAGTGTCTGAAATGGGGACACTTTTTTCAAACGGTCACAAAATCTTCTCCATTTCGAGTTTTTAGCTGAATTTTTTTATGCATGCCAAAAAAAATACAAGGATCATTTGCCAAATTTGGGTACAAAACTCTTTCTAAAAATATTTTAAAAAATCCTAAACCGTAAAAAGTTTCAAAAATCATGAAAAATAAAAAACGGGTCGTCTTGCCACGAAACTTCACCTGAAGGCTTAGGAGACCATTATATGAATTTACAAGCAATAAAAATGGCATTGGCATGGCAAAAATATGAAAATGTGCTTGAACCCACCTACCACCCATTCGATCCCCGGCTTGCGCATCCTGCCTCTCTGGTTGGCTGAGCGCCCGCACGCTTCTTTCGTGGGTTGACTTAGGCATACAGAGTTCATCCCCAGTCTAAGCATATGGAGTTCATTGCCAGTCTAAGATCAAATCGGACCGAGGGTTACGGCAACAAGATCGGTAGCATGCATGGGGGATCAGGCTGATCCCCGGCTTACGCATTCTGACTCTTCCATCGACTGAGCGCCCACACGCCCGTTTCATGGGTTGGCTTAGGTATAGGGAGTTCATTCCATGTCTAAGCCTCAGCCAGACTGAGGGTTGTGGCAGCGGGACCTGCAGCACGCAGAGGGGGACCGGGCCGATCCCCGGCTTGCGCATTATACCTCTTCAGCCAGCTCAGTGCCCGCACACTCGTTTCGTGGGTTGACTTATGCATATGAAGTTCATTCCCAGTCTAAGATCGGACCAGACCGAGGGTTGTGACAGTAGGATCGATAGCACGTAGGGGGGACCGGGCCAATCCCCAGCTTGCTCATTCTGCCTCTCCAATCTGCTGAATGCCCGCACGCTCGTTTCGTGGGTTGGCTTAGGCATACGGAGTTCATTCCATGTCTAAGCATGCGGAGTTCATTCCCAGCCTAAGATTTTGAGCCATGGCACACATGCTGGGCTCAGGCATGTGTTGGTGCCACATTTTTTTCACCCGGGGCACCATCGTCGGAGCATCACCGGAGAGCCTAACCGACGGCATTGGGGGTTCCGACGATTGGGGGGCTGGGGGGTGTACGCACATGATGTGCAATGGGTGCTGGTACTTGGCCCTTATATTGGCCCCCTATCCCTCATCAAACCTCAAGAACTCACACCCCCTTAAAAAGCATTTGAGATTTTATAGGTGTGCTACCAGTAGCCATTAATGCGTCTGAAATGGGGACACTTTTTTCAAACTATCAAATCTTCTCCACTTTGAGTTTTTAGCTGAATTGTTTTGTGCATGCCAACAAAAATAAAAAGATCACCTCTACCAAATTTGGGGACAAAACTCTTTCTAAAAAAATTTAAAAAAATCCTGAACCACAAAAAGTTTCAAAAATCGTGAAAAATAGAAAATGGGTCGTCTTGCCACGAAACTTCACATGAAGGCTTAGGGGACCATTGTTTGAATTTACAAGCCATAAAAATGGAATTGGCATGGCAAAAATATGAAGATGTGCTTGAACCCACCTACCACCCGTTCGATCCTCGGCTTGTGCATCCTACCTCTCTGGTCGGCTGAGCGCCTGCACGCTCGTTTCGTGGGTTGACATAGGCATACGGAGTTCATCCCAAATCTAAGCACATGGAGTTCATTCCTAGTCTAAGATCAGACCAAAGCGAGGGTTAAAGCAGCAAGATCGGCATCACGCAGGGTGGATCGAGTCGATCCCCAACTTGTGCATTCTGCATCTCCAGTCGGCTGAGCGACCGCACGCCCGTTTTGTGGGTTGGCTTTGGCATAGGGAGTTCATTCCATGTCTAAGCATCAGCTGGACCGAGCGTTGTGGCAGTGGGATCGGCAGCATGCAGAGGGGGACCGAGTCGATCCCCGACTTACGCATTATGCCTCTTCGATCGGCTCAGCGCTCGTACGCTCGTTTCTTAGGTTGACTTATGCATACGGAGTTCATTCCTAGTATGTGATTGGGTCAGATCGAGGGCTGCGGTAACAGGATCGACCACACGCAGGGGGATCGGCTTGTGCATTCTGCCTCTCCGACCAGTTGAGCCCCCGCACGCTCGTTTCGTGGGTTGGCTTAGGCATACAGAGTTCATTCCATGTCTAAGCATACGGAGTTCATTCCTAGTCTAAGATCAAACCAGACCGAGGGTTGTACTAGCAGGACCAGCAGTAGGATCGACAACACGCAGGGGGGACCAGGTCGATCCCCGACTTGCGCATTCTACCTCTCCGGCCGACTGAGCACCCGTACGCTTGTTTCGTGGGTTGCTTAGGCATACGAAGTTCATTCCATGTCTAAGCCCCAGTCGGACCGAGGGTTGTGGCAGCAGGACCAGCAGCGAGGTTGGTAGCACGTAAAGGTGGACCAGGCTGATCCTCGGCTTGCGCATTATGCCTCTCCGACCTGCCTCTTCGATCGACTGAGCACCCTCACGCTCATTTCATGGGTTGACTTAGGCATACAGAGTTCATCCCCAGTCTAAGCATATGGAGTTCATTCCCAGTCTAAGATCGGACCGGATCGAGGGTTTCAGTAGCAGGATCGACAGCACATAGGGGGGATCGAGCTGATCCCTGACTTGCTCATTCTGCCTTTTCGACCGGTTGAGCGCCCGCACGCCCCGTTTCGTGGGTTGGCTTAGGCATAGGGAGTTCATTCCATGACTAAGTCCCAGCCGAACTGAGGGTTGTGGCAGCAGGACTGGTAGCACGCAGAGGGTGATCGGGTCAATCCCCGGCTTGCGTATTATGCCTCTCCGATCGGCTCAACGCCCGAACGCTAGTTTCGTAGGTTGACTTAGGCATACGGAGTTCATTCCCAGTCTAAGATCTGACCAAATCGAGGGTTGCGACAGCAGGATTGACAGCATGAAGGGGGGGACCAAACCGGTCCTCAGCTTGCACATTCTGCCTCTCCGACTGGCTGAGCACCCGTATGCTCGTTTCGTGGGTTGGCTTAGGCATAGGGAGTTCATTCCATGTCTAGGCATACGGAGTTCATTCCTAGTCTAAGATCAGACCAGACTGAGGGTTGCGGTAGCAGGGCCAGTAATAGGATCGACAACATGCATGGGGGTTCAGACTGATCCCCTGCTTGCGTATTCTGCCTCTACGACCGGCTGAGTGGCCGCACGCTCATTTCGTGGGTTGGCTTAGGTATACGGAGTTCATCCCCAGTCTAAGCATACGAAGTTCATTCCCAGTCTAAGATCGGACCAGATCGAGGGTTGCGGTAGTAGGATCGACAGTACGCAGGGGGGACTGGGCCGATCCACGACTTGCGCATTCTACCTCTTTGGCCGGCTGAGCACCCGCACGTCCATTTTGTGGGTTGGCTTAGGCATAGGGAGTTCATTCCATGTTTAAGCCCCAGTCGGACTGAGGGTTGTGGCAGTGGGACCGACAGCACACAGAGGGGGACCGAGTCGATCCCGTCTTGCGTATTCTACCTCTCCGGCCGGTTGAACGCCCGTACGCTCATTTCGTGGGTTGGCTTAGGCATCCGGAGTTCATTCCATGTCTAAGCATACGAAGTTCATTCCCAGTCTAAGAGTTTGAGCCACAGTGCACATGCTGGGCTCAAGCATGTGCCGGTGTCACATTTTTTTCGCTAGGGCACCATTCCCGGAGCATCATCAGAAAGCCTAACCAGTGACATTAGGGGTTCTGACGATTGGAGAGCCGGTTGGTGTGAGCACATGATGTGTGATGTGTGATGGGACTGATCCCCGGCTTGCGCATCCTGCCTCTCTGGTCGACTGAGTGCCCGCACGCTCGTTTCATGGGTTGACTTTGGCATACGGAGTTCATCCCCAGTCAAAGCATACGGAGTTCATTCCCAGTCTAAGATCAGATCGGATGAAGGGTTACGGTAGTATGATCAACAGCACACAGGAGGGACCGGGCTGATCCTCGGCTTGCGCATTTTCCCTCTCTAGTCGGTTGAGCGCCCGTACGCCCGTTTCGTGGGTTGGCTTAGGCATAGGGAGTTCATTCCATGTCTAAGCCCTAGCTGGACCGAGGGTTGTGGCAACGGGACCGGTAGCATGCAGAGGGGGATCAGGCTGATCCCCGGTTTGTGCATTATGCCTCTCCAGCTAGCTCAGCGCCCGCATGCCCGTTTCATGGGTTGACTTAGGCATATGGAGTTCATTCCTAGTTTAAGATCGGATCAGATCGAGAGTTGCGTCAGCAGGATCAACAGCATGAATGAGGGGATCGGGTCGGTCCTCGACTTGCGCATTCCACCTCTCCGACCGGTTGAGCGCCCGCACGCTCATTCCGTGGGTTGGCTTAGGCATAAGGAGTTCATTTCATGTCTAAGCATACAAAGTTAATTCCCAGTCTAAGATCGGACCGGACCGAAGGTTGAGATAGCAGGACCAGCGCAGGATCGACAGCACGTAGCGGGACCAGGTCGATCCCCGGCTTACGCATTCTACCTCTCCGGTCGACTGAGCACCCGTACGCTTGTTTCGTGGGTTGCTTAGGCATATGGAGTTCATTCTATGTCTAAGCCCCAGCCGGACCAAGGGTTGTGGTAGTAGGACCGACAGCGGGATCGGTATCATGCAGAGGGAGACCAGGCTAATCCCCGGCTTGCACATTATGCCTCTCCGGCAGGCCTTTTCGGCCGGTTGAGCGCCTGCACACTCATTTCATGGGTTGACTTACGCATACGAAGTTCATCCCCAGTCTAAGCATACGGAGTTCATTCCCATTCTAAGATCGGACCGGACTGAGGGATGCGGTAGCAGGATCGGCAGCACGCAGGACGGATTGGGTCGATCCCCGACTTGCGCATTCTGCCTCTCCGGTCGGCTGAGCGCCTGCACGCCCGTTTCATGGGTTGGCTTAGGCATAGGGAGTTCATTCCGTGTCTAAGCCCCAGCCAAACCGAGGGTTGTGGCAGTAGGACCGGTAGCATGCAGAGGGGGACCAGGCCGATCCTCGGCTTACGTATTATGCCTCTTCGGCTGACTCAGCACCCACACTCTCGTTTCTTGGGTTGATTTATGCATACAGAGTACATTCTTAGTGTAAGATCGAACCGGACCGAGAGTTGTGATAGCAAGATCGACAACACACAGAGTGGGATCGGGCCGATCCCTGACTTGCAGATTATGCCTCTTCGGCCTGCTCAGCGCCCTCACACTCGTTTCATGGGTTAACTTATGCATACGGAGTTCATTCCATGTCTAAGATCAGACCGGACCAAGGGTTGCGGCAGCAGGATCGACAGCATACAGGGGGGATTGAGCCGATCCCTGGCTTGTGCATTCTGCCTCTTCGGCCGGCTGAGCGCCCGCATGCTCGTTTCGTGGGTTGGCTTAGGCATACGGAGTTCATTCCATGTCTAAGCATATGGAGTTCATTCCCAGTCTAAGATTTTGAGCCACGGTGCACATGACAGGCTCACGCATGTGCTGGTGCCACGTTTTTTTCGCCCGAGACACCATCATTGGAGCATCATCGGAGTGCCTAACGGGCGACATTGAGGGTTCCGGTGATTGGGGGGGCCGAGTGGGTGTGCGCACATGATGTGCGATGGGTGCTGGTACTTGGCCCTTGTATTGGACCATTATCCCTCATCAAACCTTGAGAACTCACACCCCCTTAAAGAGCTTTTGATATTTTATAGGTTTGCTGCCAGTAGCCATTAAAGTGTCTAAAATGGGGATACTTTTTTCAAACAGTCACAAAATCTTCTCCAATTCGAGTTTTTAGCTGAATTTTTTTGAGCATGCCAACAAAAATAGAAGGATCACCTCTACCAAATTTAGGGACAAAACTCTTTCTAACAAAATTTTTAAAAATCCCGAACCATAAAAAGTTTCAAAAATCATGAAAAATAGAAAACGGGTCGTCTTGCCATGAAACTTCACATGAAGGCTTAGGGGACCATTGTATGCATTTACAAGCCATAAAAATGGCATTGGCATGGCAGAAATATGAAGATGTGCTTGAACCCACTTACCACCCGTTCGATCCCCGGCATGCGCATCTTGCCTCTCTGGTCGGCTGAGCGGCCGCATGTTCGTTTCGTGGGTTGACTTAGGCATACGGAGTTCATCCCCAGTCTAAGCATACGGAGTTCATTCCCAGTCTAAGATCGGACCAGACTGAGGGTTGCGGCAGCAGGATCGGTAGCACGCAAGGGGGACTGGGCCGATCCCCAGCTTGGGCATTCTAACTCTCCGACTGACTGAGCACCCGCACGCCCGTTTCATGGGTTGGCTTAGGCATAGGGAGTTCATTCCATGTCTAAGCCCCAGTCGGACCGAGGGTTGTGGCAGTGGGATCGATAGCACGTAGAGGGTGATCGGGTCGATCCCCGGCTTGTGCATTATGCCTCTCCGACCGGCTTAGCATCCGCACGCTCGTTTCATGGGTTGGCTTAGGCATACGGAGTTCATTCCTAGTCTAAGATTGGATCGGATCGAGGGTTGTGGCAACAGGATCGACAGCACATAGGGGGGATCGGATCGGTCCCCAGCTTGTGTATTCTACCCCTTTGGCTGGTTGAGCGCTCGTACGCTCGTTCTATGGGTTGGCTTAGGCACACGGAGTTCATTCCATGTCTAAGCATACAGAGTTCATTCCCAGTCTAAGATTGAATCGGACTGAGGGTTATGGCAGTGGGACCAGAGCAGGATCTGTAGCACGCATGGGGGGATCAGGTCGATCTTCGGCTTGCACATTCTGCCTCTCCGACCGACTAAGCGCCTGCACGCTCATTTCGTGGGTTGACTTAGGCATACGGAGTTCATCCCCAGCCTAAGAATATGGAGTTCATTCTAGTCTAAAATCAAACTGGACTGAGGGTTGCGGTAGCAAGATCGGTAGCACGCAGGGGGGATCAGGCCGATCCTCAGCTTGTGCATTCTGCCTCTCCGGTGGGCTGAGCACCCATACACCAGTTTCATGGGTTGGCTTAGGCATAGGGAGTTCATTCCATGTTTAAGCCCCAACCGGACCGAGGGTTGTGGCAGCGAGACCGGCAGTAAGCAGAAGGGGACCGGGCCAATCCTCGGCTTGCGCATTATGCCTCTCCGACCAGCTCAGTGCCCGCACGCTCGTTTCGTGGGTTGACTTAGGCATACGGAGTTCATTCCTAGCCTAAGATCAGATCAGACCGAGGGTTGCAATAGCAGGATCGACAGCATGTAGGGGGGATCGGGCCAGTCCCCGGCTTGCGCATTCTACCTTTCTGAACTGCTGAGCACCCGCACGCTCGTTTTGTGGGTTGGCTTAGGCATACGGAGTTCATTCCATGTCTAAGCATACGGAGTTCATTCCTAGTCTAAGATCGGACTGGACCGAGGGTTGCAGTAGCAGGACCAGCAGTAGGATCATAGCACGTAGGGGGGACCGGGTCGATCCCCGACTTGCGCATTCTGCCTCTCCGATCGGCTGAGCACCCGTACACTCGTTTAATGGGTTGACTTAGGCATGCGGAGTTCATCCCTAGTCTAAGCATACGATGTTCATTCCCAGTCTAAGATCAGATCGGATCGGGGGTTGTGGCAACAGGATCGACAGCACGCAGAGGGGACCGGGTCGATCCCCGATTGCGCATTCTGCCTCCTCGGTCAGCTGAGCGCCCGCACGCCCGTTTCGTGGGTTGGCTTAGGCATAGGGAGTTCATTCCATGTCTAAGCCCCAGCCGGACCAAGGGTTATGGTAGCGGGACTGGTAGCACATAGAGGGGGACCGGGCCGATCCATTGCTTGCGTATTATGCCTCTTCGGTCGGTTCAGCACCTGCACGCTCGTTTCGTGGGTTGATTTATGCATACGGAATTCATTCCCAGTCTAAGATCAGACCGGACCGAGGGTTCCGACAGCGGGATCGACAGCACGCAGGGGGGATCGGGTCGATCCCTGGCTTGGGTATTCTACCTTTTCGATTGGCAGAACGCCTGTACGCTCGTTTCGTGCATTGGCTTAGGCATACGGTGTTCATTCCATGTCTAAGCTTACGAAGTTCATTCCCAGTCTAAGATTTTGAGCCACGGTGCACATGTTGGGCTTGGGCATGTGCTAGTGTCGCATTTTTTTCGCCCGAGGCACCATCGTCGGAGCATCGCCGGAGAGCCTAACCGGCGACATTGGGGGTTCCGACGATTGTGGGGGCCGGGGGGATGTGCGCACATGTTGTGCAATGGGTGCTGGTACTTGGCCCTTATATTGGCCCCCTTTCCCTCATCAAACCTCAAGAACTCACACCTTCTTAAAGAGAATTAGAGATTTTATAGGTTTGCTGCCAGTAGCCATTAAAGTGTCTCAAATGGGGACACTTTTTTCAAACAATCAAAAAATCTTCTCCACTTCGAGTTTTTAGCTGAATTTTTTTGTGCAAGCCAACAAAAATACAAGGATCACCTCTACCAAATTTGGGGACAAAACTCTTTCTAAAAAAATTTCGAACAATCCCGAACCTTAAAAAGTTTCAAAAATCGTGAAAAATAGAAAACGGGTCATCTTGCCATGAAACTTCACATGAAGGCTTAGGGGACCATTGTATGAATTTACAAGCCATAAAAATGGCATCGGCACGTCAGAAATATGAAGATGTGCTTGAACCCACCTACCACCCGTTCGATCCCTGGCTTGCGCATCCTACCTCTCTGGTCGGCTGAGCGCCTGCACGCATGTTTCGTGGGTTGACTTAGGCATACAGAGGTCATCCCTAGTCTAAGCATACAGAGTTCATTCCCAGTCTAAGATTGTACTAGATCGAGGGTTGCGGCAGCAGGATCAGCAGCACGCAGGGGGAGTCAAGCTGATCCCCGACATGCGCATTCTGCCTCTTCGGCCGGTTGAGCACCCGCACGTCTGTTTTGTGGGTTGGCTTAGGCATAGGGAGTTCATTCCATGTATAACCCCCAACCAGACCGAGGGTTGTGGTAGCGGGACCGGTAGCACACAGAGGGGGACCGGGCCAATCCCCGATTTCTGCATTATGCCTCTCCGATCGGTTCAGCACCCGCATGCTTGTTTCATGGGTTGATTTAGGCATACAAAGCTCATTCCCAATCTAAGATCAGACCAGACTGAGGGTTACGGTAGCAGGATCGACAGCACATAGGGGGGACCCAGCTAGTCCCCGGCTTGTCCATTCTACCTCTCCGATCGACTGAACGTCCACACGCTCATTTCGTGGGTTGGCTTAGGCATACAGAGTTCATTCCTTGTCTAATTCCCAGTCTAAGATTTTGAGCCACGATGCACATGCTGGGCTTGGGCATGTGCTGCTGCCGTATTTTTTTCACCCGGGGCACCATCACTAGAGCATCGTCGGAGAGCCTAACCGACGGCATTGGTGGTTCCGACGATTGGGGGGGTCGGGGTGGTGTGCGCAGATGATGTGCGATGGGTGCAGGTTCTGGACTGAGTTGTTCAAGCTGTTGGGATCAGACTTGAACTTTTCCACCAGCATGCATCCGCAGACCGATGGGCAGACAGAGCGAGTAAATGGACTATTGGAAGTCTACCTCAGGCACTATGTGAGTGCCACACAAAGGGACTGGCCAAAGCTGCTAAACATTGTACAGTTTTCCTACAACTTGCAAAGGAGCGAGGCAACGAACCAGAGCCCATTTGAGGTTGTGACAGGGCAACAACCGCTAACACCCGATTCGATTGCTGTAGGTTATACACTAACCGCAAAAAGTTTTAAAAATCATGAAAAATAAAAAACGGGTCGTCTTGCCACGAAACTTCACATGAAGGCGTAGGGGACCATTGTATGAATTTACAAGCCATAAAAATGGTATTGGCACGGTAGAAATATGAAGATGTGCTTGAACCCACGTACCTCCCGTTCGATCCCCGGCTTACGCATCCTACCTCTCTGGTCGGCTGAGCGTTCGCACGCTCGTTTCGTGGGTTGACTTAGGCATATGAAGTTCATCCCCAGTCTAAGTATACGGAGTTCATTCCTAGTCTAAGATCGGACCAAACCGAGGGTTGCGGTAGTAGGATCGATAGCACGCTAGAGGGATCGGGTCGATCCTCGGCTTGGGCATTCTACCTCTCCGGCCGGCTGAGCACCCGCAAGCCCATTTCATGGGTTGGCTTAGGCATAGGGAGTTCATTCCATGTCTAAGCCCAAGCTGGACCGAGGGTTATGGTAGCGAGACTAACAGCAGGTAGAAGGGGATCGGGTCGATCCCTAGCTTGCGCATTATGCCTCTTCGGTGGGCTCAATGCCTGCACGCTCATTTCGTGGGTTGACTTAGGCATACGGAGTTCATTCCCAGTCTAAGATCATGCAGGAGGGATCGGGTCGGTCCCCGACTTACGCATTCCACCTGTCCGGTCGATTGAGCGCCTGCACGCTCGTTTCATGGGTTGGCTTTAGCATACGGAGTTCATTCCATGTCTAAGCAGACGAAGTTCATTCCCAGTCTATGATCGAACTGAATCAAAGGTTGCGGTAGCAGGATCGGCAGCATGCAGGGGGGATCGGACTGATCCCCGGCTTGCGCATTCTGCCTCTCCGGCCAGCTGAGCACCTACACTCTCATTTTGTTGGTTGGCTTAGGCATACGGAGTTCATTCCATGTCTAAGCCCCAACTGGACCGAGGGTTGTGGCAGCAGGACCGGCAGCGAGATCGACAACACGCACAGGGGGACCAGGATGATCCTCGGCTTGCACGTTATGCCTCTCAGGCCGGCTAAGCGCCCGTATGCTCGTTTTGTGGGTTGACTTAGGCATACGGAGTTCATCCCCAGTCTAAGCATACGGAGTTTATTCCCAGTTTAAGATCAGACCAGACCGAGGGTTGCGACAACAGGATCGGTAGCACACAGGGGGGACCAGGCCGATCTCCGACTTACGCATTCTGCCTCTCCGGCTGGCTGAGCACCCGCATGCCTGTTTCATGGGTTGGCTTAGGCATAGGGAGTTCATTCCATATCTAAGCCCCAGCCGAACCAAGGGTTATGGCAGAGGGGGACCGGGCCGATCCCCGGCTTGCGCATTATGCCTCTCCAATTGGCTCAGCGCCCGAACACTCGTTTCGTGGGTTGACTTAGGCATACGGAGTTCATTCCCAGTCTAGGATCAGACCAGATCAAGGGTTGCGGTAGTAGGATCAACAGTACACAGGGGGGACCGGGCCGATCTCCAGCTTAAGCATTCTACCTCTTCAATCAGCTGAGCGCCCACACGCTTGTTTCGTGGGTTGGTTTAGGCATACAAAGTTCATTCCATGTCTAAGCATACAGAGTTCATTCCCAGTCTAAGATCGGATCGGACCGAGGGTTACGGTAGTAAGACCAGCAGCAGGATCGACAGCACATAGGGGGGATTGGGTTGATCCCCGGCTTATGCATTCTGCCTCTTCGACCAGCCTTTTCGACTGGCTGAGTGCCCATACGCTTATTTCATGGGTTGACTTAGGCATACGGAGTTCATCCCCAGTTTAAGCATACGGAGTTCATTCCCAGTCTAAGATCAAACCGGATCAAGGGTTGTGGCTGCAGGATCGGCAGCACATAGGGGGGACCAGGCCAATCCCTGGCTTGCATATTCTGCCTCTTTGGCTGGCTGAGCGGTCTTACGCCTATTTCGTGGGTTGGCTTAGGCATAGGGAGTTCATTTCATGTCTAAGCATATAGAGTTCATTCCCAGTCTAAGATCGGATCGGACCGAGGGTTATGGCAGCAGGACTAGTAGCAGAACTAGCTGCAGGATTGATAGCACGTAGGGGGGATCAGGCCATTCCCCGGTTTATGCATTCTGCCTCTTCGATTGGCCTCTCCGATCGACTGAGCACCTACAGGCTTCTTTCGTGGGTTAACTTAGGCATACAGAGTTCATCCCCAGTCTAAGATCAAACTGGATCGAGGGTTACGGCAGCAGGATCGGTAGCACGCAGGGGGGACGAGGCCAATCCCCAGCTTACGCATTCTGCCTCTTTGGCCGGCTGAGCGATCGCACGCCCGTTTTGTGGGTTGGCTTAGGCATAGGAAGTTCATTCCATGTCTAAGCCCCAGCCAGACCAAGGGTTGAGGTAGCAGGACTGGCAGGACACAGAGGGGGACCGAGTCGATCCCCGGCTTGCATATTCTGCCTCTCCGGTTGGCTGAGCACCCGTACGCTCATTTCGTGGGTTGGCTTAGGCATACGGAGTTCATTCCATGTCTAAGCATACGGAGTTAATTCCCAGTCTAAGAGTTTGAGCCACGGTGCACATGCTAGGCTCGGGCATGTGCTGGTGCCGCATTTTTTTCACATGGGGCACCATCGTCGGAGCATTGTCGAAGCATCGCTAGAGAGCCTAACCGGTGGCATTGGGGGTTCTGACAATTTGGGGGGCCGGGCGGTGTGCGCACATGATGTACAATGGGTGCTGGTACTTGGCCCTTATATTGGCCCCCTATCCCTCATCAAACCTCGAGAACTCACACCCCCATAAAGAGCATTTGAGATTTTATAGGTTTGCTGCTAGTAGCCATTAAAGTTCTGAAATGGGGACACTTTTTTCAAACAGTCACAAAATCTTCTCCACTTCGAGTTTTTAGCTAAAGTTTTTTTGTGCATGCCAACAAAAATACAAGGATCACCTCTACCAAATTTGGGGCTAAAAATCTTTCTAAAAATATTTTAAAAAATCCCGAATTGCAAAAAGTTTCAAAAATCATGAAAAATAAAAAACGGGTCGTCTTGCCATGAAACTTCACATGAAGGTGTAGGGGACAATTGTATGAATTTACAAGCCATAAAAATGGCATTGGCATGGCAGAAATATGAAGATGTGCTTGAACCCACCAACCACTTGTTCGATCCCCGGCTTGCACATCCTGCCACTCTGGTCGGCTGAGCGTCCGCACGCTAATTTCATGGGTTGACTTAGGCATATGGAGTTCATCCCTAGTCTAAGCATACGGAGTTCATTCCCTGTCTAAGATCGGACCGGACCGAGGGTTGCGGTAGTAGGATCGGCAGTATGTAGGGGGGACCGAGTCGATCCCTGGCTTGCGCACGCCCATTTCGTGGGTTGGCTTAGGCATAGGGAGTTCATTCCATGTCTAAGCCCTAGCCGAACCGAGGGTTGTGGCAGCGAGATCGACAGCACGCAGAGGGGGATCAGGCCGATCCCTGGCTTGCACATTATGCCTCTTCGGCCGGCTCAGCGCCAGCACGCTCATTTCGTAGGTTAACTTAGGCATACGGAGTTCATTCCCAGTCTAAGATCAGGCCAAACCGAGGTTGCGACAGCAGGATCGATAGCACGCAGGGGGGATCGGGTCGGATCTTGACTTACGCATTCTGCCTCTCCGGACGGTTGAGCGCCCACACGCTCGTTTCGTGGGTTGGCTTAGGCGTACGGAGTTCATTCCATATCTAAGCATATGGAGTTCATTCCCAGTCTAGGATAAGACCAAATCGAGGGTTGCGACAGCAGGACCAGCAACAGGATCAACAGCATGCAGGGGGACAGGGCTGATCCTCAGCTTGCGCATTCTGCCTCTCTGGCCTGCTGAGCGCTCGCACGCTCGTTTCGTGGGTTGGCTTAGGCATACGGAGTTCATTCCATGTCTAAACCTTAGCCAAATCGAGGGTTGTGGCAGCAGGACCGGTAGTGGGATCGACAGCACGCAGAGGGGGATAGGGCTGATCCCCAGCTTGGGCATTATGCCTCTCCGGTCGACTCAGTGCCTGAACGCTTGTTTTGTGGTTAACTTAGGCATACGGTGTTCATTCCCAGTCTAAGATCAGACCGAAACGAGGGTTGTGGTAGTAGGATCGACAGCACGCTGAGGGGGACCGGGTTGATCCTCGGCTTGTGCATTCTGCCTCTCTGACTGGTTGAGCGCCCGCATGCTCGTTTCGTGGGTTAACTTAGGCATACAGAGTTCATCCCTAGTCTAAGCATACGGAGTTCATTCCCAGTCTAAGATCGGACTGGACCGAGGGTTGTGGTAGTAGGATCGGCAGCACGTAGGGGGGATCGGGTCGATCCTCGACTTGTGCACGCCCGTTTCATGGGTTGGCTTAGGCATAGGGAGTTCATTCCATGTCTAAGCCCTAGCTGGACCGAGGGTTGTGGTAGCGGGACTGACAGCACGCAGAGGAGGATCGGGTCGATCCCCGGCTTGCGCATTTTACCTCTCCGGTCAGCTCAGCACCCGCACGCTCGTTTCATGGGTTGACTTAGGCATACGGAGTTTATTCCCAGTCTAAGATTGGACCGGATCGAGGGTTGTGATAGCAGGATCGACAGTACGCATGGGGGGATCGGGCCGTATCCCGGCTTGCGCATTCTGCCTCTCCGGTCAGTTGAGCGCCCGTACGCTCGTTTAATGGGTTGGCTTAGGCATACAGAGTTCATTCCATATCTAAGCATATGGAGTTCATTCCCAGTCTAGGATTGAACCGAACCAAGGGTTGCGGTAGCAGGACCAGCAACAGGATCGACAGCATGCAGGGCGGACAGGGCTGATCCTCAGCTTGCGCATTCTGCCTCTCTGGCCTGTTAAACACTCGCACGCTTGTTTCGTGGGTTAGTTTAGGCATATGGAGTTCATTCCATGTCTAAACCCCAGCCGAATCGAGGGTTGTGGCAGCAGGATCGACAGTGGGATCCACAGCACGCAGAGGGGGACCGAGCTGATCCTCAGCTTGGGCATTATGCCTCTTCGGTCGACTCAGTGCCTGAATGCTTGTTTCATGGTTGACTTAGGCATACGATGTTTATTCCTAGTCTAAGATCAGACCGGACTGAGGGTTGCGGCAGCAAGATTGACAGCACGCTGGGGGGACCGGGTTGATCCCCAGCTTGTGCATTTTGCCTCTCTGACCGCCTCAGCGCCCGTACGCTCGTTTCGTGGGTTGGCTTAGGCATACGGAGTTAATTCCATGTCTAAGCATACAGAGTTCATTCCCAGTCTAAGATCAGACCAGATCGAGGGTTACGACAGTAAGACCGACAGTAGGACTAGCAGCAGGATCGACAGCATGCAGGGGGGACCGGGTTGATCCCTGACTTACGCATTCTACCTCTCCGATCGACTGAGCACCCGTACGCTCATTTTATGGGTTGACTTAGGCATACGGTGTACATCCCCAGTCTAAGCATACGAAGTTCATTCCCAGTCTAAGATCGAACCAGACCGAAGGTTGTGGCAGTAGGATCGGTAGCACGTAGGGGGGATCGGGCCGATCCCCGACTTACGCATTTTACCTCTCCGGTCGGCTGAGCGCCTGCACACCCGTTTCATGGGTTGGCTTAGGCATAGGGAGTTCATTCGATGTCTAAGTCCCAGTCGGATCGAGGGTTGTGGCAGCGGGACCAGCAACACACAGAGGGGGATTGGGCCAATCCTTGGTTTGCGCATTCTGCCTCTCCGGCCGACTGAGCGCCCGCACGCTCGTTTCGTGGGTTGGTTAGGCATACGGAGTTCATTCCATGTCTAAGCATAAGGAGTTCATTCCAGTCTAAGAGTTTGAGCCATGGTGCACATGCTGGGCTAGGCCATGTGCTGGTGTCGTATTTTTTTCACCTGGGGCACCATCGTCGGAACATCGCTGGAGAGCCTAACCAGCAGCATTGGGGGTTCCGACGATTGGGGGGCCGGGTGGTTTGCGCACATGATGGGCGATGGGTGCTGGTACTTGGCCCTTATATTCACCCCCTATCCCTCATCAAACCTTGAGAACTCACACTCCCTTAAAGAGCATTTGAGATTTTATAGGTTTGCTGCCAGTAGCCATTAAAGTGTCTAAAATGAGGACACTTTTTCAAACGGTAACAAAATCTTATGCACTTCCAGTTTTTAGTTGAATGTTTTTGTGCATGCCAAAAAAAAACAAGGATCACCTCTACCAAATTTGGGGACAAAACTCGTTCTAAAAAAATTTTAAAAAATCTCAAACCGTAAAATGTTTCAAAAATCATGAAAAATAGAAAATGAGTCGTCTTGCTACGAAACTTCACATGAAGGCGTAGGGGACCATTGTATGAATTTACAAGCCATAAAAATGGCATTGGCCTAGCAGAAATATGAAGATGTGCTTGAACCCACCTACCACCTGTTCGATCCCCAGCTTGCGCATCCTGCCTCCCTGGTTGGCTAAGCGTCCGCACGCTCGTTTCGTGGGTTGACTTAGGCATACGGAGTTCATCCCTAGTCTAAGCATATGGAGTTGATTCCTAGTCTAAGATCGAACTGGACCGAGGGTTACGACAGTAGGATCGATAGCACGCAGGGGGGACCGGGCCCATCCCCGGCTTGTGCATTCTGCCTCTCCGGTCGGCTGAGCGCCCGTACGCCCGTTTAATGGTTTGGCTTAGGTATAGGGAGTTCATTCCATGTCTAAGCCCCAGCCAGACCGAGGGTTGTGGTAGCTGGGCCAACAACACGTAGAGGGGGATCGAGTCGATCCCCGACTTGGCAATTATGCCTCTCCGACCGGCTCAGCGCCTGCAGGCTCGTTTCGTGGGTTGACTTAGGTATACGGAGTTCATTCCCAGTCTAAGATCAGACCGGATCGAGGGTTGTGGCAGCAGGATCGATAGCCCGTAAGGGGGACCGGGTCAGTCCCCGGCTTACGCATTCTTCCTCTCCGACCGGCTGAGCACCCGCTTGCTTGTTTCGTGGGTTGGCTTAGGCATATGGAGTTCATTTCATGTCTAAGCATACGGAGTTCATTCCCAGTCTAAGATTGGATCAGACCGAGGGTTGCAGCAGTAGGACTAGCAACAAGATTGACAGCACGCAGGAGGGGACCGGGCTGATCCCCGGCTTGCGCATTCTACCTCTTTGGCCGGCTTTGCACCCGCACGCTCGTTTCATGGGTTGGCTTAGGCATATGGAGTTCATTCCATGTCTAAGCCCCAACGAGACTGAGGGTTGTGGTAGCAGGACCGACTGCGGGATCGATAGCACGCAGAGGGGGACTGAGTTGATCCCCAGCTTGTGCATTATGCCTCTCCGATCGGCCTCTCCGGCCCACTGAGCGCCTGCACGCTCGTTTCGTGGGTTGACTTAGGCATACAGAGTTCATCCCCAGTCTAAGTATATGGAGTTCATTCCCAGTCTAAGATCGGACCAGATCGATGGTTACGGTAGCATGATCTACAGTATACAGGGGGGATCGGGCCGATCCTTGGCTTACGCATTTTACCTCTCCGGCCGGTTGAGTGCCCGCACGCCCGTTTCATAGGTTGGCTTAGGCATAGGGAGTTCATTCCATGTCTAAGCCCCTGTCGGACCGAGGGTTGTGGCAGCGAGACCGGTAGCACATAGAGGGGGATCGGGCCGGTCCCTGGCTTGTGCATTATGCCTCTTCGGCCAGTTCAGTGCCCGAATGCTCGTTTTGTGCGTTGACTTTAGCATACAGAGTTCATTCCCAGTCTAAGATCGGACCGGACCGAGGGTTGCGACAGTAGGAGGGATCGAGCCGGTCCCCGGCTTGCACATTCTACCTCTCCGATCGACTGAGCGCTCGCATGCTCGTTTCATTGTTGGCTTAGGCATACGGAGTTCATTCCATGTTTAAGCATACGGAGTTCATTCCCAGTCTAAGATCAGACCGGACTGAGGCTTGCGACAACAAGACTAGCAATAGAATCGTAGCACGCAGGGGGGACCGGGCTAATCCCCGACTTACGCATTCTGCCTCTCCGGTCGACTGAGCACCCATACACTCATTTCGTGGGTTGACTTAGGCATACGGAGTTCATCCCCAATCTAAGCATACGGAGTTCATTCCCAGTCCAAGATCGAATCGGATCGAGGGTTGTGGTAGCAGGATCGACAGCGTGCAGAGGGGGATTGGGTCGATCCTCGGCTTGCTCATTCTGCCTCTTCGGCTGACTGAGCGCTCGCACGCTCATTTCATGGGTTGGCTTAGGCATACAAAGTTCCTTCCATTTCTAAGCCCCAGCCAGACCGAGGGTTGTGGCAGAAGGACCGACAACGGGATCGACAGCACGTAGAGGGGGATCGAGCTGATCCTTGGCTTGCGTGTTATGCCTGTTCGGCCGACCTCTCTGGTCGGCTGAGTGCTCGCACGCTTGTTTCGTGGGTTGGCTTAGGTATACGGAGTTCATTCCATGTCTAAGCCCCAGCCAGACCGAGGGTTGTGGCAGCAGGAACGACAGCAGGATCGACAGCATGTAGAGGGGGACCAAGTTGATCCCCGGCTTGTGCATTGTGTCTCTCCGGCAGGTTGAGCGCCTGCATGCTCGTTTCATGGGTTGACTTAGGCATATGGAGTTCATCCCCAGTCTAAGCATACGAAGTTCATTCCCAGTCTAAGATCGGACCGGATTGAGGGTTAGGGCAGCACGATCGACAGCATTTTACCTCTTCGACCGGCTGAGGGCCCTTACGCCCATTTCATGGGATGGCTTAGGCATAGGGAGTTCATTCCATGTCTAAGCCCCAACGGAACTGAGGGTTGTGGCAGTGAGACCGACAGCACGCAGAGGGGGACCGAGTCGATCCTTGGCTTGCGCATTACGCATCTTCAGTCAGCTCAACGCCCGAACGCTCGTTTCATGGGTTGACTTAGGCTTACGAAGTTAATTCCCAGTCTAAGATCAGACCGGACCGAGGGTTGCGGTAGTAGGATAGACAGTACGCAGGGGGGACCGAGCCGATCCCCAGCTTGCACATTCTGCCTCTCCGACCGGCTGAGCACCCGCACGCTCGTTTTGTGGGTTGTCTTAGGCATACGGAGTTCATTCCATGTCTAAGCATACGGAGTTCATTCCATGTCTAAGATCAGACCGGATCAAGGCTTGCGGTAGCAGGACCAGTAGCAGGATCGGCAGCACGCAGGGGGGACCAGGCCGATCCCTGACTTACGCATTTTGCCTCTCTAGCCGGTTGAGCACCAGCACCCTTGTTTCGTGGGTTGACTTAGGCATACGGAGTTCATCCCTAGTCTAAGCATACGGAGTTCATTCCTAGCTTAAGATCAAACCGGGTCGAGGGTTGTGACAGTAGGATCGGTAGCACAGAGGGGGGACCGGGCCGATTCTCAACTTGCGCATTCTGCCTCTCCGACTGGCTGAGCGCCCGCACGCCCGTTTCGTGGGTTAGCTTAGGCATAGGGAGTTCATTCCATGTCTAAGCCCTAGCCGAACCCAGGGTTGTGGCAGCGGGATCGGCACCATGCAGAGACGGACCGGGCCGATCCTCGGCTTGCGCATTCTGCCTTTCCGACCGGCTGAGTGCCCGCACACTCGTTTCATGGGTTGGCTTAGGGATATGGAGTTCATTCCGTGTCTAAGCATACGGAGTTCATTCCCAGTCTAAGAGTTTGAGCCATGATACATATGCTGGGCTCGGCCATGTGCTGGTGTCGCATTTTTTTCGCCCGGGCCACCATCGTCGGAGCATCGTTGGAGAGCCTAACCGGCGGGATTGGGGGTTCCGGCGATTAGGTGGCCGGGGGTGTGCGCACATGATGTGCGATGGGTGCTGGTACTTGGCCCTTATATTGGCCCCCTATCCGTCATCAAACCTCGAGAACTCACACCCCCTTCAAGAGCATTTAAGATTTTATAGGTTTGCTGCCAGTAGCATTAAAGTGTCTAAAATGGGGACACTTTTTCAAATGGTCACAAAATCTCCTCCACTTTGCGTTTTTAGCTGAATTTTTTTGTGCATGCCAAAAAAAATACAAGGATCACCTCTACGAAATTTGGGGACAAAAAACTTTCTAAAAAAATTTTAAAAAATCCTGAACCGCAAAAAGTTTTGAAAATTGTGAAAAATAGAAAACGGGTCATCTTGCCATGAAACATGACATGAAGGCGTAGGGGACCATTGTATGAATTTACAAGCCATAAAAAAGACATTGGCATGGTAGAAATATGAAGATGTGCTTGAACCCACCTACCACCCGCTCGATCCTTGGCTTGCGCATCCTGCCTCTCTGGTCGGCTGAGCGTCTACATGCTCGTTTCATGGGTTGACTTAGGCATACGGAGTTCATCCCCAGTCCAAGCATACAGAGTTCATTCCCAGTCTAAGATCGGACCAAACCGAGAGTTACAATAGCAGGATCGACAGCACGCAGGAGGGACCGAGTCGATCCCCAACTCACACATTCTACCTCTTCGACTGGCTGAGTGCCTGCACGCCCATTTCGTGGGTTGGCTTAGGCATAGGGAGTTCATTCCATGTCTAAGCCCCAGTCAGACTGAGGATTGTGGTAGCAGGATCAACAGCATGCAGAGGGGGATTGGGTCGATCCCCGGCTTACGCATTATGCCTCTTCGACCGGCTCAGCGCCCGCAGGCTCATTTTGTGGGTTGACTTAGGCATACGGAGTTTATTCCCAGTCTAAGATCAGATAGGACCGAGGGTTGCGATAGCAAGATCGACAGCATGTAGGGGGGACCGGGCCAGTCCCCAACTAGCACATTCTGCCTCTTCGGTCAGTTGAGCGTCCACACGCTTGTTTCATGGGTTGGCTTAGGCATACGGAGTTCATTCCATACCTAAGCATACGGAGTTCATTCCCAGTCTAAGATCGGACCAGATCGAGGGTTACGGTAGCAGGACCAACAGCAGGATCGGTAGCATGCAGGGGCGATCGGGTCGATCCCCAGCTTGCGTATTCTGCCCCTCCGGCCGACTGAGCGCCCGTACGCTCATTTCGTGGGGTGGCTTAGGCATACGGAGCTCATTCCATGTCTAAGCCCCAGTCGGATCGAGGGTTGCGATAGCAAGACCGACAGTAGGATCGGTAGCACGCAGAAAGGGATCGAGCTAATCCCCGGCTTGCGCATTATGGCTCTCCGGCCAGCCGAGCGCCCGCACGCTCGTTCCGTGGGTTGACTTAGGCATACGGAGTTCATCCCTAGCCTAAGCATACGGAGTTTATTCCCAATCTAAGATCGTACCAGACCGAGGGTTGCGACAATAGTTCGATAGCACACATGGGGGATCAGGCCGATCTCCGGCTTGCGCATTCTGCCTCTCCGGCTGGCTGAGCGCCCGTACGCCCATTTCGTGGGTTGGCTTAGGCATAGGGAGTTCATTCCACATCTAAGCCCCAGCCAGATCGAGGGTTGTGGCAGTGGGATTGGCAGCAAGCAGAGAGGTACTGGGCCGATCTTTAGCTTGTGCATTACGCCTCTCCAGTTGACTCAGCACCCGAATGCTCATTTCATGGGTTGACCTAGGCATACGGAGTTCATTCCCAGTCTAAGATCGAACCGGACCGAAGGTTGCGATAGTAGGATCGATAGAACGCAGGAGGGACCGAGCCGATCCCCGGCTTGCGCATTCTGCCTCTCCAGTCGGCTGAGCACCCGCACGCTCATTTCGTGGGTTCGCTTAGCCATACGGAGTTCATTCCATGTCTAAGCATACGGAGTTCATTCCCAATCTAACATCAGATCAGACCGAGGGTTGCGATAGTAAGACCAATAGTAGGATCGGCAACACGTAAGGGGGATCGGGTCGATCCCCGGCTTGTGCATTCTATCTCTCCGACCGACCTCTCCGACCGACTGAGCGCTTGCTTGCTCGTTTCGTGTGTTGACTTAGGCATACGGAGTTCATCCCCAGTCTAAGCATATGGAGTTCATTCCCAGTCTAAGATTGAACCAGATCGAGGGTTGCGGCAGCAGGATCGGTAGCACGCAGGGGGGACTGAGCCGATCCCTGGCTTGCGCATTCTGCCTCTCTAACCGGCTGAGCGCCCGCACACCCATTTCATGGGTTGGCTTAGGCATAGGGAGTTATTCCATGTCTAAGCCCCAGCTAAAACGAGGGTTGTGGCAGTGGGACAGGTAGCACGCAGAGAGGGACTGGGTCGATCCCTGGCTTGTGCATTCTGCATCTCTAGCCGACTGAGCGCCTGCATGCTTGTTTCATGGGTTGGCTTAGGCATACGGAGTTCATTCCATGTCTAAGCATAGGAGTTCATTCCCAGTCTAAGAGTTTAAGCCACGTTGCACATGCTGGGCTCAGGCATGTGCTGGTGCCACATTTTTTTTGCTCGGGCCACCATCGTCGGAGCATCGCCGGAGCATCACCAGAGAGCCTAACCGACGGCATTGGGGGTTCCGACGATTGGGGGGCCGGGGGATGTGCGATGGGTGCTGGTACTTGGCCATTATATTGGCCCCCTACCCCTCATCAAACCTTGAGAACTCACACCCCCTTAAAGAGCATTTAAGATTTTATAGGTTTGCTACCAGTAGCCATTAAAATGTCTGAAATGGGGACACTTTTTTCAAATGGTCACAAAGTCTTCTCCACTACGAGTTTTTAGCTGAATTTTTTTGTGCATGCCAACAAAAATACAAGGCTCACCTCTACCAAATTTGGGGACAAAATTCTTTCTAAAATAATTTTAAAAAATCCCAAACCGTAAAAAGTTTCAAAAATCATGAAAAATAGAAAACAGGTCGTCCTGCCACGAAACTTCACATGAAGGCACAGAGGGGGATTGGGCCGCTCCCCAACCTGCTCATTATGCCTCTCCGATCGGCTTAGTGCCTGCACGCTCGTTTCGTGGGTTGTGTTAGGTATACGGAGTTCATTCCCAATCTTAGATCGGACCGGACCGAAGGTTGCGACAGCAGGATCGATAGCACGCAGGCGGTGATCAGGTCGGTCCCCGGCTTGTGCATTCTGCCTCTTTGGCCGACTGAGCACCCGTACGCTCATTTCGTGGGTTGGCTTAGGCATACAGAGTTCATTCCATGTCTAAGCATACGGAGTTCATTCCCAGTCTAAGATCGGACCAGACCGAGGGTTGCGGTAGCAGGACTAGCAGTAAGATCGGTAGCATGCAGGGGGCATCGAGCCGATCCCCGACTTATGCATTTTGCCTCTTCGGCTAGCTAAGCGCCCGCATGCTCATTTCGTGGGTTGGCTTAGGCATACGAAGTTCATTCCTTGTCTAAGCCCTAGCCCAACCGAAGGTTGTGGCAGCTGGACCGACAGCAGGATCGACAGCACGTAGAGAGGGATCGGGCTGATCCCCGGGTTACACATTCTGCCTCTCCGATCGGTTGAGCACCCGCACGTCCGTTTCGTTGGTTAGCTTAGGCATAGGGAGTTCATTCCTTGTCTAGGCCCCAGTCGGACCGAGGGTTGTGGCAATGGGACCGACAGCACGCATAGAGGGATCGGGCCGATCCTCGGCTTGCGCATTATGCCTCTCCGGCTGGCTCAGTGCCCGCACGCTTATTTCGTGCATTGACTTAGGCATACGAGCTCATTGCCAATTTAAGATCAAACCGGACTGAGGGTTGCATAGCAGGATCGATAGCACGCAGGGGGACCAGGCCGATCCCCGACTTACGCATTCTGGCTCTTCGGCCGACTGAGCGCCCGTAAGCTCGTTTCATGGGTTGGCTTAGGCATACGGAGTTTATTCCATGTCTAAGCATACGGAGTTCATTCCCAGTCTAAGATCAGACCGAATCGAGGGTTGCGACAGCAGGACCAATAGTAAGATTGGCAGCACACAGGGGGGATCGGGTCGATCCCCGGCTTGCGCATTCTGCCTCTCCGATCGGTTGAGCACCCGTACGCTCATTTCATGGGTTAGCTTAGGCATACGGAGTTCATTCCATGTCTAAGCCCCAGTCGGATCGAGGGTTGTGGCAGTAGGACTGGCAGCGGGATCGGTAGCACGCAGAGAGGGACCAGGCTGATCTCCAGCTTGTGTGTTATGCCTCTCTGGCCAGTTAAGCGCTTGCACGCTCATTTCATGGGTTGACTTAGGCATACGGAGTTCATCCCCAGTCTAAGCATACGGAGTTCATTCCCAGTCTAAGATCGGACCGGACCAAGGGTTGTGGTAGCAGGATCGACAGCAAGCAGGAGGGACCGGGCCGATCCCCGGCTTGTGCATTCTGCCTCTTCGACCGGTTGAGTGCCCGCTCGCCCATTTCGTGGGTTGGCTTAGGCATAGGGAGTTCATTCCATGTCCCCAGTCGAACCAAGGGTTGTGGCAGCAAGACCGGTAGCACGCAGAGGGGGACCGGGCCAATCCCTGACTTGCGCATTCTACCTCTCCGGTCGGTTGATCGCCCGCACACTCGTTTCGTCGATTAACTTAGGCATATGAAGTTCATTCCCAGTCTAAGATCAGATCGGACCGAGGGTTGCAACAGCAGGATCGACATCACACAGCGGGCGGATCAGCCCGGTCCTCGACTTGCGCATTCTGCCTTTCCAGCCGGTTGAGCACCCGCGCGCTCGTTTTGTGGGTTGGCTTAGGCGTACGGAGTTAATTCCATGTCTAAGCATACAGAGTTCATTCCCACTCTAAGATCGGATTGGACAGAGGCTTGCGGGAGCAGGACCAGCAGCAGGATCGACAGCATACAGGGAGGGATCGAGCCGATCCTCAGCTTGCGCATTCTGCCTCTCCGGCCGGCTGAGCGCCTGTACGCTCGTTTAATGGGTTGGCTTAGGCATACGAAGTTCATTCCCAGTCTAAGATCGAACCAGACCAAGGGATACGAAAGCAGGACCAGCAGCAGGATCGACAGCACGTAGGAGGGATCGGGTCGATCCCCGACTTACGCATTTTGCCTCTCTGGCCAACCTCTCCGGTCGACTGAGCACCCGCACGCTCATTTCGTGGGTTGACTTAGCCATACAGAGTTTATCCCCAGTCTAAGCATGCAGAGTTCATTCCCAGTCTAAGATTGAACCAGATCGAGGGTTGCAGCAGCAGGATCGGCAGCACATAGGGGGACCGGGCCAATCCCTATCTTATGCATTCTGCCTCTCTGGCCGACTGAGCGCCCGCACGCCCGTTTCGCGGGTTGGCTTAGGCATAGGGAGTTCATTCCATGTCTAAGCCCTACCCAGATCGAGGGTTGCGGCAGCGGGATAGGTAAGCACGCAGAGTGGGACCAGGTAGATCCCCGGCTTACGCATTCTGCCTCTCCAACCGGCTGAGCGCCCGCACACTCGTTTCGTGGGTTGGCTTAGGCATACTGAGTTCATTCCATGTCTAAGCATACGGAGTTCATTCCCAGTCTAAGAGTTTGACCCACGGTGCACATGCTGGGCTAGGGCATGTGCTGGTGCCATGTTTTTTTTCCTCGAGGCACCATCACCGGAGAGCCTAACCGGTGGCATTGGGGGTTCCAGTGATTGGGGGGGCCGGGGGGTGTGCGCACATGATGTGCGATGGGTGCTGGTACTTGGCCCTTATATTGGCCCCCTATCCCTCATCAAACCTCGAGAACTCACACCCCCTTAAAGAGCATTTGAGAGGTTTGCTACCAGTAGCCATTAAAATGTCTGAAATGGGGACACTTTTTTCAAATGGTCACAAAATCTTCTCCACTTCAAGTTTTTAGCTGAATGTTTTTGTGCATGCCAACAAAAATACAAGGATCACCTCTACCAAATTTGGGGATAAAATTTTAAAAAATCCCGAACCGTAAAAAGTTTCAAAAATCGTGAAAAATAAAAAATGGGTTGTCTTGCCACGAAACTTCACATGAAGGCTTAGGGGACCATTGTATGAATTTACAAGCCATAAAAATGGCATTGGCACGGCAAAAATATGAAGATGTGCTTGAACTCACTTACCACCCGTTCGATCCCCGGCTTGCGCATCCTGCCTCTCTGGTCGGCTGAGAGTCAACACGCTCGTTTCGTGGGTTGACTTAGGCATATGAGTTTATCCCCAGTCTAAGCATACGGAGTTCATTCCCAGTCTGAGATCGGACCGGACCGAGGGTTGCGACAGCAGGATCGGCAGCACGCAGGGGGGATCGGGCTGATCCCTGGCTTACGCATTCTACCTTTCCGGTCAGCTGAGCGCCCGCACGCCCGTTTCGTGCGTTGGATTAGGGATAGGGAGTTCATTCCATGTCTAAGCCCCAGTCGGACCGAGGGTTGTGGCAGCGGGATCGACAGCATGCAGAGGGGGACTGGGCCAATCCCCAGCTTGCGCATTATGCCTCTCCGACCAGCTCAACGCCCACATGTTCGTTTCATGGGTTGACTTAGGCATACCGAGTTCATTCCCAATCTAAGATCAGACTACACCGAGGATTGTAACAGCAGGATCAATAGCACGTAGGGGGGATCAGATCGATCCCCGACTTGCTTATTCTACCTCTCCGATCGGTTGAGCACCCGCACGCTTATTTCATGGGTTGGCTTAGGCATACGGAGTTTATTCCATGCCTAAGCATATGAAGTTCATTCGCAGTCTAAGATTGGACCGAACTGAGGGTTGCAGCAGCAGGAGCAGCAACAGGATCGATAGCACGTAGGGGGACCGGACCGATCTCGACTTGTGCATTTTGCCTCTCCGGTCGGCTGAGCGCCCGCACGCCCATTTCATAGGTTGGCTTGGGCATAGGGAGTTCATTTCATGTCTAAGCCCCAGCCGGACGAAGGGTTGTGGCAGCGGGACTGGCAGCACACAGAGAAGGACCAGGTCGATCCCTGACTTGCGCATTATGCCTCTCCGGCTGGCTCAGCGCCTGCACGCTCGTTTCGTGGGTTGACTTAGGCATACAGAGTTCATTCCCAGTCTAAGATCAGATCGGATCGAGGGTTGCGGCAGCAGGATCGACAGCACGCAGGGGTGGACTGGGCCAATCTCTGGCTTACGCATTCTGCCTCTCCGACCGACTGAGCGCCTGCACGCCCATTTCGTGGGTTGGCTTAGGCGTAGGGAGTTTATTCCATTTCTAAGCCCCAACTAGACCGTGGGTTGTGGCAGCGGGACCGACAGCACGTAGAGGGGGACCGGGCCGATCCTAGGCTTGCGTATTATGCCTCTCTGGCTGGCCTAACGCCCTCACGCTCGTTTCATGGGTTGACTTGGGCATAAGGAGTTCATTCCCAGTCTAAGATTAGATGGACTGAGGGTTGCGATAGTAGGATCGACAGCACACAGGGGGGATCGGGTCAGTCCCCGGCTTGCGCATTCTGCCTCTCCGATTGGCTGAGCACCCGCACGCTCATTTCATTGGTTGGCTTAGGCATACGGAGTTCATTCCCAGTCTAAGATTGGATCGGATCGAGGGTTACGGTAGCAGGACTAGCAGCAGGATCGACAGCACGCAGGGGGGACCGGGCTGATCCCTGACTTACGCATTCTGCCTCTTCGGCCGGCTGAGCACTCGCACGCTCATTTCATGGGTTGGCTTAGGCATACGGAGTTCATTCCATGTCTAAGCCCCAGCTGGATTGAGGGTTGTGGCTGTAGGACCAATAGCAAGATCAGCAGCACGCAGAAGGGGATCGGGTTACTCCTTGGCTTACGTATTATGCATCTCCAACCGGCCTCTCTGGCCGGTTCAACGCCCGTACACTCGTTTCATGGGTTGGCTTAGGCATACAGAGTTCATTCCATGCCTAAGCATATGAAGTTCATTCCCAGTCTAAGATTGGACTGGACTGAGGGTTGCAGTAGTAGGACCAGCAGTAGGATCGACAGCACGTAGGGGGACCGGGCTGATCCCTGACTTACGCATTCTGTCTCTCCGACCGGCTGAGCACCCGTACGCCCGTTTCTTAGGTTGGCTTAGGCATACGGAGTTCATTCCCAGTCTAAGATCAAATCGGATTGAGGGTTACGACAGCAGGACCAGCACAGGATCGACAGCACGTAGGGGGACCGAGCTAATTCGTGACTTGCACATTCTGCCTCTCCGATCGGGTGAGCGCCCGCACACTCGTTTTGCGGCTTGGCTTAGGCATACGAAGTTCATTCCATGTCTAAGACCTAGCTGGACCAAGGGTTGGGGCAGCAGGACTGACAGCGGGATCGATAGCATGCAAAGGGGGACCAAACCGATCCCCGACTTGTGCATTATGCCTCTCCGACCGGCTCAACGCCCGCACACTCGTTTTGTGGGTTGACTTATGCATACGGAGTTCATTCCCAGCCTAAGATAGGACCAGATCAAGGGTTGCGACAGCAGGATCAATAGCACGCATGGGGAGATCGGGCCGATCCTCGGCTTGTGCATTTTGCCTCTCCGGTCGGCTAAGCACCCGCACGCTCGTTTTATGGGTTGGCTGAGGCATACGAAGTTCATTCCATGTCTAAGCATATGGAGTTCATTCCCAATCTAAGATCAGACCGGTCTAAGGGTTACGGCAATAGGACCAGCACAGGTTCGACAGCAAGCAGGGGGACCGGGCCAATCCGCCACCTGCGCATTCTGCCTCTCCGATCGATTGAGCACCCACACGCTCGTTTCATGGTTTGGCTTAGGCATACGAAGTTCATTCCATGTCTAAGCCCTAGCCGGACTAAGGGTTGTGGTGGCAGGACCGGCAGCGGGATCGACAGCACGCAAAGGGGGATTGGGCCGATCCTCGGCTTGCGCATTATGCCTCTCCGATCGGCTCAGGGCCCGCACGCTCGTTTCATGGGTTGACTTATGCATATGGAGTTCATTCCCAGTCTAAGATCAGACCGGATCGAGGGTTGCGATAGTAGGATCGACAGCACTTAGGGGGATCGGATCGAACCCCGACTTGCACATTCTGCTTCTCCGGTCGACTGAGCGCCCGCACGCTCATTTCATGGGTTGACTTAGGCATATAAAGTTCATCCCCAGTCTAAGCATACAGAGTTCATTCCCAGTCTAAGATTGGATGGGACTGAGGGTTGCGGCAACAGGATTCGCAACACGCAGGGGGGATCGGCCCGATCGCCGGCTTGTGCATTCTGCCTCTCCTGCCGACTGAGCGCCCGCACGCCCATTTCGTGGGTTGGCTTAGGCATAGGGAGTTCATTCCATGTGTAAGCCCCAGCCGAACCGAGGGTTGTGGCAGTGGGACCGATAGCACACAAAGGGGGATCGGGCTGATCCCCGGCTTGCGCATTATGCCTCTTTGGCCGGCTCAGCGCCCGCACGCTCGTTTCATGGGTTGACTTATGCATACGGAGTTTGTTCCTAGTCTAAGATTGGATCGGACCGAGGGTTGCAGTAGTAGGATCGACAGCATGCAGGGGGGGATTAGGCCGATCCCCGACTTGTGCATTCTACCTCTCTGGCCAATTGAGTGCCCGCACGCTTGTTTCGTGGGTTGGCTTAGGCATATGGAGTTCATTCCATGTCTAAGCATACGGAGTTCATTCCCAGCCTAAGATTTTGAGCCACGGTGCACATGCTGGGCTTGGGCATGTTCTGGTGCCGTATTTTTTTTGCTTGGGGCACCATCGTCAGAGCATCGCTAGAGAGCCTAACTGGCGGCATTGGGGGTTCCGACGATTGGGGTGGCCGGAGGGGTTTGTTCACATGATGTGCGATGGGTGCTAGTACTTACGTCACGGGCTCCGACCTTAGACTCAGAAACCGTGCGGCCTTAGGCTTGGAATCTCCTCCTTTATGCCTAAGTCAGCCTAAAACACAAGCATATGGGCACTAGAACAACAGGTAGGGTTGATTACGCAGGTTAAAGAGAAACAGGATAAGAAGGCAGAATTCTAGAAATGCTCTTGTATTCACTGAAATGGAAGTGTTTGATGGTGTACAAATGAGGAAGGAGCAGCTCTCTATTTATAGTTAAGGCTCCAGCTTACACTTAATGGCAATATCCTTAGAATAACGGCTAAAATCATGGGATTATACAGATTACAATCAATCAGGATGGTAACTCCTGATTTTCATGGTCAACCAAATCTGCCAGGATGCTGCTGCTGATCCTGCCTGCTTCCAGAAGCTTCCCTTACATGTCCAGCATGTTGGGCAGCTTGTATACCAGGCCTTGGTCTCACAGGCTGGCCTGCAAGTTGAGCGGGTGTTCTGAACTCGTTTGCTAGGTTTTACGTACAGATACCTGCCAGTACGCCTGGTCTGTGGGCCTGAACCTTTGGCTCACCTGTTGGTGCACCTGATGTGCCTGGCGTGCCCGCCCAGGGCTTGACATTCTCCCCCACCTAATTGCGCAATGCCTTCATTGCGTCTTCTACATGGTACTACCTGATCTGGTCCCTGAACTGCCATAAGTCATCTACTGGTTCCCAACTTGCCTCACTGTCTGAAAGTCCCTTCTAGTACACTAAGTACTCTTGTTTTGGCTTATAGTTCTTTCATCTCACCTTTCGATCAGCTATGATGCTGTGGACCTCCTTCTCATATGAGGCCCTTGCTCCCAATGGTGCACGCTTTGACTCTGCCCATCCTGGATCTCCTTCATCCTCATGGAACGGCTTGAGCATGCTCACATGGTACACCGGGTTACCCTCGGCTTGGGTGGCATATCCAGCTTGTAGGCAACCTTGCCTACCCTCTTGACTACTCGAAAAGGTCCCTCATACCTTTGGACTAGGCCTTTGTGTAGCCCCCTATGGCGCACAATGGGATGCAGCTTCACCAATACCAAGTCTCCAGCCTGGAACTGCACGTCCCGCCTATTCTGGTCTGCCCACTTCTTCGACCTCTTGGTCGCCTTGTGTAGACAAACTCTGGCCAAGTTAGTTTACTCCTGCCATGCCTTGGCAAACTTGTATGCTGTTGGATTTAGCCCTGTATAACCTGTAGCAATCGAACCGGGTGTTAGTGGTTGTTGCCCTATCACAACCTCAAATGGGCTCTGGTTCGTTACCTCGTTCCTTTGCAAGTTGTAGGAAAACTGTGCAATATCTAGCTGCTTTGGCCAGTCCCTTTGTGTGGCACTCACATAGTGCCTGAGGTAGACCTTCAATAGTCCATTCACTCATTCTGTCTGCCCATCGGTCTACGGATGCATGCTGGTGGAAAAGTTCAAGTCTAACCCCAACAGCTTGAACAAATCAATCCAGAACCTACCTGTGAAACGCCCGTCCTGATCACTAACAATGGTCCTCGACACTCCCCAGTACTTAACCATGTTCTTCAGGAACAATCGAGTTGTCTCCTCGACTGGGCACTCCTTGGTTGCTGGAATGAAGATTCCATACTTGGAAAACCTGTCCACCACTACCATGATGCTTCCAAACCCTTCTGCTTTGGGTAGACCGACTATAAAGTCCAAAGAAACACTCTCCCATGGTCACTCTGGCACTAGCAATGGCTCCAAGAGACCGCCTGGTTTCTTGAGCTCCACCTTGTCCTGTTGGCACACAAGACAAGTCTTCACATAGGCCTCCACATCGTCCCTCATGTGCGACTAGTAGTACCGATCCTTGATCAATGCCAAGGTACGACTCACTCTGGGGTGTCCAGCCCACCTTGAATCATGGCATTCTTGCAAAAACTTCCTTGCAGAGCTTCCCGTGCTGCGACACAAATAGTCTACTTCCTCTGGTGTACAGCAAGCCATCCTGCAACCAAAACCGCCTAGTCTTACCTTGCTGGGTCTACTTCATCAAAGCTTTGGCTGTAGGATCATGCACAAGTCCCTCCTTGATGTGCGGCACTAGTGACCCCTCTGGTTGGCTAATGGCAACAAGGTTAGCCTTCCTACTCAGGGCATCTGCCACTAGGTTCACCCACCCTGGCTTGTGCTCCATCTGGAAATCAAATTCCGTAAGAAAATCTTGCCATCTCACCTACTTGGGGGACAGCTTCTTCTACGTCTAGAAGTAGCTGCTCGCCACATTGTCCGTCCTAACCATGAACCTCAACCCCAACAGGTAATGGCACCAAGTGTACAAGCAATGTACCACTATAGTCATCTCTTTCTCTTGGATCGTGTACTTGCAATCAGTCTCGTTCAGCTTCCTGCTCTTGAACGCGACTGGACGTCTCTCCTGCATTAACACGCCCGCTATGGCAAAGTCTGATGCATCCGTATGCACCTCATACGGCTTGGCATGGTCTGGCAAGACCAAGACTGGCTCTTCGATCACAGCCTGCTTCAACCTGTCAAAGGCTTCCTGGCACCCTGCGCTCCACTCCCATGTTTTCCCTTTCTTGAGCAAGTCAGTCAATGGCATGGCTATTACTGAGTGACCTTTGATGAAGCACCTGTAGTAGTTGACCAGCCCAACGAACGATCTCAACTCAGTGACCTTGGCTGGCGGTTGCCACTCCAGGATGGCGTGTATCTTGCCTTCATCCTTGCGTATCTTGCCACCTCCCACTATGTGGCCAAGGAACGGGATCTCCTGCTAGGCGAATGAGCACTTCTTCCTCTTGACAAATAGCTTCTGCACCCGCAACACCTCGAACACCTGTCTCAAGTGGTCTACATGCTCTCCCAAAGTTTGGCTATAGATCACAATGTCATCTAAATAAACCACAACAAATTGATCAAGGAATGACTGAAGTACCTTGTTCATAAGGGTGCAAAATGTTGCTAGGGCATTCGTGAGTCTGAAAGGCATCACCAAGAACTCATACGAACCATGCCGAGTGACACATGCTATCTTTGGCTCATCTCCCTCTGCGATCTTGACTTGATAGTAGCCTGACCTCAAATCCAGCTTGGTGAACCACCTTGCGCTCCCAAGTTGATCGAACAAGTCCGCAATGAGTGGGATGGGGTACTTGTTCTTGATGGTCAGCTTGTTCAAAGCCTGGTAGTCTATGCACAGCTGCAACAACCCATCATGCTTGTGCTGAAATAGAATCGGTGCACCATAAGGTGCCTTCGATGGCCTGATGAAGCCAGCATCAACTAACTCTTTGAGCTGCTCCCTCAACTCCTCCGACTCTGGTAGAGACATTTGGTAAGGGGCTCTAGCTGGTGGCTTGGCCTCGAACACCAGCTCGATCTTGTGGTCCACCTCCCTCTTAGGTGGTAGCTTGCTAGGTAGCTTTGCGAGCATCACATAACTAAAGGTCTTCAGCACCTTTAGCACCTCCAAGGGTGACTCGATCTCTTTCTCCCTTGGCTCATCATATTTCAGGGCTGCCAAGAAGGTGACTTCTTGTCTGCTTACTGTCTTGGCAAATTGGATGGCTGACACCACCCGCGACCCAACTCTAGACCCTCTCCTTAATGGTACTAGGCATTGGCACCGTGTATCCAAGATGCAAACACAATCGGTAAAAGGCACAAGGAGGGCGTTAATCTGAACAAGGAAATCCAACCCAATCACAAACTCATAGTCATCAAGGGGTATTACCTCAATGGTCTCCTTGCCTTTCCAATCTTCAAGCTATAACTCCACTCCTCGCGCTACTCCAATGGCTGGAACTTCCTTGGAGTTCACTGTTTTGATGGTACCAGTCCCTTTCTACACTTTTAGTCTGAGCTTCCGAGCTCTATCACCTGAAATAAAAAGATGTGAGGCACCTGTGTCCACCAGTGTGCTCACCTTCTGACCTGCAACCATTAGATCCGTAAACATCAAGCCATTTGGCTTGCGGCTTCCCTTACTCTGGATAGCATTGAGCACCAACGACCCAAGCTTTGCTGCCCCTGACTCTGGCTCCTTATCAGACTCCTTATCTACAGCAGCCGGCTTGCCCTTCTACGAGTAATTACACGCTATGTGGCTCCCTCCACATAGGTAGCATGCTAGCGGCTCTCGATCCCCTTTTGCTTTCCACTTGCCTTCTGGTGGCTTCCTCTCGCCATCCTTGGTTGAATGGTCTCAGTCTCCATCCTTGGACTCCCAGTCACGGTCCTTCGCCTTGGACTGCTTTTTTCGATCTCTATCATCCCTGCCCTTACCCTTGGGCTTGGTAGACTCGAACTTGTTCAGAGACTTGAACTCTATCAAGGCCTCGGTAGTAGTCATGGCTTTAGCCAAGTCATGAACTCTTCTCTTTTGTAGCTCATTCTTCACCCATGGCTTTAGCCCATCCATGAAAGCAAATAAGCCTTCTTGCCTAGATCCAAGATCTGTAGCATCAGTTCAGAGAATTTCTGGACATATTCCCTTATATCCCCTTGCTGGCTCAACCTGTGCAACTTTGCCCGTGCCTTATCATCGGCATACTCCAAGTAAAATTGTTTTCTGAACTCTTTTTGAAACTCTGCCCAGGTTCCAATCTTGGCGCTCCCACACCTGACATCATCACACCTGTGCCTCTACCACAATAAGGCTACATCAGTGAGATACATAGCAGCGGTGCTTACCTTTATCGTCTCGTCTTGCATGCCCATAGCCTAGAAGTACTGCTCCATACCTCAAAGGTAGTTATCTACTTCCTTAGCCGCCCTAGTCCCCTTGAACTCCTTAGGCTTGGGGACATCTAATCTTGACTTGGACACTCCAGCAAACATGCCATTCCCAATAGCAGTCTTGCAAGCAACGAGCTCACTGGTAAGCTCCTCCATCCGCTGGTGCATGGCCTCCATGCCATCACGCAAGGTCAGCACTTCAGCCTCCAAGGTCTGATTCTTTTGGGTGAACATGTTCAAGCCTTTGTTGAGAGCAGCTTGCAGCTCACTTTGGATCTCCTCCCCCATGGAGTCTAGCGATGCAATGTGAGTCTCTACCCCTTCAAGCTTCTCCCCCATGTCACCCATGGTCACCTCCACCTTGGCCAGCCTACTGTCCATGGTAGACCAAATATCTCTAGAACTGGCTTTCCTCCCTCTTCCACGCCCATGCTCCTGGGCCTCTGGTTGTTGGTTAGCAGCGTCACTTTGGGATGCCATCTCCTCTAACCTGCACAACACAAACATGTAGAATCGAACTTGCTCTGATACCAATTGTCATGGGCTCCGACCTTAGATTCAGAAACCGTGCAGCCTTAGGTTTGGAATCTCCTCCTTTATGCCTAAGTCAGCCTAAGACACAAGCATACGGGCACTAGAACAACAGGAAGGGTTGATTACGCAAGTTAAAGAGAAACAGGATAAGAAGGCAGAATTCTAGAAATGCTTTTGTATTCACTGAAACAGAAGTGTTTGATGGTGTACAAATAAGGGAGGAGTAGCCCTCTATTTATAGTTGAGGCTCTAGCTTATACTTAATGGAAATATCCCTAGAATAAAGGCTAAAATCATGGGATTATATAGATTACAATCAATCAGGATGCTAACTCCTGATTTTTAAGGTCAACCAAATCTGCCAGGATGCTGCTGCCGATCCTGCCTGCTTCCAGAAGCTTCTTTTGTGTGTCCAGCACCTTGGGCCCTTCTGGATGTGGTACGGGCAGCTTGTATGCCAGGCCTTGGTCTCACGGGCTTGCCTGCAAGTTGGGCGGGCATTCTGAACTCGTTTGCTAGGCTTTGCGCGTAGATACCCCCCAGCACGCCTGGTCTGCGGGCCTCAACCTCTGGCTCACCTGTTCGTGCGCTTGATGTGCCGATGCGCCAGCCCAGGGTGTGATACTTGGTCCTTATATTGGCCCCCTATCCATCATCAAACCTCAAGAACTCACACCCCCTTAAAGAGCATTTGAGATTTTATAGGTTTATTGCCAGTAGCCATTAAAGTGTTTGAAATGGAGACACTTTTTTCAAAGGGTCACAAAATCTTCTCCACTTCGAGTTTTTCGCTGAATTGTTTTGTGCATGCCAACAAAAATACAAGGATAACCTCTACCAATTTTGGGGACAAAACTCTTTCTAAAAAATTTTTAAAAAATCCCCAACAGTAAAAACTTTTGAAAATCATGAAAAATAGGAAACGGGTCGTCTTGCCACAAAACTTCACATGAAGGCTTACGGGAAAATTTTATGAATTTACAAGACATAAAAATGGCATTGGCATGGCAGAAATATGAAGATGTGCTTGAACCCACCTACCGCCCGTTCGATCCCGGGCTTGCACATCCTGCCTCTCTGGTCGGCTGAGCGCCCGCACGCTTGTTTCATTGGTTGACTTAGGCATATGGAGTTCATCCCTAGTCTAAGCATATGGAGTTCATTCCCAGTCTAAGATCGGACCAGACCGAGGGTTGCGGCAGTAGGATCGGTAGCACGTAGGGGGGACCGGGCTAATCCCCGGCTTACTCATTCTGCCTCTCCGACCGGCCAAGCGCCTGCACGCCCATTTCGTGGGATGGCTTAGGCATAGGGAGTTCATTCCATGTCTAAGCCCCAGCCGGACTGAGGGTTGTGGCAGCGGGACGGGCAGTACAAAGAGGGGGACCAGGCTGATCCCCAGCTTGCACATTATACCTCTCCGACCGGCTCAGCGCCCGTATGCTCGTCGTGGGTTGACTTAGGCATACGGAGTTTATTCCCAGTCTAAGATCAGACTGGACCAAGGGTTGCTACAGCAGGATCGACAGCACGTAGGGGGGGATCGGGTCAATCCCTGGCTTACGCATTCTTCCTCTCCGATCGACTGAGCACCCGCACGCTCGTTTCGTGGGTTGGCTTAGGCATACAGAGTTCATTACATGTCTAAGCATACGGAGTTCATTCCCAGTCTAAGATCGAACCGGACCGAGGGTTGCGGCAGCAGGATCGACAGCACGTATCTGCCTCTCCGGTCGGCTGAGCGTCCGCACGCTCGTTTTGTGGGTTGGCTTAGGCATACGGAGTTCATTCCATGTCTAAGCATACATAGTTCATTCCTAGTTTAAGATCAGAACGGACCAAGGGTTGTGGCAGCAGGATCAACAGCAAGCAGGTGGGATCGGTCTGATCCCTGGCTTACGCATTCTACCTCTCCGGCCGACTGAGCGCTTGCATGCTCATTTCATCAGTTGGCTTAGGCATACGGAGTTCATTCCATTTCTAAACCCTAGCCGGACCGAGGGTTGTGGTAGCAGGACCGGCAGCAAGATCGGCAGCACGCAGAGGGGGACCGGGCTGATCCCCGGTTTGTGCATTATGCCTCTTCGGCCGACTGAGCACCCGCATGCTCGTTTCATGGGTTGACTTAGGCATACGAAGTTCATCCCCAATCTAAGCATACAGAGTTCATTCCCAGTCTAAGATTGGACTGGACCGAGGGTTGCGACAGCAGGATCGGCAGCACGCATGGAGGATCGGGCCGATCCCCGGCTTGTGCATTCTGCCTCTCCGACCGACTGAGCACCCTGCATGCCCGTTTAATGGGTTGACTTAGTCATAGGAGTTCATTCCATCTCTAAGCCACAGCCGGACCGAGGGTTGTGGCAGTGGGATCGACAGCACGTCGGGGGGATCAGGTTGATCCCTGGCTTGCGAATTCTGCCTCTCTGACCGGCTGAGTGCCTGCACGCCCGTTTCGTGTGTTGGCTTAGGCATAGGGAGTTCATTCCATGCCTAAGCCCCAGCTAGACCAAGGGTTGTGGTAGCAGGACCGGTAGCACGCAGAGGGGGACCAGGCCGATCCCCGGCTTGCGCATTATGCCTCTTCGATCGGCTCAACGCGCGCATGCTCGTTTCGTGGGTTGACTTATGTATATGGAGTTCATTCCCAATCTAAGATCGGACCAAACTGAGGGTTGCGGCAGCAGGATCGACAACACACAGGGGGGACCGAGCCAATCCCCGGCTTGCGCATTCTGCCTCTCTGGTCGGCTAAGCCCCCGCACGCTCTTTTCATAGGTTAGCTTATGCATACTGAGTTCATCCCACGTCTAAGCATACGGAGTTCATTCCCAGTCTAAGATATTGAGCCACGATGCACATGCTAGGCTCGGGCATGTGCTGGTGCCGCATTTTTTTCGCCCGGGGCACCATTGCCGGAGCATCGTCGGAGAGCCTAACCGGCGGCATTGAAGGTTTCGGTGATTTGGGGGGTCAGGGGGTGTGCGCACATGATGTGCGATGGGTGCTGGTACTTGGCCATTATTGGCCCCCTATCCCTCATCAAATCTCGAGAACTCACACCCCCTTAAAGAGCATTTGGGATTTTATAGGTTTGCTGCCAGTAGCCATTAAAGTGTCTAAAATGGGGACACTTTTTTCAAACGGTCACAAAATCTTCTCCACTTCGAGTTTTTAGCTGAATTTTTTTTGTGCATGCCAACAAAAATACAAGGATCACTCTACCAAATTCGGGGACAAAACTCTTTCTAAAAAAATTTTAAAAAATCTCAAACCGCTAAAAGTTTTGAAAATCGTGAAAAATAGAAAACAGGTCTTCTTGCCACGAAACTTCACATGAAGGCTTAGGGGACCATTGTATGAATTTACAAGCCATAAAAATGGCATTGGCACAGCAGAAATATGAAAATGTGCTTGAACCCACCTACCACCCGTTCGATCCCCGGCTTGCGCATCCTGCCTCTCTGGTCGGCTGAGCGCCCACACGCTCGTTTTGTGGGTTGACTTAGGCATACGGAGTTCATCCCCAGTCTAAGCATACGAAGTTCATTCCCAGTCTAAGATCGAACTGGACCGAGGGTTGCGATTGCGGGATCGGTAGCACACAAGGGGGACCGGCCGATCCCTGGCTTACGCATTCTGCCTGTCCGACCGACTGAGCGCCCGCACGCCCGTTTCGTGGGTGGCTTAGGCATAGGGAGTTCATTCCATGTGTAAGCCCTAGCCGGACCGAGGGTTGTGGCAGCGGGACCGGCAGCATGCAGAGGGGAATCGGGCCGGTCCCTGACTTGCGCATTATGCCTCTTCGGCCGGCTCAGCACCCGCATGCTCGTTTCATGGGTTGACTTATGCATACAGAGTTCATTCCCAGTCTAAGATTGGACTGGACCGAGGGTTACGGCAGTAGGATCGATAGCATGCAGGGGGGACTAGGCCGATCCCCAGCTTGTGCATTCTTCCTCTCCGGTTGACTAAGCGCCCGCACGTTCGTTTTATGGGTTGGCTTAGGCATACGGAGTTCATTCCATGGCTAAGCATACAGAGTTCATTCCTAGACTAGGCATACAGAGTTCATCCCTAGTCTAAGCATACGGAGTTCATTCCTAGTCTAAGATCAGATCGGACCGAGGGTTGCGGCAGCAAGATCGATAGCATGCAAGGGGGACTGGGCCGATCCCTGGCTTACGCATTTTGCCTCTCCGGCCGGCTGAGCTCCCGCATGCCCGTTTCGTGGGTTGGCTTAGGCATAGGGAGTTCATTCCATGTCTAAGCCCCAGCCGGACCGAGGGTTGTGGCAGCGGGACCGGCAGCACGTAGAGGGGGACTGGGTCGATCCCCGATTGAGCATTGTGCCTCTTCGGCCGGCTCAGCGCCCGCATGCTTGTTTCATGGGTTGACTTATGCATACGGAGTTCATTCCCAGTCTAAGATCAGACCAGACTGAGAGTTGCGGTAGGAAGATCAACAGCACACAAGGTGGGACTGGGCCGATCCCCGACTTGCCCATTCTACCTCTTCGACAGGCTGAGCGCCTGCACGCTCATTTCGTGGGTTGGATTAGGCATATGGAGTACATTCCATGTCTAAGCATACGAAGTTCATTCCCAGTCTAAGATTTTGAGCCACGGTGCACATGCTGGGCTCGGGCATGTGCTGGTGCCGCATTTCTTTTGCTCGGGGCACCATTGTCGGAGCATCATCGGAGAGCCTAATCGACGGCATTGGGGGTTTCGACGATTGGGGGGCCGGGGGGTGTGCGCACATGATGTGCGATGGTGCTGCTACTTGGCCCTTTTATTGGCCCCCTATCCCTCGTCAAACCTTGAGAACTCACACCCCCTTAAAGAGCATTTGAGATTTTATATGTTTGCTGCCAAAAGCCATTAAAGTGTCTGAAATGGGGACGCTTTTTTCAAACGGTCACAAAATCTTCTCCACTTCGAGTTTTTAGCTAAATTTTTTTGTGCAAGCAAAAAACAATACAAGGATCACCCCTACCAAATTTGGGGACAAAAATCTTTCTAAAAAAATTTTAAAAAATCCCGAACCACAAAAAGTTTCAAAAATCATGAAAAATAGAAAACGGGTTGTCTTGCCGAGAAACTTCACATGAAGGCTTAGGGGACCATTGTATGAATTTACAAGCCATAAAAATGGCATTGGCATGGCAGAAATATGAAGATGTGCTTGAACCCACCTACCACCCGTTCGATCCCCGGCTTGTGCATCTTGCCTCTCTGGTCGGCTGAGCGCCAGCACTTTCATTTCATGGGTTGACTTAGGCATACGGAGTTCATCCCTAGTCTAAGCATATGGAGTTCATTCCCAACCTAAGATCGGATCGGATCGAGGGTTGCTGCAGTAGGACCGATAGCACGTAGGGGGGATCGAGTCGATCCCGACTTGCGCATTCGGCCTCTCCAGCCGGCTGAGTGCCCGCACACCCGTTTCATGGGTTGGCTTAGGCATAGGGAGTTCATTCCATGTCTAAGCCCCAGCCAGACCGAGGGTTGTGGCAGCGGAACCGGTAGCACGCAGAGGGGGACTGGGCTGATCCTCGACTTGCGCAATATGCCTCTTCGGCGGGCTCAGTGCCCGCACGCTCGTTTCGTGGGTTGACTTAGGCATACGGAGTTCATTCCCACTCCAAGATCAGACCGGATCGAGGGTTGCGGTAGTAGGATCGACAGCACGTAGGGGGGATCGGGTTGGTCCTCGACTTGCGCATTCTGCCTCTTCGACTGACTGAACTCCCGTACGCTCGTTTCGTGGGTTGGCTTAGGCATAGGGAGTTCATTCCATGTCTAAGCCCTAGCCGGATCGAGGGTTGTGGCAGCGGGACCGGTAGCACGTAGAGGGGGACCGAGCCGATCCTCGGCTTGCGCATTATGCCTCTTCGGTCGGCTCAATGCCCACACACTCATGTAATGGGTTGACTTATGCATACGGAGTTCATTCCCAATCTAAGATCAGACCAGACCGAGGGTTGTGGCAGCAGGATCGACAGCACGCAGGAGGGGACCGGGTCGATCCCCCGGCTTGTGCATTCTGCCTCTCCGATTGACTGAGCGCCCGCATGCTCGTTTCGGGGGATGGCCTAGGCATACGGAGTTCATTCCCAGTCTAAGATTTCGAGCCACGGTGCACATGCTAGGCTCGAGCATGTGCCGGTGCCGTATTTTTTTCACCTGGGGCACCATCGCTGGAGCATCGTCGAAGCATCATCGGAGAGCCTAACCAGTGACGTTGGGGGTTTTGACGATTGGGGGTCCGGGGGGGTGTACGCACATGATGTGTGATGGGTGCTAGTTCCTAGCCCTTATATTAGCCCCCTATCCATCATCAAACCTTGAGAACTCACACCCCCTTAAAGAGCATTTGGGATTTTATAGGTTTGCTGCCAGTAGCCATGAAAGTGTCTAAAATGGGGACACTCTTTTCAAACGGTCATAAAATCTTCTCTGCTTCGAGTTTTTAGCTGAATTTTTTTGTGCAAGCCGAAAAAAATACAAGGATCACCTCTTCCAAATTTGGGGACAAAAATCTTTCTAAAAAAATTTTAAAAAATCCCAAACCGTAAAAAGTTTTGAAAATCATGAAAAATAGAAAACGGGTCATCTTTCCACGAAACTTCACATGAAGGTGTAGGGGACCATTGTATGAATTTACAAGCCATAAAAATGGCATTGGCATGGTAGAAATATGAAGATGTGCTTGAACCCACCTACCACCCGTTCGATCCCCGGCTTGCTCATTCTGCCTCTCTAGTCGGCTGAGCGCCCGCACGCTTGTTTGGTGGGTTGACTTAGGCATACAGATTTCATCTGCAGTCTAAGCATACGGAGTTCATTCCTAGTCTAAGATCAGACTGGATCGAGGGTTGCGACAGCAAGATCGATAGCATGCAGGGGGGACCGAGTTGATCCCCGGCATGCGCATTCTGCCTCTCTAGCCGACTGAGTACCCGCACGCCCGTTTCATGGGTTGGCTTAGGCATAGGGAGTTCATTCCATGTCTAATCCATAGTCGGACCGAGGGTTGTGATTGCGGGACCGACAGCATGCAGAGGGGGATCGGGCCGATCCCCAGCTTGCACATTATGCGTCTCTGGTAGGTTCAGCATCCGCACGCTCGTTTCATGGGTTGACTTAGGCATACAGAGTTCATTCCCAGTCTAAGATCGGACCAGATCGAGGGTTGTGACAGTAGGATCGACAGGACGCAGGGGGGACCGGGTCGGTCCCCGACTTGTGCATTCTGCCTCTCTGGCCGATTGAGCGCCCGTTCGCTCATTTAGTGGGTTGGCTTAGGCATACAGAGTTCAATCCATGTCTAAGCATACAGAGTTCATTCCTAATCTAAGATTGGACCGGATCGAGGGTTGCAGTAGTAGGACCAGCAGCAGTAGGACCAGCAGCAGTAGGACCAGCAGTAGGGTCGACAGCACGTAAGGGGGACCGGGCCGATCCCCGGCTTGCACATTCTACCTCTTCGGCTGGCTGAGCGCCCGCACGCTCGTTTCATGGGTTGGCTTAGGCATATAGACTTCATTCCGTGTCTAAGCCCCAACCGGACCGAGGGTTGTGGCAGCAAGACCGACAGCGGGATCGATAGCATGCAGAGGAGGATTGGGCTGATCCTCAGCTTACGCATTATGGATCTCCGGCTGACTGAGCGCCCGTACGCTCGTTTCATGGGTTGACTTAGGCATGCAGAGTTCATCCCCAGTCTAAGCATACAGATTTCATTCCCAGTCTAAGATCGGACCGGACCGAGGGTTGCGACAGCACGCAGGGGGGATCGGTCCGTTCCCTGGCTTGCGAATTCAGCCTCTCCGACCGGCTAAGCGCCCGTATGCCCGTTTCATGGGTTGGCTTAGGCATAGGGAGTTCATTCCATGTCTAAGCCCTAGCTGGATAGAGGGTTGTGGTAGCAGGACCGACAGAACGCAGAGGGGGATCGGGCTGATCCCCAGCTTACGCATTATTCCTCTTCGATCGGCTCAGCGCCCGCACGCTCGTTTCGTGGATTGACTTACGCATAGGAGTTCATTCCTAGTCTAAGATCAGATCGGACCGATGGTTGTGGTAGTAGGATCAACAGCACGCAGGGGGGAGTGGGTTGATCCCCAGCTTGCGCATTCTGCATCTCCGACCGGCTGAGCGCCCGCACGCTCACTTCGTGGGTTGGCTTAGGCATACGGAGTTCATTCCATGTCTAAGCATACGGAGTTCATTCCCAGTCTAAGATTTTGAGCCATGGTGCACATACTGGGCTCGGGCATGTGCTGGTGCCACATTTTTTTGACCCGAGGCACCATCGCCGGAGCATCACCGAAGAGCCTAACCGACGGCATTGGGGGTTTCGGTGATTGGGGGGCGGGGTATGTGCGCACATGATGTGCGATGGGTGCTGGCACTTGGCCCTTATATTGGCCCCCTATCCCTCATCAAACCTCAAGAACTCACACCACCTTAAAGAGCATTTGGGATTTTATAGGTTTACTGCCAGTAGCCATTAAAGTGTCTGAAATGGGGACACTTTTTTCAAACGGGCACAAAATCTTCTCCACTTCGAGTTTTTAGCTAAATTTTTTTGTGCATGCCAAGAAAAATACAAGGATCACCTCTAACAAATTTAGGGGCAAAAATCTTTCTAAAAAAATTTTAAAAAATCCCGAACCGTAAAAAGTTTTGAAAATCATGAAAAATAGAAAACGGGTTGTCTTGCCATGAAACTTCACATGAAGGCTTAGGGGACCATTGTATGAATTTACAACCCATAAAAATGGCATTAGCATGGTAGAAATATGAAGATGTGCTTGAACCACCTACCACCCGTTTGATCCCCGGCTTGCGCATCCTACCTCTCTGGTCGGCTGAGCACCCGTACGCTCGTTTCGTGGGTTGACTTCGGCATACTGAGTTCATCCCTAGCCTAAGCATGCGGAGTTCATTCCCAGTCTAAGATCAGACCGGATCGAAGGTTGCGGCAGTAGGATCGACAGCACGCAGGGGGACTGGGCCTATCCCCGGCTTGTGCATTCTGCCTCTCCAGCAGCTGAGCGCCCGCACGCCCGTTTCGTGGGTTGGCTTAGGCATAGCGAGTTCATGCCATGTCTAAGCCCCAGCCAGACCGAGGGTTATGGCAGCGGGACCGACAGCACGCAGAGGGGGACCGGGCCGATACCCGGCTTACGGATTATGCCTCTCTGGCTGGCTCAGTGCCCGCACGCTTGTTTCGTGGGTTGACTTAGGCATATGGAGTTCATCCCCAGTTTAAGCATACAGAGTTCATTCCTAGTCTAAGATCGGGCTAGACCGAGGGTTACGACAGTAGGACCTGCAGCTGGATCGGTAACACGCAGGGGGGATCGGGTCGATCCCCAGCTTGCACGTTCTACCTCTCCAACCGACTGGGCACCGGCGTCATGCCCTGGGCGGGTACGCCAGGCACATTAGGTTCACCAACAAGCGAGCCAGAGGTTAAGGCCCGCAGACCTGGTGTGCTGGTGGGTATCTATGCGCAAAGCCTAGCGAACGAGTTCAGAACACCCGCCCAACTTGCAGGCCAGCCTGTGAGACCAAGGCCTAGCATACGAGCTGCCTGCACCACATCCAGAAGGGCCCAAGGTGCTAGACACACAAGGGAAGCTTCTAGAAGCAGGCAGGATCAATTGGAGCATCCTGGTAGATTTGGTTGACCCTAAAAATCAGTCGTTAGCATCCTGATTGATTGTAATCTGTATAATCCCATGATTTTAGCCTTTATTCTAGGGATATGCCATTAAGTTGCAGCTAGAGCCTCAACTATAAATAGAGGGCTGCTCCACCCTCATTTGTACACCATCAAACACTTCTGTTTCAGTGAATACAAGAGCATTTCCAGAATTCTGTCTTCTTATCCTATTTCTCTTTAACTTGCGTAATCAGCCCTTCCCATTATTCTAGTGCCTGCACGATTGTGTTTTAGGCTGACTTAGGCATAAATGAAGAGATTCCAAGCCTAAGCCCACACGGTTTCTGAGTCTAAGGTCGGAGCCCGTGATAGTTGGTATCAGAGCGAGTTCGATTCTGCGTGTTTATGTTGTGTAGGTTAGATCGTGATTGAGGAGATGGCATCCCAAAGTGACGTTGCTAGCCAACAACTAGAGGCCCAGGAGCATGGGCATGAAAGAGGCAAGAAAGCCAGTTCTAGAGAACATTATGCCTCTCCGGCCGACTCAGCGCCCGAATGCTCGTTTCATGGGTTGACTTAGGCATACGGAGTTCATTCCTAGTCTAAGATTGGATCGGACCGAGGGTTGCAGCAACAGGATCGACAGCACACAGGGGGGGACCAGGCTAGTCCCCGGCTTACATATTCTGCCTCTCCGATTGGTTGAGCACCCGCACGCTCGTTTCGTAGGTTGGCTTAGGCATACGGAGTGCATTCCATGTCTAAGCATACGAAGTTCATTCCCAGTCTAAGATCAGATTGGACCGAGGGTTACAGTAGCAGGACTAGCAGCAGGATCGGCAGCACGCAGGGGGGACCGAGTTGATCCACGGCTTGTGCATTCTGCCTCTCCAGTCGGCCTCTTCGACCGGCTGAGTGCCCGTATGCTCGTTTCATGGGTTGACTTAGGCATACAGAGTTCATCCCCAGTCTAAGCATACGAAGTTCATTCCCAATCTAAGATCAGACTGGACCGAGGGTTGCGGTAGCAGGATCGGTAGCATGTAGGGGGGACCAAGCCGATCCCCGACTTGTGCATTCTACCTCTCCGACCGGGTGAGTGCCCGCACTCCTGTTTCGTGTGTTGGCTTAGGCATAGGGAGTTCATTCCAAGTCTAAGCCCCAACCGGACTGAGGGTTGTGGCAGCAGGATCGGCAGCACGTAGAGGGGGATCGCGTCGATCCCCGGCTTGTGCATTCTGCCTCTTCGACCGGTTGAGCGCCCGCTTCTCGTTCCGTGGGTTGGCATAGGCATACAGAGTTCATTCCATGTCTAAGCATACGGAGTTCATTCCCAGTCTAAGAGTTTGAGCCACGGTTCACGTGCTGGACTCAAGCATGTGCTGGTGCTGCATTTTTTTCGCCCAGGGCACCATCGCCAGAGCATCGCCGGATCATCGTCGGAGAGCCTAACCGACGGCATTGGGGGTTCCGGCGACTGGGGGGACCGGGGGGTGTGCACACATGATGTGCTATGGGTGCTGGTACTTGGCCCTTATATTGGCCCCCTATCCCTCATCAAACCTCGAGAACTCACACCCCCTTAAAGAGCATTTGAGATTTTATAGGTTTGCTGCCAATAGCCATTAAAGTGTCTGAAATGGGGACACTTTTTTCAAACGGTCACAAAATATTGTCCACTTCGAGTTTCTAGCTGAATTTTTTTGTGCATGCCAAAAAAAATACAAGGATCACCTCTACCAAATTTGGGGACAAAACTCTTTCTAAAAAGTTTTAAAAAATCCTGAACCGTAAAAAGTTTCAAAAATCTTGAAAAATAGAAAACGGGTCGTCTTGCTATGAAACTTCACATGAAGGCTTAGTGGACCATTGTATGAATTTACAAGTCATAAAAATGGCATCGGCATGGCAGAAATATGAAGATGTGCTTGAACCCACCTACCACCCGTTTGATCCTCGGCTTGCGCACCCTGCCTCTCTGGTCAGTTGAGCGTCTGCACGCTCATTTTGTGGGTTGACTTAAGCATACAGAGTTCATCCCAATCTAGGCATACAGAGTTTATTCCCAGTCTAAGATCAAACTAGACTGAGGGTTGTGACAGCAGGATCTGTAGCATGCAAGGGGGACCGGATCGATCCCTGGCTTGCACATTTTACCTCTCCGGCCGGCTGAGCACCCGCACGCTTGTTTTGTAGGTTGGCTTAGGCATAGGGAGTTCATTCCATGTCTAAGCCCCAGCTGGACTGAGGGTTATGGCAGCGGGACCGACAGCATGCAGAGGGGGACCGGGCCGATCCCCGGCTTGCGCATTCTACCTCTCCGATCGGCTGAGTGCTCGTATGCTCATTTCATGGGTTGGCTTAGGCATACAGAGTTCATTCCATGTCTAAGCATACAGAGTTCATTCCATGTCTGAGCACCCGCATGCCCGCACGGTCGTTTCGTTTCGTGGCCAGTCTAAAATGGGGACACTTTTTTCAAAAGGTCACAAAATCTTCTCTACTTTGAGTTTTTAGCTGAATTGTTTTGTGCATGCCCACAAAAATAAAAGGATCACCTTTACCAAATTTGGGGGAACAACTATTTCTAAAAAAATTTTAAAAAATCCCAAACCATAAAAAGTTTCAAAAATCGTGAAAAATAGAAAACGTGAAAAATAGGGGAAAGTTGTATGAATTTACAAGCGATAAAAATGGCTTTGGCATGGCAGAAATTTGAAGATGTGCTTCAACCCACCTACCACCCGTTTGATCGTCGGCTTGCGCATCCTGCCTCTCTGGTCGGTTGAGCGTTCGTACGCTCGTTTCATGGGTTGACTTAGGAATACAAAGTTAATCCTTAGTCTAAGCATACAGAGTTCATTCCCAGTCTCAGATCAGACAGGACTGAGGGTTACGACAGCAGGATCGACAGTACGCAGGGAGGATCAGCTCGATCCTCGGCTTATGCATTTTGCCTCTCCGGCCGACTGAGCGCCCGTATGCCTGTTTCCTGGGTTGGATTAGGCATAGGGAGCTCATTCCATGTCTAAGCCCCAGCCAGACCGAGGGTTGTGGCAGCGGGATCGACAGCACGCAGAGTGGGGTCGAGCTGATCCCCGGCTTGCGCATTATGCCTCTTCGATCGGTTCAGCGCTCGCACGCTCATTTCAGGGGTTGTCTTAGGCATACAGAGTTCATTCCCAATCTAATATCAAACTGGATCAAGGGTTTCGATAGCGGGATCGACAGCACGCAGGGGGGACCATGCCGGTCCCTGGCTTGCGCATTCTGCCTCTCTGACCGATTGAGCGCCCGCACGCTCGTTTCATGGGTTGGCTTAGGCATGCAGAGTTCATTTCATGTCTAAGCATACGGAGTTCATTCCCAATCTAAGATGGGACCGGACTGAGGGTTGTGGTAGCAGGACCAGCAGTAGGATCGACAGCACACAGAGGGGATCGGGTCGATCCTCGACTTGCGCTTTCTGCCTCTCTGGCCGACTGAGCGCCCACACGTTCATTTCTTGGGTTGGCTTAGGCATACGGAGTTCATTCCAAGTCTAAGCTCCAACCGGATCGAGGGTTCTGGTAGCAAGACCGACAGTGGGATTGGCAGCAAGCAGAGGGGGACCGAGCTGATCCCTGGCTTGCGCATTATGCCCCACCAACCGGCCTCTCTGGCTGGCTGAGCGCCCGCACGCTCGTTTCGTGGGTTGACTTAGGCATACGAAGCTCATCCCCAGTCTAAGCATACGAAGTTCATTCCCAGTCTAAGATCAGACCGGACCGAGGGTTGCAGCAGTAGGATTGATAGCTCGCAGGGGGATCGGGCCGATCCCCGGCTTACGCATTCTACCTCTCTGATCAACTCAACGCATAGCCATAGGGAGTTCATTCCATGTCTACGCCCCAGCCGGATCGAAGGTTGTGGTAGCGAGATCGACAACATGCAGAGGGGGACCGGGCCGATCCCCGGCTTACGCATTATGCCTCTCTGGTCGACTCAACGCTCGAACGCTCATTTCGTGGGTTGACTTAGGCATACGAAGTTCATTCCCAGTCTAAGATGAGACCGGATCGAGGGTTGTGGCAGCAGGATCGACAGCACGTAGGGGGGATCTAGCCGGTACTCGGCTTACACGTTCTACCTCTCCGATTGATTGAGCGCCCACACACTCGTTTCGTGGGTTGGCTTAGGCATACGGAGTTCATTCCATGTCTAAGCATACAGAGTTCATTCCCAGTCTAAGATCAGACCAGACTGAGGGTTACGGTAGCAGGACCAGCAGCAGGATCGGTAGCACACAGGGGGGATCGGGTCGGTCCCCAGCTTGCGCATTCAGCCTCTCCGACCGACTGAGCACCCGCACGCTCGTTTCGTGGGTTGACTTAGGCATACGGAGTTCATCCCTAGTCTAAGCATATGGAGTTCATTCCTAGTCTAAGATCGGACCGGACCGAGAGTTGCGGTAGCAAGATCGACAGCACGCAGGGGGGATCGAACCGATCCCCGACTGACGCATTCTGCATCTCCGATCGGTTGAGCACCCGCACGACCGTTTTGTGGGTTGGCTAAGCCATAGGGAGTTCATTTCATGTCTAAGCCCCAGCCGGACCGAGGGTTGTGGCAATGGGACCGGCAGCACGCTGAGGGGGACCGGGCCAATCCTCGGCTTGCACATTATGCCTCTCCGTCCGGTTGAGCGACCGCACACTCGTTTCGTGGGTTGGCTTAGGCATACGGAGTTCATTCCGTGTCTAAGCATACGGAGTTCATTCCCAATCTAATAGTTTGAGACACGGTGCAGATGCTGGGCTCGCTCATGGGCTGGTGCCACATTTTTTTCGCCCGTGGCACATCACCAGGGCATCGTCGGAGAGCCTAACTGGCGACATTGGGGGTTCCGACGATTGGGGGGCCGGGGGGTGTGCGCACATGATGTGTGATGGGTGCTGGTACTTGGCCCTTATATTGGCTCCCTACCCCTCATCAAACCTCGAAAACTCACACCCCCTTAAAGAGCATTTGAGATTTTATAGGTTTGCTGCCAATAGCCATTAAAGTGTCTGAAATGGGGACACCTTGTTCAAATGGTCACAAAATCTTCTCCACTTCGAGTTTTGAGCTGAACTTTTTTGTGCATGCCAACAAAAATACAAGGATCACCTCTACCGAATTTGGGGACAAAACTCCTTCTAAAATCATGAAAAATAGAAAATGGGTCGTCTTGCCACGAAACTTCACATGAAGGCTTAGGGGACCATTGTATGAATTTACACACCACAAAAATGGCATTGGCACGACAGAAATATGAAGATGTGCTTGAACCCACCTACCACTCGTTCGATCCTCGGCTTGCGCATCATACCCCTCTGGTCGGCTGAGTGCCCGCATGCTCGTTTTTTGGGTTGACTTAGGCATACGGAGTTCATCCCCAGTCTAAGCATACGAAGTTCATTCCCAGTCTAAGATTGGACTGGACCGAGGGTTGCGGCAGCAGAATCGGCAGCACGAAGGGGGGATGGAGCCGATCCCCGGCTTACGCATTCTACCTCTCCGACCGGCTGAGCGCCCGCACGCCCGTTTCATGGGTTGGCCTAGGCATAGGGAGTTCATTCCATGTCTAAGCCCCATCCGGACCGAGGGTTGTGGCAGCGGGACCGGCAGCATGCAGAAGGGGATCGGGTCGATCCCCGGCTTGCCCATTATGCCTCTCCGATCAGCTCAGTGCTCGTACGCTCCTTTCGTGGGTTGACTTAGGCATACGGAGTTCATTCCCAGTCTAAGATCGGATCAGACCGAGGGTTATGGTAGCAGGATCGACAGCACGCAGAGAGGGATCAGGCTGATCCCCGGTTTGCGCATTCTACCTCTCCGACCGGTTGAGCTCCCGCACGCTCGTTTTATGGGTTGGCTTAGAAATACAGAGTTCATTCCATGTCTAAGCATACGAGTTCATTCCCAGTCTAAGATCGGACCAGATCGAGGGTTACGACAATAGGACTAGCAGCAGTATCGACAGCACGCAGGGGGGACCGGGCCGATCCTCCGATTGCGCATTCTGCCTCTCCGGCCGGCTGAGTGCCTGCACACTCATTTCATGGGTTAGCTTAGGCATACAAAATTCATACCATGTCTAAGCCCCAGCCGGATCGAGGGTTGTGGCAGCAGGATCGGCAGCGGGATCGACAGCACGCAGAGGGAGATCGGGCCGATCCTCGACTTACGATTATGCCTCTTCGACCGGCTCAGCGCCCGTACGCTCGTTTCGTGGGTTGACTTATGCATATGGAGTTCATTCCTAGTCTAAGATCGGACCGAACCGAGGGTTGCAGTAGCAAGATTGACAGCACGTAGGAGGACCGAGTCGATCCTCGGCTTACGCATTCTGCCTCTCCGGCCGACTGAACACGTACGCTCGTTTCGTGGGTTGGCTTAGGCATACGGAGTTCAATCCATGTCTAAGCATACGGAGTTCATTCCCAATCTAAGATTTTGAGCCACGGTGCACATGCTAGGCTCAGGCATGCGTTGGTGCCACATTTTTTTCGCCCGGGACACCATCGCCGGAGCATCGCCGGAGAGCTTAACCGACGGCATTGGGGGTTCCGACGATTGGGGGGACCGGGGGGTGTGCGCACATGATGTGCGATGGGTGCTGGTACTTGGCCCTTATATTGGCCCCCTATCCCTCATCAAACCTTGAGAACTCACACCCCCTTAAAGAGCATTTGAGATTTTATAGGTTTCCTGCCAGTAGCCATTAAAGTGTCTGAAATGGGAACACTTTTTTCTAATGGTCAGAAAATCTTCTCCACTTCGAGTTTTTAGCTGAATTTTTTTATGCATGCCAAGAAAAATACAAGGATCACCTCTACCAAATTTGGGGACAAAAATCTTTCTAAAAAATTTTAAAAAATCCTGAACCGTAAAAAGTTTCAAAAATCTTGAAAAATAGAAAACGGGTCGTCTTGCCACGAAACTTCACATGAAGGCTTAGGGGACCATTGTATGAATTTACAAGCCATAAAAATGGCATTGGCATGGTAGAAATATGAAGATGTGCTTGAACCCACCTACCACCCGTTTGATCCCTGGCTTGCACATCCTACCTCTCTCGTCGGTTGAGTGCTCGTACGCTCGTTTCATGGGTTGACTTAGGCATATGGAGCTCATCCCCAGTCTAAGCATACGGAGTTCATTCCCAGTCTAAGATCAGACCGAACCGAAGGTTGTGACAGTAGGATTGGTAGCACGCAGGAGGGGATCGAGTCGATCCCCAGCTTATGCATTCTGCCTCTCCGGTCGGCTGAGCGCCTGCACGCCCGTTTCATGGATTGGCTTAGGCATAGGGAGTTCATTCCATGTCTAAACCCCAGCCGGACCGAGGGTTGTGGCAGCGAGATCGATAGCACGCAGAGGGGGAACTGATCGATCCCCGACTTGAGCATTAGGCCTCTCTGGAAGGCTCAGCGCCCGCATGCTCGTTTCGTGGGTTGACTTAGGCATACGGAGTTCATTCCCAGTCTAAGATTGGATCGGACAGAGGGTTACGATAGTAGGATCGATAGCACGTAGGGGGGATCGGGCCGATCCCCGGCATACGCATTCTACCTCTTCGGCCGGCTGAGTGCCCGCTCGCTCATTTTGTGGGTTGGCTTAGGCATACAGAGTTCATTCCATGTCTAAACATAAAAAGTTCATTCCCAGTAGCGGGATTGACAGCATGCAAAGGGGGACCGGACCGATCCCCGGCTTGTGCATTATGCCTCTTCGATCGGCTTAGCGCCCGCATGCTCATTTCATGGGTTGACTTTGGCATACGGAGTTCATTCCCAGTCTAAGATCAGACCAGGCTGAGGGTTGCGACAGTAGGATCGATAGCACGCAAGGGGGATCGAGCCAATCCTCGACTTACGCATTCTGTCTCTCCAGCCAGCTGAGTGCCCGCACACTCGTTTTGTGGGTTGGCTTAGGCATACAAAGTTCATTCCATGTCTAAGGATACGGAGTTCATTCCCAGTCTAAGATCAAATCGAATTGAGGGTTGCGACAGCAGGACCAGCAGCAGGATCGACAGCACGCACGAGGGGATCGGGCTGATCCCCGGCTTGCGAATTCTACCTCTCCGATTGGCTGAGTGCCCGCACACTCGTTTCATGGGTTGGCTTAGGCATACGGAGTTCATTCCATGTCTAAGCCCCAGCCAGACCGAGGGTTGTGGCAGCAGGACTGGTAGCGGGATCGACAACACACAGAAGGGGACCGGACTGATCCCCGGCTTACGTATTATGCCTCTCCGGCCGGCTAAGCACCCACACGCATGTTTCATGGGTGGAATTAGGCATACGAAGTTCATCCCCGGTCTAAGCATATGGAGTTCATTCCCAGTCTAAGATCGGATCGGATCGAGGGTTGTGATAGCAGGATCGATAGCACGCAGGGGGGACCGGGCCGATCCCTGGCTTGCGGATTCTGCCTCTCTGGTTGGCTCAGCGCTCGCACGCTCATTTTGTGGGTTGACTTATGCATACGGAGTTCATTCCCTATCTAAGATCAGACCAAAACAAGGGTTGTAGCAGCAAGATCGAAAGCACGTAGGGGGGACCATGCGATCCCCAGCTTGTGCATTCTGCTTCTCCTGTCGGCTGAGCATTCGTACGCTCGTTCCGTGGGTTGGCTTGGGCATATGGAGTTCATTCCTTGTCTAAGCATATGGAGTTCATTCCCAGTCTAAGATTTTGAGCCATGGTGCACATGTTGGGCTTGGTCACCATCGTCGGAGCATCGTCGGAGAGCCTAATCGGTGGCATTGGGGGTTCCAGTGATTGGGGGTGCCGGGGGGTGTGCGCACATGATGTGCGATGGGTGCTGGTACTTGGCCCTTGTATTGGCCCCCTATCCCTCATCAGACCTCGAGAACTCACACCCCCTTAAAGAGCATTTGAGATTTTATAGGTTTGCTACCAGTAGCCATTAAAGTGTCTGAAATGGGGACACTTTTTTCAAATGGTCACAAAATCTTCTCCACTTCGAGTTTTTAGCTGAAGTTTTTTATGCATGCCAACAAAAATAGAAGGATCACCTCTACCAAATTTAGGGATAAAAATCTTTCTAAAAAAATTTTAAAAAATCTTGAACCGCAAAAAGTTTCAAAAATCATGAAAAGTAGAAAACGGGTCGTCTTGCCATGAAACTTCACATGAAGGCTTAGGGGACCATTGTGTGAATTTACAAGCCATAAAAATGGCATTGGCATGGTAGAAATTCTAAGATGTGCTTAAACCCACCTACCACCCGTTCGATCCCCGGCTTGCACATCCTATCTCTCTGGTCGATTGAGTGCCCGCACGCTCGTTTCGTAGGTTGACTTAGGCATACGGAGTTCATCCCTAGTCTAAGCATACAGAATTCATTCCCAGTCTAAGATCGGATCGGATCGAGGGTTACGACAGTAGGATCAACAGCACGTAGGAGGGACCGAGCCGGTCCCCGGCTTGTGCATTCTGCCTCTCCGACCGACTGAGTGCCCGCACGCCCGTTTCATGGGTTGGCTTAGGCATAGGGAGTTCATTCCATGTCTAAGCCCCAGCCAGATCGAGGGTTGTGGCAGCAGGACCGACAGCACGCAGAAGGGGACCCGATCGATCCCTACTTGTGCATTATGCCTCTCCGGTCGGCTCAGCGCCCGCACGTTCGTTTTGTGGGTTGACTTAGGCATACGGAGTTCATTCCCAGTCTAAGATCGGACTGGATCGAGGGCTACGGTAGCATGATCGATAGCACGCAGGGGGAACCGAGCCAATCCCCATGCTCCTGGGCCTCTGGTTGTTGGTTAGCAGTGTCACTTTGGGATGCCATCTCCTCTAACCTGCACGACACAAACACGCAGAATCAAACTTGCTCTAATACCAACTGTCACAGGCTCCGACCTTAGACTCAGAAATCGTGCGGCCTTAGGTTTGGAATCTCCTCTTTTATGCCTAAGTCAACCTAAAACACAAGCGTACGGGCACTAGAACAATAGGAAGGGCTGATTATGCAAGTTAAAGAGAAACAGGATAAGAAGGTAGAATTCTAGAAATGCTCTTGTATTCACTGAAACAGAAGTGTTTGATGGTGTACAAATGAGGGAGGAGCAGCCCTCTATTTATAGTTGAGGCTCCAACTTAAACTTAATGGCAATATCCCTAGAATAAAGGCTAAAATCATGGGATTATATAGATTACAATCAATCAGGATGCTAACTCCTGATTTTTAGGGTCAACCAAATCTGCCAGGATGCTGCTACTGATCCTGCCTGCTTCCAGAAGCTTCCTTTGCATGTCCAACACCTTTGGCCCTTCTGGATATGGTACGGGTAGGGTGTATGCCAGGCCTTGGTCTCACAGGCTGGCCTACAAGTTGGGCGGGTGTTCTGAACTCGTTTGCTAGGCTTTGCGGGCAGATACCCGCCAGTACACCTGGTCTGCGGGCCTCAACCTATGGCTCGCCTGCTGGTGCACCTGATGTGCCTGGCGTGCCCGCCCAGGGCATGACACTTGGCCCTTATATTGGCCCCCTATCCCTCATCAAACCTCGATAACTCACACCCCTTAAAGAGCATTTGAGATTTTATAGGTTTGCTGCCAGTAGCCATTAAAGTGTCTAAAATGGGGACACTTTTTTCAAACGGTCACAAAATCTTCTCCACTTCGAGTTTTTAGCTGAATGTTTTTGTGCATGCCAAAAAAAATACAAGGATCACCTCTACCAAATTTGGGGACAAAACTCTTTCTAAAAATTTTTTAAAAAATCCCGAACCGTAAAATGTTTCAAAAATCATGAAAAATAGAAAATGGGTCGTCTTGTCACGAAACTTCACATGAAGGCGTAGGGGACCATTGTATGAATTTACAAGCCATAAAAATGGCATTGGCATGGCAGAAATATGAAGATGTGCTTGAACCCACCTACCATCCATTCGATCCCCGACTTGCTCATCCTGCCTCTCTGGTCGGCTGAGCGCCCGCACGCTCGTTTCGTGGGTTGACTTAGGCATACGAAGTTCATCTTCAGTCTAAGCATACGGAGTTCATTCCCAGTCTAAGATCGGCTGAGCGCCCGAACGCTCGTTTCATGGGTTGGCTTAGGCATACAGAGTTCATTCCATGTCTAAGCCCCAGCCGGTCCGAGGGTTATGGTAGCAGGACCGACAGAGGGATCGACAGCACACAGAAGGGGATCGGGTTGATCCTCAACTTACGCATTATGCCTCTTCGACCAGCCTCTCCGACCGGTTGAGCACCCGCACGCTCGTTTCGTGGGTTGACTTAGGCATACAGAGTTCATCCCCAGTCTAAGCATACAGAGTTCATTCCCAGTCTAAGATCAGATCAGACCGAGGGTTGCGGCAGTAGGATCGACAACAATCAGTGGGGACCGAGCCGATCCTCGACTTGCGAATTCTGCCTCTCCAGTTTGCTGAGCACCTGCACACCCGTTTCGTGGGTTGGCTTAGGCATAGGGAGTTCATTCCATGTCTAAGCCCCAAGCAGACTAAGGGTTGTGGCAGCGAGACCGGCAGCACGCAGAGGGGGACCGGGCCGATCCTTTACTTGCACATTATGCCTCTTCGGTCGGTTCAATGCCCGCACGCTCGTTTCGTGGGTTGACTTATGCATACGGAGTTCATTCCCAATCTAAGATCAGACCGAACCAAGGGTTGCGACAGCAGGATTGACAGCACGTAGGGGGAGACCAGGCCGATCCCTGGCTTTCGCATTCTACCTCTCCGACCGGCTGAGCGCCTGCACGCTCGTTTCATTGGTTGGCTTAGGCATACGGAGTTCATTTCATGTCTAAGCATACAGAGTTCATTCCCAGTCTAAGATTTTGAGCCATGGTGCACATGCTGGGCTCAGGCATGTGCTGGTGCCACATTTTTTTCGCTCGGGGCACCATCGTCGGAGCATCACCGAAGCCTAATCGACGGCATTGGGGGTTCCGATGATTTGGGGGCCGGGGGGTGTGTGCAAATGATGTGCATTGGGTGCTGGTACTTGGCCCTTATATTGGCCCCCTATCCCTCATCAAACCTCGAGAACTCACACCCCCTTAAAGAGCATTTGAGATTTTGTAGGTTTGCTACCAGTAGCCATTAAAGTGTTTGAAATGGGGACACTTTTTTCAAACGGTCACAAAATCTTCTCCACTTCGAGTTTTTAGCTAAATTTTTTTGTGCATGCCAAAAAAAATACAAGGATCACCTCTACCAAATTTGGGGACAAAACTATTTCTAAAAAAATTTTAAAAATCCCGAACCGTAAAAAGTTTCAAAAATCTTAAAAAATAGAAAACGGGTCGTCTTGCCACGAAACTTCACATGAAGGCTTTGGGGACCATTGTATGAATTTAAAAGCCATAAAAATGGCATTGGCATGGCAAAAATATGAAGATGTACTTGTACCCACCTACCACTCGTTCGATCCCCGGCTTGTGCATCCTGCCTCTCTGGTCGGTTGAGCGCCCGCACGATCGTTTCGTGGGTTGACCTAGGCATACGGAGTTCATCCCCAGTCTAAGCATACGGAGTTCATACCTAGTCTAAGATCGGATCAGACTGAGGGTTTTGACAACAGGATCGGTAGCACGCAGGGGGGACCGGGCTATCATCGGCTTACACATTCTGCCTCTCCAGCCGGCTGAGCGCTCGCACGCCCGTTTCGTGGGTTGGCTTAGGCATAGGGAGTTCATTCCATGTCTAAGCCCCAGTCAGACTGAGGGTAGTGGTAGTGAGACCGGCAGCACGCAGAGTGGGATCGGGCCGATCTTCGGCTTGCGCATTATGCCTCTCTGGTCGGCTCAGTGCTCGCACACTCATTTTATAGGTTGACTTAGGCATACGAAGTTTATTCCCAGCCTAAGATCAGACAGACCAAGGGTTACAGTAGCAGGATCGACAGCAAGCAAGGCCAGATCGGGCCTATCCCTGGCTTGTGCATTCTGCCTCTCCGATCGGCTGAGCGCCCGCACGCTCGTTTCGTGGTTTGGCTTAGGCATACGAAGTTCATTCCGTGTCTAAGCCCCAGTCGAACCGAGGGTTGTGGTAGCAGGACCGATAGCAAGATCGGTAGCACGCGAAAAGGGATCGGGCTGATCCCCGGCTTGTGCATTATGTCTCTCCGATCGGCCTCTTCAACTGGTTGAGTGCCTGCACGCTTGTTTCATGGGTTGACTTAGGCATATAGAGGTCATCCCCGGTCTAAGCATACGAAGTTCATTTCCAGTCTAAGATCGAACTGGATCGAGGGTTGCGGCAGTAGGATCGACAGCATGCAGGGGGACCGGATCGGTCCCTGGCTTGCGTATTCTGCCTCTTCGGTCGGCTAAGTGCCCGTATGCCCATTTCATGGGTTGTCTTAGGCATAGGGAGTTCATTCCATGTCTAAGCCCCAGTAGAACTACGGGTTGTGGCAGCGGGATTGATAGCATGTAGAAGGGGATCGGGTCGATCCCCGACTTGCACATTATGCCTCCCCAGCCGGCTTAGTGCCCGCACGCTTGTTTCGTGGGTTGGCTTAGGCATACGGAGTTCATTCCATGTCTAAGCATATGGAGTTCATTCCCAGTCTAAGATCAGATCGAACTGAAGGTTACGACAGCAGGACCGGTAGCAGGATTAATAGCACACAGGGGGGACCGGGCCGATCCCCAGCTTACACATTCTGCCTCTTCGATCGGCTGAGCGCTCGCACACTCATTTCGTGGGTTGGCTCAGGCATATGGAGTTCTTCTAATGTCTAAGCCCTAGTCAGACCGAGGGTTATGGTAGCAGGATCGACAGTGGGATCGGCAACACGCAGAGGGGGATCGAACTGATCCCCAGCTTGGCATTATGCCTCTCCGGCCGACTCAGTGCCCGAATGCTTGTTTCATGGGTTGACTTAGGCATACTGACTTCATTCCCAGTCTAAGATCGGACCGGACCAAGGGTTACGACAGCAGGATCGACAGCACATAGGGGGATCGGGTCAATCCCCGGCTTGCGCATTCTACCTTTCCAGCCGGCTGAGCGCTCACACGCTCATTTCATGGGTTGGCTTAGGCATACGGAGTTCATTCCATGTCTAAGCCCCAGTCGAACCGAGGGTTGTGGTAGCAGGACCGGCAGTGGGATCGACAGCATGTAGAGGGGGATCGGGTTGATCCCCGGCTTATGCATTATGTCTCTCCGGTCGGCCTCTCCGACCGGTTGAGCACCTGCACGCTCGTTTCATGGGTTGGCTTAGGCATACAGAGGTCATTCGCAGTCTAAGCATACGAAGTTCATTCCCAGTCTAAGATCAGATCGGATCGAGGGTTGCGGCAGTAGGATTGACAGCATGCAGGGGGACCGGATCGATCTTTGGCTTACGTATTCTGCCTCTTCGGCCAGCTAAGTACCCGTACGTACATTTCGTGGGTTGACTTACGCATAGGGAGTTTATTCCATGTCTAAGCCCCAGCAGAACTAAGGGTTGTGGTAGCGGGATCGACAGCACGTAGAGGGGGATCGGGTCAATCCCCGACTTACGCATTATGCCTCTCTAGCCGGCTTAGTGCCTGTACGCTCGTTTCATGGGTTGGCTTAGGCATACGGAGTTCATTCCATGTCTAAACATATGGAGTTCATCCCCAGTCTAAGATCGGACCGAACTGAGGGTTGCGGCAGCAGGACCAGCAGCAGGATCGACAGCACGCAGGGGGGACCAGGCTGATTCTCGGCTTGCACATTCTGCCTCTTCGGTCGACTGAGTGCTTACACTCTTGTTTTGTGGGTTAGCTCAGGCATATGGAGTTCTTCCAATGTCTAAGCCCCAGTCGGACCGAGGGTTATGGCAGCAGGACCGGTAGTGGGATCGGCAACACGCAGAGAGGGACCGAACTGATCTCCAGTTTAGGCATTATGCCTCTCCGGCCGGCTCAGTGCCCGAACGCTCGGTTCGTGGGTTGAGTTAGGCATACGAACTTCATTCCCAGTCTAAGATCAAACCGAACCAAGGGTTGTGGCAGCAGGATCGACAGCACATAGGGGGGATCGGACCGGTCCCCGGCTTGCGCATTCTACCTCCCCAACCGACTGAGTGCTCACACGTTCATTTCATGGGTTGGCTTAGGCATACGGAGTTCATTCCATGTCTAAGCATACAGAGTTAGTTCCCAGTCAAAGATCAGACCAGACCGAGGGTTACGACAGCAGGACCAGCAGCAGGATCGACAGCATACAGGGGGATCGAGTCGATCCCCGGCTTACACATTCTACCTCTTCGGCCGGCCTCTTCGATCGGCTGAGCACCCACACACTTGTTTTGTGGGTTGACTTAGGCATATAGAGTTCATCCCCAGTCTAAGCATATGGAGTTCCAGTCTAAGATCGAACCCGATCGAAGGTTACGGCAGCAGGATTGACAACATGTAGGGGGGATAAGCGGATCCCCGACTTGCGCATTCTACCTCTCTGGCCGGCTGAGTGCTCGCACGCTCATTTCGTGGGTTGGCTTAGGCATACGGAGTTCATTCCATGTCTAAGCCCCAGTCGAACCGAGGGTTGTGGCAGTAGGACCGACAGCGGGATCAACAGCACGCAGAGGGGGATCGGGCTGAGCCCCGGCTTGTGCATTATGTCTCTCCGACTGGCCTCTTCGATCGACTGAGCGCCCGCACACTCGTTTCATAGGTTGACTTAGGCATACGGAGGTCATCCCCAGTCTAAGCATACGAAGTTCATTCCCAGTCTAAGATCAGACTAGATCGAGGGTTGCGGCAGCAGGATCGACAGCATCAGGGGGGACCGGATCGATCCCTGGCTTGTGCATTCTGCCTCTTCGGCTGGCTGAGCGCCCGTACGCCCATTTCATGGGTTGGCTTAAGCATAGGGAGTTCATTCCATGTCTAAGCCCTAGCGAAACTAAGGGTTGTGGTAGCGGGACCGATAGCACGCAGAGGGGGATCAGATCGATCCCCGACATGCGCATTATGCCTCTGCAGTTGGCTCAGCGCCCGAACGCTCGTTTAATGGTTTGAATTAGGCATACGGAATTCATTCCCAACCTAAGATCAGACCGGACTGAGGGTTGCGGTAGCAGGATTGACAGCACACAGGGGGGTTGGGTTGATCCCCAGCTTGCGCATTCTACCTCTTCGACCGGTTGAGCACCCACACACTCATTTCGTGGGTTCGCTTACACATACGGAGTTCATTCCATGTCTAAGCATACAGAGTTCATTCCCAAACTAAGATTGGATCGGACCGAGGCTGGTGGCAGCAGAACCAGCAGCAGGATCGGCAGTAGAACCAACAGCAGGATCGGTAGCATGCAGGGGGGACCGGGCCAATCCCCGGCTTGCGCATTTTGCCTCTCTAGTCGGTTGAGCACCCGCACGCTCGTTTCATGGGTTGACTTAGGCATACGGAGTTCATACCTAGTCTAAGCATACAGATTTCATTCCCAGTTTAAGATCGAACTGGATCGAGGGCTGCAATTACAGGATCGACAACACGCAGGGGGGATCGTGTCGATCCCTAGCTTACGCATTTTGCCTCTTCGGTCGGCTGAGTGCCCGCACGCCCGTTTCGTAGGTTAGCTTACGCATAGGGAGTTCATTCCATGTCTAAGCCCTAGCCGGACCGAGGGTTGTGGCAGCGGGACTGGCAGCACGCAGAAGGGGATCGGGCCGATCCCCGGCTTTTGCATTCTGCCTCTCTGATCGGCTAAGCGCCCGCACGCTCGTTTCATGGGTTGGCTTAGGCATACGAAGTTCATTCCCAGTCTAAGAGTTTGAGCCACGGTGCACATGCTGGGCTCGGGCATGTGCTGGTGCCACATTTTTTTCTCCCGGGGCACCATCGTCGGAGCATCGTTGGAGAGCCTAACCGAGGGTATTAGGGGTTTCGGTGATTGGGGGACCGGGGGGGTGTGCGCACATGATGTGCTATGGGTGCTGGTACTTGGCCATTATATTGCCCCCTATCCCTCATCAAACCTCGAGAACTCACACCCCCTTAAAGAGCATTTGAGATTTTATAGGTTTGCTGCCAGTAGCCATTAAAGTGTTTGAAATGGGGACACTTTTTTCAAACGGTCACAAAATCTTCTCAACTTCGAGTTTTTAGCTGAATTTGTTTTTGCATGCCAACAGAAATACAAGGATCACCTCTACCAAATTTGGGGACAAAATGCTTTCTAAACAAATTTTAAAAAATCTCGAACCACAAAAAGTTTCAAAAATCGTGAAAAATAGAAAACGGGTCGTCTTGCCATGAAACTTCAATTGAAGGCTTAGGGGACCATTGTATAAATTTACAAGCCATAAAAATGGCATTGGCGTGGTAGAAATGTGAAGATGTGCTTGAACCCACCTACCACCCGTTTGATCCCCGGCTTGCGCATCTTGCCTCTCTCGTCGGCTGAGCGTCTGCATGCTCGTTTCATGGGTTGACTTAGGCATACGGAGTTCATCCCCAGTCTAAGCATACGGAGTTCATTCCTAGTTTAAGATCAGACCAGACCAAGGGTTGCGGTAGCACGATCGATAGCACGCAGGGGGGACCAGGTCGATCCCTGACTTGCACATTCTGCCTCTTCAGTCGTTTGAGCGCCGGCACGCCTGTTTCGTGGGTTGGCTTAGGCATAGGGAGTTTAGTCCATGTCTAAGCCCTAGTCAGACTGAGGGTTGTGGCAGTGGGATCGACAGCACGTAGAGGGGGATCGGGTCGATCCTCGACTTGTGCATTCTGCCTCTCTGACCTGCTCAGCACTCGCACGATCGTTTCATGGGTTGACTTAGGCATACGGAGTTCATTACCAGTCTAAGATCGAACCAGATCAAGGGTTACAGTAGCAGGATCGACAGCACATAGGGGGATCGAGCCAATCCCTGGCTTACGCATTCTGCCTCTCTGACCGATTGAGCACTCGGACGCATGCTCGTTTTGTGGGTTGGCATAGGCATACGAAGTTGATTCCATATCGAATCATACAGAGTTCATTCCCAGTCTAAGATCAGACCGAACCGAGGGTTACGACGGGCAGGATCGACAGGACATAGGGGGGACCGAGCCGATCCCCGGCTTACGCATTCTGCCTCTTCGACTGGCTGAGCACCCGTACGCTCGTTTCATGGGTTGGCTTAGGCATACGGAGTTTATTCCATGTCTAAGCCCCAACCGAACCGAGGGTTGTGGTAGCAGGATCGGCAGCGGGATCGACAGCACATAGAGGGGGATCGGGCCGATCCCTGGCTTGTGCATTATGCCTCTCCAATCGGCTGAGTGCCGTACGCTAATTTCGTAGGTTGACTTAGGCATACGGAGTTCATCCGCAGTCTAAGATCAGACCGGACTGAAGGTTACGACAGCAGGATCGGCAGCACGTAGGGGGGATCAGGCCAATCCTCGACTTGTGCATTCTGCCTCTCCGACCGGCTGAGTGCCCGCACGCCCCATTTCATGGGTTGGCTTAGGCATAGGGAGTTAATTCCATGTCTAAGCCCCAGCTGGACCGAGGGTTGTGGTAGCGGGACCGGCAGCACGCAGAGGGGGACCGAGCCGATCCCCGGCTTGCGCATTATGCCTTTTCGGCCAGCTCAGTGCCCACACGCTCGTTTCGTGGGTTGACTTATGCATACAAAGTTCATTCCTAGTCTAAGATCGAACCAGACCGATGGTTGCGATAGCAAGATCGACAGCACGCAGGGGGCACCGGGCCGATCCCTGACTTGTACATTCTGCCTCTTCGGTCGACTGAGCACCCACACTCTCCTTTCATGGGTTGGCTTAGGCATACGGAGTTCATTCTCAGTCTAAGATTTTGAGTGACAGTGCACATGCTGGGCTCGAGCATGTGCTGGTGCCACATTTTTTTCACCCGGGGCACTATCGTCGGAGCATCGTCGGAGAGCCTAACCTACGACATTGGGGGTTCGATCGATTGGGGGGGTCGGGGGGGTGTGTGCACATGATGTGCAATGGGTGCTGGTACTTGGCCCTTATCCCTCATCAAACCTTGAGAACTCACACCCCCTTAAAGAGCATTTGAAATTTTATAGGTTTGCGGCCAGTAGCCATTAAAGTGTCTGAAATGGGGACACTTTTTTCAAACGGTCACAAAATCTTCTCCACTTTGAGTTTTTAGCTGAATTTTTTATGCATGCCAACAAAAATACAAGGATCACCTTTCCCAAATTTGGGGACAAAACTTTTTCTAAAAACATTTTAAAAAATCCTGAACCGTAAAAAGTTTTAAAAATCATGAAAAATAGAAAACGGGTCGTCTTGCCATGAAACTTCACATGAAGGCTTAGGGGAACATTGTATGAATTTACAAGCCATAAAAATGGCATTGGAACGGCATAAATATGAAGATGTGCTTGAACCCACCTACCACCCGTTCGATCCCCGGCTTGCGCATCCTGCCTCTCTGGTCGACTGAGCGCCCGCACGCTCGTTTCATAGGTTGACTTAAGCATACGGAGTTCATCCCCAGTCTAAGCGTACGGGGTCCATTCCCAATCTAAGATCGGACCGAACCGAGGGTTACGAAAGCAGGATCAACAACACGCAGGGGGGACCGTGCCGATCCCTGACTTGCGCATTCTGCCTTTTCGGCCGGCTGAGTGCCTGCATGCCCGTTTCGTGGGTTAGCTTACGCGTAAGGAGTTCATTCCATGTCTAAGCCCTAGCCAGACTGAGGGTTGTGGCAGCGGGACCAGCAGCATGCAGAGGGGATCGGGCCGATCCCTAGCTTTCGCATTCTGCCTCTCCGGCCGACTGAGCGCCCACACGCTCGTTTCATGGGTTGTCTTAGGCATACGGAGTTCATTCCATCTCTAAGCATATGGAGTTCATTCCTAGTCTAATATTTTGAGTGACAGTGCACATACTGGGCTCGAGAATGTGCTGGTACCACATTTTTTTCGCTCGGGGCACCATCGTCGGAGCATCGTCGGAGAGCCTAACCGGTGGTATTGGGGGTTCTAGCAATTAGGGGGGCCGGGGGGTGTGCGCACATGATGTGCAATGGGTGCTGGTACTTGGCCATTATATTGGCCCCCTATCCCTCATCAAACCTTGAGAACTCGCACCCCCTTAAAGAGCTTTTGAAATTTTATAGGTTTGCGGCCGGTAGCCATTAAAGTGTCTGAAATGGGGACACTTTTTTCAAACGGTCACAAAATCTTCTCCACTTCGAGTTTTTAGCTGACTTTTTTTATGCATGCCAACAAAAATACAAGGATCACCTCTACCAAATTTGGGGACAAAACATTTTCTAAAAACATTTTAAAAAATCCTGAACCGTAAAAAGTTTTGAAAATCATGAAAAATAGAAAACGGGTCGTCTTGCCATGAAACTTCACATGAAGGCTTAGAGGAACATTGTATGAATTGACAAGCCATAAAAATGGCATTGGCATGGCAAAAATATGAAGATGTGCTTGAACCCACATACCACCCGTTCGATCCCCGACTTGCGCATCCTGCCTCTCTGGTCGGCTGAGCGCTCGTACACTCGTTTCATGGGTTGACTTAGGCATACAGAGTTCATCCCCAGTCTAAGCATACGAAGTTCATTCCCAGTCTAAAATCAGACCGAACCGAGGGTTACGAAAGCAGGATCACAGCATGCAGGGGGACCGGGCTGATCCCTGACTTACGCATTCTGCCTTTTCGGTCGGCTGAGTGCCCGCACACCTGTTTCGTGGGTTGGCTTAGGCATAGGGAGTTCATTCCATGTCTAAGCCCCAGTCGAACTGAGGGTTGTGGCAGCGAGACCAGCAGCACGTAGAGGGGGATCAGGTCGATCCCCTGCTTGCAAATTATGCCTCTCCGGTTGGCTCAACGCCTAAATGCTCGTTTTGTGGGTTGACTTAGGCATACGGAGTTCGTTCCTAGTCTAAGATCAGATCGGACTGAGGGTTGCGGTAGCAAGATTGACAGTACGTAGGAGGGATCAGGTCGATCCTCGGCTTGCACATTCTGCCTCTCCGACCGGCTGAGCGTCCAAACGCTGGTTTCGTGGGTTGGCTTAGGCATACGAAGTTCATTCTATGTCTAAGCCCCAGCCGGATCGAGGGTTATGGTAGCAAGACCGGCAGCGGGATCGGTAGCATGCAGAGGCGGACCGGACTGATCCTCGACTTGCGTATTATGCCTCTCCGACCTGCTGAGCGCCCGTACGCTCGTTACATGGGTTGACTTAGGCATATAGAGTTCATCCCCAGTCTAAGCATATGGAGTTCATCCTCAGTCTAAGCATACGGAGTTCATTCCCAGTCTAAGATCAAATCAGACCGAGGGTTGCGGTAGTAGGATTGACAGCATGCAGAGGGGACTGGGCCAATCCTCAGCTTGCGCATTCTATCTCTCAGGTCGACTGAGCGCCCGCACGCCCGTTTCGTCGGTTGGCTTAGGCATAGGCAGTTCATTCCATGTCTGAGCCCCAGCTGGATCGAGGGTTGTGGCAGTGGGATCGGTAGCACGTAGAAGGGGATCGGGTCGATCCCTGACTTGTGCATTATGCCTCTTCGACCGGCTCAACACCCACACGCTTGTTTCGTGGGTTGACTTATGCATACAGAGTTAATTCCCAGTCTAAGATTGAAATGGACCGAGGGTTACGACAGTAGGATCGATAGTATGCAGGGGGGACCGAGCTGATCCTCGGCTTACGCATTCTACCTCTTCGATCGACTGAGTGCCCGCACTCTCGTTTCGTGGGTTGGCTTAGGCATACGGAGTTCATTCCATTACTAAGCATACGGAGATCATTCCCAGTCTAAGATAAGACCGGACCGAGGGTTGCGGCAGTAGGATCGATAGCACACAGGGGGGACCGAGCTGATCCTCGGCTTACACGTTCTGCCTCTTCGGCCGACTGAGCGCCCGCACTCTCGTTTCGTGGGTTGGCTTAGGCATAGGTAGTTCGTTCCATGTCTAAGCCCCAGTCAGACTGAGGGTTGTGGCAGCGAGACCGACAGCACGCAGAGGGGGATCGGGTTGATCCTTGGTTTGCGCATTACACCTCTCCAGCCTGCTCAGCGCCCGCACACTCGTTTCATGGGTTGACTTAGGCATACGGAGTTCATTCCCAGTCTAAGATCAGACCGGATCGAGGGTTACAGCAGCAAGATCGACAGCACGTAGGGGGGATCAGGCCGGTCCCTGGCTTGCACATTCTGCCTTTCTAACCGGTTAAGCGCCCACACGTTCATTTCGTGGGTTGCCTTAGGCATACGGAGTTCATTCCATGTCTAAGCATACGGAGTTCATTGCCATTCTAAGATCGGACCGGACCAAGGGTTGTAGCAGTAGGACCAGCAGTAGGATCGGTAGCACGCAGGGGAGTTCATTACGTGGGTTGCCTCTCCAGCCGGCTAAGTGCATGCGCGCTCGTTTCGTGGGTTAACTTAGGCATACAAAGTTCATTCCATGTCTAAGCCCCAACCGGACCAAGTGTTGTGGTAGCAGGACCGACAGCGAGATCGACAGCATGCAGAGGAGGATTGGGTCGATCCTCGGCTTGCGTATTATGCCTCTTTGACCGACCTCTCCGGCCGACTGAGCTTCCGCACGCTTGTTTCGTTGGTTGACTTAGGCATACGGAGTTCATCCCCAGTCTAAGCGTACTGCGTTCATTCCCAGTCGAAGATCGGATCAGATCGGGCATTACGGTAGCGGGATCGATAGCACGTAAGGGGGATCAGGTCGATCCCCAGCTTGCGCATTATGCCTCTCCGGCCGGCTCAAAACTCGAACGCTCGTTTCGTGGGTTGACTTAGGCATACAGAGTTCTTTCCCAGTCTAAGATCGAACCGAACTGAGGGTTGTGGTAGCAAGATCGACAGCACACAGGGGGGATCGGGCCGGTCCCTGGCTTACGCATTCTGCCTCTCTGATCGGCTGAGCGCCCGTACGCTCGTTTCATGGGTTGGCTTAGGCATACGAAGTTTATTCCATGTCTAAGCATACGGAGTTCATTCCTAGTCTAAGATCGGACCAGACCGAGGGTTGTGGCCGCAGGACCAGCAGCAGGATCAATAGCACTCAGGGGGGGATTGGGTCGATCCCAGGCTTGCGCATTTTGCCTCTCCGGCCGACCTCTCGCCCGGACGCTCATTTCGTAGGTTGGCTTAGGCATACGGAGTTCATTCCATGTCTAAGCCCCAACCGACCAAGGGTTCTGGCAGCAAGACCAGTAGTGGGATCGACAGCACATAGAGGGGGACCGGGCTGATCCTCGGTTTTCATATTATGCCTCTTCAGCTGGCCTCTCTGGCCGACTGAGCGCCCGCACGCTCGTTTTGTGGGTTGACTTAGGCATACGGAGTTCATCCCCAGTCTAAGCATATGGAGTTCATTCTCAGTCTAAGATCAGACCGGACTGAGGGTTACGGCAGTAGGATCGGCAGCACGAAGGAAGGATCGGGCGGATCCCCGACTTGCGCAATCTGCCTCTCCAATCGGTTAAGTGCCCGCACGTCCTTTTCATGGGTTGGCTTAGTCATAAGGAGTTCATTCCATGTCTAAGCCCCAGTCAGACCGAAGGTTGTGGCAGCGGGACCGGTAGCACACAGAGGGGGATCGGACCGATCCTCGACTTGCGCATTATGCCTCTCTGACCGGCTCAATGCCCGAACACTCGTTTCATGGGTTGACTTAGGCATACGGAGTTCATTCCCAGTCTAAGATCAGACCAAATCGAGGGTTACGATAGCAGGATCGACAGCATGTAGAGGGGACCGGGTTGGTCCCCGGTTTACGCATTCTGCCTCTCCGGTTGACTGAATGCCCGTACGCTCGTTTCATGGGTTGGCTGAGGCATATGTAGTTCATTCCATGTCTAAGCATATGGAGTACTTTCCCAGTCTAAGATCGGATCGAGACCGTGGGTTGCGGCAGCAAGACCAATAGTAGGACCAGCAGCATGATCGACAACATGTAGGGGGACCGAGCCGATCCTTGGCTTACGCATTTTGCATCTCTGGTCGGCTGAGCGCTCGCATGCTCATTTCGTCGATTGGCTTAGGCATACGGAGTTTATTCCATGTCTAAGCCCCAGTCGGACCAAGGGTTGTGGCAGCAGGATCGACAACATGCAGAGGGGGACCGGGCTGATCCCCGACTTACGCATTATGCCTCTCCGATCGACCTCTCCGATCGACTGAGCGTCTGCATGTTCTTTTCATGGATTGACATAGGCAAATGGAGTTCATCCCCAGTATAAGCATACGAAGTTCATTCCCAATCTAGGATCGGACCGGACCGAGGGTTGCGGCCGCAAGATCGACCGCACGTAGGGGGACCAGGCCAATCCCCGGCTTGCACATTCTGCCTCTTCGACCCGCTGAGCGCCCGCACACCTGTTTCATGGGTTGGCTTAGGCATAGAGAGTTCATTCCATGTCTAAGCTCTAGCCAGACCGAGGGTTATGGCAGCGGGACTGGTCACACGCAAAGGGGGATCGGGCCAATCCTTGACTTGCGCATTATGCCTCTTCGGTCGGCTCAGTGCCCGTACGCTCGTTTCGTGGGTTGACTTATGCCTACGGAGTTCATTCCCAGTCTAAGATTAGATCAGACTGATGGTTATGACAGCAGGATCGACAGCACGTTGGGGGGGATCGGGCCAATCCCTGACTTGCGCATTCTGCCTCTCCAGCCGGCTGAGCGCCCGCACGCTCGTTTCGTGAGTTGGCTTAGGCATACGGAGTTCATTCCATGTCTAAGTATACGGAGTTCATTCCCAATCTAAGATTTTGAGCCACGGTGCACATGCTAGGCTCGGGCATGTGTTGGTGCCGCATTGTTTTTGCCTGGGGCACCATCGTCGGAGCATCGCCAGAGCATCGTCGGAGAGCATAACCGGTGGCATTGGGGGTTCCGACGATTGGGGGGCTGGGGGGTGTGCGCACATGATGTGCGATGGGTGCTGGTATTTGTGTCACGGGCTTCGACCTTAGACTCAGAAATCGTGCGGCCTTAGGCTTGGAATCTCCTCCTTTATGCCTAAGTCAGCCTAAAACACAAGTGTACGGGCACTAGAACAACGGGAAGGATTGATTATGCAAGTTACAGAGAAACAAGATAAGAAGGCAGAATTCTAGAAATGCTCTTGTATTCACTGAAACAAAAGTGTTTGATGGTGTACAAATGAGGGAGGAGCAGCCCTCTATTTATAGTTGAGGCTCTAGCTTACACTTAATGGCAGTATCCCTAGAATAAAGGCTAAAATCATGGGATTATACAGATTACAATCAATCAGGATGCTAACTCCTGATTTTCAGGGTCAACTAAATATGCCAGGATGCTGTTGCTGATCCTACCTGCTTTCAGAAGCTTCCCTTGCATGTCCAGCACCTTCAGCCCTTTTGGATGTGGTGCGGGCAGCTTGTATGCCAGGCCTTGGTCTCACGGGTTGGCCTGCAAGTTGGGCGGGCATTCTGAACTCGTTTGCTAGGCTTTGCATGCAGATACCCGCCATCACGCTTGGTCTGCAGGCCTCAACCTTTGGCTCACCTACTGGTGCACCTGATGTGCCTGGCGCACCCACCCAGGGCGTGACATTTTCCCCCACCTGATTGTGCAATGCCCTTCTTGCATCTTCTGCATGGTACTACCTGATCTGGTCCCTGAATTGCCATAAGTCATCTGTTGGTTCCCAGCTCACCTCACTATCTAAAAGTCCCTTCCAGCGCACCAAGTACTCTTGTCTTGGCTAATAGTTCTTCCGTCTCACCTCCCGATCAGCTATGATGCTATGGACCTCCTTCTCATATGGGGCCCTTACTCCCATTGGCGCACACTTTGACTCTGCCCATCCTGGATCTCCCTCATCCTTATGGAACGGCTTGAGCATGCTCACATGGAACACCGGGTGTACCCTCGGCTTGGGTGGCATATCCAACTTGTAGGCAACCTTGCCTACCCTCTTCACTACTTGAAAAGGTCCCTCATACCTCCATACTAGGCCTTTGTTTAGCCCCCTATGGCGCACAATGGGATACAGCTTCACTAATACCAAGTCTCCAACCTAGAACTGCACGTCCTGCCTATTCTGGTCTGTCCACTTCTTCGACCTCTTAGCTGCCTTGTGTAGACAAACTCTGGCCAAGTCAGTTTGCTCCTGCCATGCCTTGGCAAACTTGTATGCTACTGGATTCGACCCTGTATAACCCATAGCAATCGAATCGGGTGTTAGTGGTTGTTGCGTTATCATAACCTCAAATGGGCTCTGGTTCGTTGCCTCGCTCCTTTGCAAGTTGTAGGAAAACTATGCAATGTCTAGCAGCTTTGGCCAGTCACTTTGTGTGGCACTCACATAGTGCCTGAGGTAGACCTCCAATAGTCCATTCACTCGTTTTGTCTGCCCATCGTTCTACAGATGCATGCTAGTGGAAAAGTTTAAGTCTAACCCCAACAGCTTGAACAACTCAGTCCAGAACCTGCCCGTGAAACGCCCGTCTCGATCACTAACAATGGTTCTCGGCACTCCCCAGTACTTAACCATGTTCTTCAGGAACAATCAAGCTGCCTTCTCGGCTGGGCACTCCTTGGTTGCTGGAATGAAGATTCCATACTTGGAAAACCTGTCCACCACTACCATGATGCTTCCAAACCCTTCTGCTTTGGGTAGACCAACTATAAAGTCCAGAGAAACACTCTCCCATGGTCGCTCTGGCACTGGCAATGGCTCTAAGAGATCGCCTGGTTTCTTGAGCTCCACCTTGTCCTGTTGGCACACAAGACAAGTCTTTACATAGGCCTCCACATCGTCCCTCATGTGCGGCCAGTAGTACCGATCCTTGATTAGCGCCAAGGTACGGCTCACTCTAGGGTGTCCAGCCCACCTTGAATCATGGCATTCTTGCAAAACTTTCTTGCAAAGCTTCTCGTGCTGTGGCACAAACAGTTTACTGCCCTTGGTGTACAACAAGCCATCCTGTAATCAAAACCGCCTAGTCTTACCTTGCTAGGCGTACTCCATCAAAGCCTTGGCTGTAGGATTATGCGTAAGTCCCTCCTTAATGCGTGGCACCAGTGACCCCTCTGGTTGGCTAATGGTAGCAAGGTTAGCCTTCTTGCTCAGGGTATCTGCCACTAGGTTCGCCCATCCCGACTTGTACTCCATCTAGAAATCAAATTCTGCAAGAAAATCTTGCCATCTTGCCTGCTTGGGGGACAGCTTCTTCTACGTCTGAAAGTAGCTGGTCGCCACATTGTCCGTCCTAACCCTGAACCTCGACCCCAACAAGTAATGGCACCAAGTGCACAAGCAGTGCACCACTGCAATCATCTCTTTCTCTTGGACCGTGTATTTGCGCTCAGTCTTGTTCAGCTTTTTGCTATCGAACACGACTAGACATCCCTCCTGCATCAACATATCCCCTATGGAAAAGTCTGATGCATCCGTATGCACCTCATACGGCTTGGCATGGTTTGGCAAGGCCAAGACTGGCTCTTCGTCACAGCCCACTTCAACCTTTCAAAGGCTTCCTGGCACCCTGCGCTCCACTCCCATGCTTTCCCTTTCTTGAGCAAGTCAGTCAATGGCATGGCTATTGTTGAGTGACCTTTGATGAAGCGCCTATAGTAGTTGACCAACCCAAGGAATGATCTCAACTTAGTGACCTTGGCTGGCGGTTGCCACTCCAGGATGACATGTATCTTGTTTTCATCCATGCGTATCCTGCCACCTCCCACTATGTGGCCAAGGAATAGGATCTCCTGCTGGGCGAATGAGCACTTCTCCCTCTTGACAAACAGCTTGTGCGTCCACAACACCTCGAACACCTGTCTCAAGTGGTCTACATGCTCTCCCAAATTCTGGCTGTAGATCACAATGTCATCCAAATAAACCATAACAAATTGATCAAGGAATGACTGAAGTACCTTGTTCATAAGGGTGCAGAATGTTGCTGGGGTGTTCGTGAGTCCAAAAAGCATCACCAAGAACTCATATGAACCATACCGAGTGACACATGCTGTCTTTGGCTCATCTCCCTCCACGATCCTGACTTGATAGTAGCCTAACCTCAAATCCAGCTTGGTGAACCACCTTGCGCTCCCAAGTTGATCGAACAAGTCCGTAATGAGTGGGATGGGGTACTTGTTCTTGATGGTTAGCTTGTTCAAAGCCCGGTAGTCTATACATAGCCCGTAACGACCCATCATGCTTGCGTTGAAATAGAACCGATGCACCATAGGGTACATTCGATGGCTTGATAAAGCCAGCATCAACTAACTCTTTGAGCTGCTTCCTCAACTCCTCCAACTTTTGTGGAGATATTCGGTAAGGGGCTCTAGCTGGTGGCTTGGCCTCGGACACCAACTTGATCTTGTGGTGCACCTCCCTCTTAGGTGGTAGCTTTACGGGTATCACATCACTAAAGGTCTTCAGCACCTTTAGCACCTCCAAGGGTGACTCGGTCTCCTTCTCCCTTTGCTCATCATATTTCAGGGCTGCCAAGAAGGTGTCTTCTTGTCTACTTACCGCCTTGGCAAATTGGATGGCTGACACCACCCACGACCCAACTCCAGACCCTCTCCTCAATGGCACTAGGCATTGGCACCGTGCATCCAAGATGCAAACACAATCGGCAAAAGGCACAAAGAGGGCGTTAATCCGAACAAGGAAATCCAACCCAATCACAAACTCATAGTCGTCAAGGGGTATTACCTCAATGGTCTCCTTGCCTTTCTAGTCTCCAAGCTGCAACTCCACTCCCCACACTACTCCAATGGCTGGAACTTCATTGGAGTTCACCATTTTGATGGTACCAGTCCCTTTCTGCACCTTTAGTCCGAGCTTCCGGGCTCTATCACTTGAAATAAAAAAGATGTGAGGCACCTGTGTCCACCAGTGCACTCACCTTTTGACTTGCAACCATCAGATCCATAAACATCAAGCCCTTTGGCTTGCGGCTCCCCTTACTCTGGACAACATTGAGCACCAACGACCCAAGCTTTGCTGCCCCTGACTCTGGCTCCTCCTCAAACTTCTTATCTACAGCAGCCAGCTTGCCCTTCTGTGGGCAATTGCGCGCTATGTGGCTCCCTCCACATAGGTAGCATGCTAGTGGCTCTCGGTCCCCTTTTGCTTTCCACTTGCCTGCTGGTGGCTTCCTCTAGCCATCCTTGGTTGAACGGTCTCGGTCTCCATCCTTGGACTCCCTGTCACGATCCTTCCCCTTGGACTACTTCTTTCGGTCTCTATTGTCCCTGCCCTTACCTTTGGGCTTGGTAGACTCGAACTTGTTCAGAGGCTTGAACTCCATCAAGGCCTCGACAATAGTCATAGCTTTAGCCAAGTCATGAACTCCTCCCCTTTGTAGCTCATGCTTCACCCACGGCTTCAGCCCATCCATGAAAGCAAATAAGGCATCCTTCTCACCTAGATCCGAGATCTATAGCATCAGTTTAGAGAATTTCTGGACATACTCCCTTATGTCCCCTTGCTGGCTCAGCCTGCGTAACTTCGCCTGCGCCTCATCATCGGCATGCTTCAAGTAAAATTGTTTTTTGAACTCCTTTTGGAACTCTGCCCAGGTTCCAATCTTGGCACTCCTACGCCTGACATCATCACACTTGTGCCTCTACCACAATAAGGCTACATCAGTGAGATACATAGCAACAATGCTTACCTTTATCGCCTCATCTTGCATGCCCATGGCCTGGAAGTACTGCTCCATACCCTAAAGGTAGTTATCTACTTCCTTGGCCGCCCTAGTCTCCTTGAACTCCTTAGGCTTGGGGACATCCAATCTGGACTTGGGCATTCTAGAAAACATGCCATTCCTAATGGCAGTCTTGCAAGCAACGAGCTCACTGGTAAGCTCCTCCATCCGCTGGCACATGGCCTCCATGCTATCATGCAAGGTCAGCACTTCAGCCTCCAAGGTCTGATTTTTTTGGGTGAACACATCCAAGTCTTTGTTGAGAGTAGCTTGCAGCTCACTTTGGATCTCCTCCCCCATGGAGTCTAGCGATGCAATGTGAGTCTCTACCCCTTCAAGCTTCTCCCCCATGTCGCCCATGGTCACCTCCACCTTAGCCAGCCTACCGTCCATGGTAGACCAGATATCTCTAAAACTGGCTTTCCTCCCTCTTCCACGCCCATGCTCCTGGGCCTCTAGTTGTTGGTTAGCAGTGTCACTTTGGGATGCCATCTCCTCTAACCTGCACAACACAAACACGCAGAATCGAACTTGCTCTGATACCAACTGTCACGGGCTCCGACCTTAGACTCAGAAACCATGCGACCTTAGGCTTGGAATCTCCTCCTTTATGCCTAACTTAGCCTAAAACACAAGCGTACGGGCACTAGAACAATAGGAAGGGCTGATTACGCAAGTTAAAGAGAAACAAGATGAGAAGGCAGAATTCTGGAAATGCTCTTGTATTCAGTAAAACAGAAGTGTTTGATGGTGTACAAATGAGGGAGGAGCAGCCCTCTATTTGTAGTTGAGGCTCCAACTTACACTTAATGGCAATATCCCTAGAATAAAGTCTAAAATCATGGGATTATACAGATTACAATCAATCAGGATGCTAACTCCTGATTTTCAGGGTCAACCAAATATGCCAAGATGCTGCTAATCCTGCCTGCTTCCAGAAGCTTCCCTTGCATGTCCAGCACCTTGGGCCCTTCTGGATGTGGTGCGTATGCTAGGCCTTGGTCTCACGGGCTGGCCTGCAAGTTGGGCGGGCATTCTGAACTCGTTTGCCAGGCTTTGCGCGTAGATACCCGCCAGCACGCCTGGTCTACGGGCCTTAACCTCTGGCTCACCTGCTAGTGCGCCTGATGTGCCTGGCTTGCCCACCCAGGGCCTGACACTTGGCCCTTTTATTGGCCCCCTATCCCTCATCAAACCTTAAGAACTTACACCCCCTTAAAGAGCATTTGAGATTTTATAAGTTTGCTGCCAGTAGCCATTAAAGTGTCTGAAATGGGGACACCTTTTTCAAACAGTCACAAAATCTTCTCCACTTTGAGTTTTTAGTTGAATTTTTTTGTGCATGCCAAAAAAAATACAGGGATCACCTATACCAAATTTGGGGACAAAAATCTTTCTAAAAAATTTTTAAAAAATCCCAAACTGCAAAATGTTTCAAAAATCATGAAAAATAGAAAATGGGTCGTCTTGCCATGAAACTTTACATGAAGGCTTAGGGGACCCTTATATGAATTTACAAACCATAAAAATAGCATTGTCATGGCAGAAATATGAAGATGTGCTTGAACCCACCTACCACCCGTTCGATCCCCGATTTGAGCATCCTGCCTCTTTGTTTGGCTGAGCGCCCGCACGCTCATTTAATGGGATGACTTAGAGGGGGACCGGGCCGATCCCCGGCTTGCGCATTATGCCTCTTCGATCGGCTCAGCGCTCGTATGCTCATTTTGTGGGTTGACTTAGGCATACAGAGTTCATTCCTAGTCTAAGATCGGATCAGATCGAGGGTTGCGACAGCAGGATCGACAGCACGTAGGGGGGATCGGGCCGATCCTCGACTTGTGCATTCTACCTCTCCGGTCGACTGAGCGCCCGCACGCTTGTTTCGTGGGTTGGCTTAGGCATATAGAGTTCATTCCATGTCTAAGAATAGGATAGTGTAAGATTGGACCGGATCGAGGGTTGCGGTAGCAGGACCACCAGCAGGATCGATAGCATGCGGGGGGAATCGGGCCGATCCTTTGCTTACACATTCTGCTTGTTCGATCGGCTGAGTGCCTGCATGTTCGTTTCGTGGGTTGGCTTAGGCATACAGAGTTCATTCCATGTCTAAACCCCAGTCGGGCAGAGGGTTGTGGTAGTAGGACCGGTAGCACGCAGAGAGAGACCGAGCTGATCCCCAGCTTGTGTATTATGGCTCTCCGACTGGCCTCTCCGGCCAGCTGAGCGCCCGCATGCTCGTTTCGTAGGTTGACTTAGGCATATGAAGTTCATCCCCAATCTAAGCATACGGAGTTCATTCCCAGTCTAAGATCGGATCAGAGTGAGGGTTGCGACAGCAGGATCGGCAGCATGCTAGGCTTTACGCGCAGATACCCGCCAGCACACCTGGTCTATGGGCCTCAACCTCTGGCTCACCTGCTGGTGCACCTAATGTGCCTAGCGCACCCACGCAGGGCTTGACACTTGGCCCTTATATTGGCTCCCTATCCCTCGTCAAACCTCAAGAACTCACACCCCCTTAAAGAGCATTTGAGAGTTTATAGGTTTGCTACAAGTAGCCATTGAAGTGTTTGAAATGAGGACACTTTTTTCAAATGGTCACAAAATCTTCTCCACTTTGAGTTTTTAGCTAAATTTTTTTGTGCACGTTAACAAAAATACAAGGATCATCTATACCAAATTTAGGGACAAAACTCTTTCTAAAAAAATTTTAAAAAATCCTGAACCATAAAAAGTTTAAAAAATTGTGAAAAATAGAAAACGGGTCGTCTTGCCACGAAGCTTCACATGGAGGCTTAGGGGACCATTATATGAATTTACAAGCCATAAAAATGGCATTGGCATGGCAGAAATATGAAGATGTGCTTGAACCCACCTACTGCCCGTTCGATCTTCGGCTTGCGCATCCTGCCTCTCTAGTCGGCTGAGCGCCCACACACTCGTTTCGTGGGTTGACTTAGGCATACAGAGTTCATCTCTAGTCTAAGCATATGGAGTTCATTCCCAGTCTAAGCATACGGAGTTCATTCCCAATCTAAGATCGGACCGGACCGAGGGTTACGACAGCAGGATCGACTGCACGCAAGGGGGACCAGACCGATCCCCGGCTTGCGCATTCTGCCTCTCCATTTGGCTGAGTGACCGCACGCCCGTTTCATGGGTTGGCTTAGGCATAGGGAGTTCATTCCATGTCTAACTCCAGTCGGATCGAGGGTTATGGCAGCAGGACCGATAGCATGCAGAGGGGGACCGAGCTGTTCCCCGTCTTGCACATTATGCCTCTTCGGTCGGCTCAACGCCCGTACGCTCATTTCATGGGTTGACTTATGCATACGAAGTTCATTCCCAATCTAAGATCGGACTGGACTAAGGGTTGTGATTGCAGGATCGATAGCACGCAGGGGGGACCGGGCCAATCCCTAGCTTGCGCATTCTACCTCTCCGACCGGCTGAGTGCCCGTACGCTCGTTTCACGGGTTGGCTTAGGCATACAGAGTTCATTCCATGTCTAAGCGTATGAAGTTCATTCCCAGTCTAAGATCGGATCGGACCGAGGGTTGCGACAATAGGACCAACAGCAAGAGCGACAGCACGCGGTGGGGATCAAGCTGATCCCCGGCTTGCGTATTCTGCCTCTCCGGTCAGCTGAGTGCCCGCACGCTCGTTTCATGGGTTGACTTAGGCATACGGAGTTCATTCCCAGTCTAAGATCAGATCAGACTGAGGGTTACGATAGCAGGATCGACAGCACGCAGCGGGGACCGGGCCAGTCCCCGGCTTACGCATTCTACCTCTCCGATCGGTTGAGCGCCCACACGCTTGTTTCATGGGATGGCTGAGGCATACAGAGTTTATTCCATGTCTAAGCATATGAGGTTCGTTCCCAGTCTAAGATCAGATCGGATCGAGGGTTGTGGCAGTAGGACCAACAGTAGGATCGGTAGCACACAGAGAGGGATCGGGTCGATCCCCAGCTTGTGCATTCTTCCTCTCTGGTTGGTTGAGCGCTCGCACGCTCGTTTCATGGGTTGGCTTAGGCATACAGAGTTCATTCCATGTCTAAGACCTAGCCGGACCGAGGGTTGTGGTAGCAGGATCGGCAGCGGCATCGGCAGCATGCAGAGGGGGACCGAGCTGATCCCTGGCTTACGCATTATGCCTCTCTGGCCGGCTGAGCGCCCGCACGCTCGTTTTGTGAGTTGACTTAGGCATATGGAGTTCATCCCCATTCTAAGCATACGAAGTTCATTTCGAGTCTAAGATCAGATCGGATCGGGGGTTACGACAACAAGATCGATAGCACGCAGGGGGGACCGGGTTGATCCCTGGCTTATGCATTCTGCCTTTCCGATCGATTGAGCATCCGCACGCCTGTTTCGTGGGTTGGCTTAGGCATAGGGAGTTCATTCCATGTCTAAGCCCTAGCCAGACTGAAGGTTGTGGGAGCGGGACTGACAGCACGTAGAAGAGGATCGAGCTGATCCTTGACTTGCGCATAATGCCTCTTCGATCGGTTTAGCGCCCGCACACTCATTTCGTGGGTTGACTTATGTATACGGAGTTCATTCCCAGTCTAAGATTAGACCGGACCAAGGGTTGTGGCAGTAGGATCGACAACACGCAGGGGGGATCGGGCCGATCCCCGACTTGCGCATTCTGCCTCTTCGGCCAGCTAAGCGCCCGCACGCTCGTTTCATGGGTTGGCTTAGGCATACGGAGTTCATTCCATGTCTAAGCATATGGAGTTCATTCCCAGTCTAAGATTTTAAGCCACGGTGCATGTGCTGGGCTCGGGCATGTGCTGGTACCGCATTTTTTTCACCCAAGGCACCATCACCAGAAAGCCTAACTGGCGACATTAGGGGTTCTGGCGATTGGGGGGGCCAGGGGTTGTGCGCACATGATGTGCGATGGGTGCTGGTACTTGGCCCTTATATTGGCCCCCTATCCCTCATCGAACCTCGAGAACTCACACCCCCTTAAAGAGCATTTGAGATTTTATAGGTTTGCTGTCAGTAGCCATTAAAGTGTCTGAAATGGGGACACTTTTTCAAACGATCACAAAATCTTCTCCACTTCGAGTTTTTAGCTGAATTTTTTGTGCATGCCAACAAAAATACAAGGATCACCTCTAATAAATTTGGGGACACAAATCTTTCTAAAAAAATTTTAAAAAATCCTGAACCGCAAAAAGTTTTCAAAATCATGAAAAATAGAAAACGGGTCGTCTTGCCACGAAACTTCACATGAAGGCGTAGGGGACCATTGTATGAATTTACAAGCAATAAAATTGGTATTGGCACAACAGAAATATGAAGATGTGCATGAACCCACCTATCACTCGTTTGATCCCTAGATTGAGCATCCTGCCTCTCTGGTTGGCTGAGCGTCCGTACGCTCGTTTCATGGGTTGACTTAGGCATACGGAGTTCATCCTCAGTCTAAGTATACAGAGTTCATTCCCAGTCTAAGATCAGACTGGATAGAGGGTTGCGGTAGCAGGATTGGCAGCACGCAGGGGGGACCGGGTCGATCCCTAAATTACGCATTCTGTCTCTCTGGCCGACTGAGCGCCCGCACGCCCGTTTTGTGGGTTGGCTTAGGCATAGTGAGTTCATTCCATGTCTAAGCCCCAGCCAGACCGAGGGTTGTGGCAGCGGGACTGACAGCACGTAGAGGGGGATCGGGCCGATCCTCGGCTTACACATTATGCCTCTTCGATCGGCTCAGTGCCCGCATGCTCATTTCATGGGTTGACTTAGGCATACGGAGTTCATTCCTAGTCTAAGATTAGACCAGACTGAGGGTTGCGACAGCAGGATCAACAGCATGCAGGGGGGACCGAGCCAGTCCCCATCTTACGCATTCTGCCTCTCCGACCGGCTGAGCACCCACATACTCGTTTCATGGGTTGGCTTAGGCATATGGAGTTCATTCCACGTCTAAGCATACGGACTTCATTCCTAGTCTAAGATCGGACCAGACCGAGGGTTGCAGCAGCAAGATTGACAGCACGCAGGGGGGATCAGGCCGATCCTTGACTTTCGCATTCAGCCTCTCCGATCGGCTGAGCACCCATACGCTCGTTTCGTGGGTTGGCTTAGGCATACGGAGTTCATTCCATGTCTAAGCCCCAGCCGAACTGAGGGTTGTGGCAGCAGGACCGGTAATGGGATAGGCAGCACGTAGAGGGGGACCAAGCTGATCCTCGGCTTGCACATTATGCCTCTCCGATTGGCCTCTCCAGCCAACTGAGAACCCGTACGCTCGTTTCATGGGTTGACTTAGGCATACGAAGTTCATCCCAATCTAAGCATACGAAGTTCATTCCAGTCTATGATCAGATCAGACTGAGGGTTGCAGCAGTAGGATCGAAGCACGTAGGGGGGATCGGGTCGGTTCTCGACTTGCTCATTCTACCTCTCCGACCGGTTAAGTGCCCGCATGGTCGTTTCATGGGTTGGCTTAGGCATACGGAGTTTATTCCATGTCTAAGCATACAGAGTTCATTCTCAGTCTAAGATTGGACCGGACCAAGGGTTGCTGCAACAGGACCAGCAGCAGGATCGGTAGCACGCAAGAGGGGACTGAGCCTATCCCCAGTTTATGTATTCTGCCTTTCCGATCGGCTTCTCCGGCCAGTTGAGTGCCCGCACGCTCGTTTCATGGGTTGACTTAGGCATACGGAGTTCATCCTCAGTCTAAGCATACAAAGTTCATTCCCAGTTTAAGATCTAATCAGACCGAAGGTTATGGCAGCAGGATCGACAGCACGCAGGAGGGACCGGGCTGATCCCTGGCTTATGAATTCTACCTCTTCGGTTGGGTGAGCGCCCGTACGTCATTGTCGTGGGTTGGCTTAGGCATAGGGAGTTCATTCCATGTCTACGCCCCAGTCGGATCGAGGGTTGTGGTAGTGGGACCGGCAGCATGCAAAGGGGGACCGGGTCGATCCCCGACTTGTGTATTCTACCTCTCCGGTCGGTTGAGCACTCGCATGCTCGTTTCATGGGTTGGCTTAGGCATACGGAGTTCATTCCATGTCTAAGCATATGCAGGGGGGACGGTATGCAGGGTTACGACAGCACGCAGGGGGACCGAGCCGATCTTTGGCTTGTGCATTCTGCCTCTCCGGTCGGCTGATCGTCGCACGCTCGTTTCGTGGGTTGGCTTAGACGTACGGAGTTCATTCCATGTCTAAGCCCCAATCGGACCGAGGGTTGTGGCTGCGAGACCGGTAGCACGCAGAGGGGGATCGGGTCGATCCTCGACTTACGCATTATGCCTCTTCGGTCGGCTCAGCGCCCGCACGCTCGTTTCATGGATTGACTTAGGCATACAGAGTTTATTCCCAGTCTAAGATCGAATCGGACCGAGGCTTACGATAGTAGGATTGATGGTATACAGGGGGGACTGGGTCAATCCTCAGCTTGCACATTCTGCCTCTCCGACCGGCTGAGTGCCCGCTTGCTCATTTCGTGGGTTAGCTTAGGCATACGGAGTTTATTCTATGTCTAAGCATACGAAGTTCATTCCTAGTCTAAGATTGGACCGGATCGAGGGTTGCTGCAACAGGACCAGCAGCAGGATCGACACCATGCAGGGGGGACCGAGCTGATCCCCAACTTACGCATTTTGCCTCTCCGATCGGCCTCTTCGATCGACTGAGCACCCGCACGCTCGTTTCATTGGTTGACTTAGGCATACGGAGTTTATCCCCAGTCTAAGCATATGGAGTTCACTCCAAGTCTAAGATCTAACAGGACTGAGGGTTGTGGTAGCAGGATCGATAGCACGCAAGGGGGACCGAGCCGATCCCTGGCTTACGAAATTTTGCCTCTCCGATCGAGTGAGCGCCCGCACGCCCTTTTCATGGGTTGGCTTAGACATAGGGAGTTCATTCCATGTCTAAGCCCCAGCCAGACCGAGGGTTATGGTAACGGGACCGACAGCACACAGAGGGGGACCAGGCCGATCCTCGGCTTGTGCATTCTACCTCTCCGGTCGGTTGAGCGCTCGCAAGCTCGTTTCATGGGTTGGCTTAGGCATACGGAGTTCATTCCATGTCTAAGCATACGGAGTTCATTCCCAGTCTAAGAGTTTGAGCCATGGTGTAGATGCTGGGCTTGGGCATGTGCTGGTGCTGCATTTTTTTCGCCTAGGGCACCATCGTCGGAGTATCACCGGAGAGCCTAATCGGCGAAATTGGGGGTTCCGATGATTGGGGGGCCGTGGGGGTGTACGGACATCATGTACGATGGGTGCTGGTACTTGGCCCTTATATTGGCCCCCTATCTCTCATCAAACCTCAAGAACTCACACCCCCTTAAAGAGCATTTCAGATTTTATAGGTTTGCTGCCAGTAGCCATTAAAGTGTCTGAAATAGGGACACTTTTTTCAAATGGTCACAAAATCTTCTCCACTTCGTGTTTTTAGCTGAATGTTTTTGTACATGCCAATAAAAATACAAGGATCACCTCTACAAAATTTGGGGACAAAACTCTTCCTAAAAAAATTTTAAAAAATTCTGAACTGCAAAAAGTTTCAAAAATCGTGAAAAATAGAAAACAGGTCGTCTTGCCACGAAACTTCACATGAAGGCGTAGGGGACCATCGTATGAATTTACAAGCCATAAAAATGGCATTGGCATGGTAGAAATATGAAGATGTGCTTGAACACACCTATCATATGTTCAATCCCCGGCTTGCGCATCCTGCCTCTCTGGTTAGCTAGGCATCTGCACGCTCGTTTGGTGGGTTGACTTAGGCATACGGAGTTCATCCCCAATCTAAGCATATGGAGTTCATTCCCAGTCTAACATCAGACCAGACCGAGGGTTGCGGTAGCAGGATCGGCAACATGCAGGGGGGATCGAGCCTATCCCCGGCTTGCGCATTCTACCTCTCCGGCCGGCTAAGCGCCCGCACGCCTATTTCATGCGTTCGCTTAGGCATAGGGAGTTCATTCCATGTCTAAGCCCCAGCTGAACCGAGGGTTGTGGTAAAGGGACCGGTAGCACGCAGAGGGGGATCAGGCTGATCTCCACTTACGCATTATGCCTCTCCGACCGGTTCAGCACCCACACGCTTGTTTCGTGGATTGACTTAGGCATACGGAGTTCATTCCTAGTCTAAGATCAGACCAGATCGAAGGTTGTGGTAGCAAGATCGACAGTACACAGAGGGATCGGGACGGTCCCCGGCTTACGCATTCTGCCTCTCTGACTGGCTAAGTGCCCGCACGCTCGTTTCATGGGTTGGCCTAGGCATACGGAGTTCATTCCATGTCTAAGCATACGAAGTTCATTCCCAGTATAAGATCAGACCGGACCGAGGGTTGTGGTAGCAGGACCAGCAGCAGGATTGACAGCACGCAGGGGGCGATCGAGCCGATTCTCGGCTTGCGTATTCTGTCTCTCCGGCCGACTTAGCGCCCACACGCTCGTTTCATGGTTTGGCTTAGGCATACAAAGTTCATTCCATGACTAAGCCCCAACCGGATCGAGGGTTGTGGCAGTAGGACCGATAGTAGGATCGGCAGCACGTAGAGAGGGACCGAGCTAATCCCAGACTTACACATTATACCTTTTCGACCGACTTCTCTGGCCGACTGAGCGCCCGCACACTCATTTTATGGGTTGACTTAGGCATACGGAGTTCATTCCTTGTCTAAGCATACGGAGTTCATTCCCAGTCTAAGATCAGATCGGACTGAGGTTTACGACAGCAGGATCGACAATACGTAGGGGGGACCGGGCTTATCCCTGGCTTGCGCATTCTGCCTCTCCAACTGGCTGAGTACCCACACGTCCGTTTCGTGGGTTGGCTTAGGCATAGGGAGTTCATTCCATGTCTAAGCCCTAGCCGGACCAAGGGTTGTGGCAATGGGATCGATGTCATGCAGAAGGGGATCGAGTCGATCCCTGGCTTGCACATTATGCCTCTCCGGTGGGCTCAGTGCCTGAACGCTCGTTTCGTGGGTTGACTTTGGCATACTGAGTTCATTCCCAGTCTAAGATCGGATCGGATCGAGGGTTGCGGTAGCAGGATCAACAGCACATAGGGGGACCGAGCCAATCCCCAACTTGCGATTCTGCCTCTCCAACCGATTGAGCGCCTGCACGCTCGTTTCATGGGTTGGCTTATGCATACGGAGTTCATTCCATGTCTAAGGATACGGAGTTCATTCCCAGTCTAAGATCAGACTGGACCGAGGGTTGCGGCAGTAGGATCGGTAACATACAAGGGGGACTGAGTCGATCCCTGTCTTGCACATTCTACCTCTCCAGCTGACTGAGCACCCGCACGCTCGTCTCGTGGGTTGGCTTAGGCATACGGATTTCATTCCATGTCTAAGCCCTAACCGGACTGAGGGTTATGGTAGCAGGACCGGTAACGGGATCGATAGCATACAGAGGGGGATCGAGCTGATCCCCAGCTTGCACATTATGCCTCTTCGATCGACCTCTCCAGCTAGCTGAGCGCTCGTACAGTCATTTCATGGGTTGACTTAGGCATACGGAGTTAGTCCCCAGTCTAATTATACGGAGTTCATTCCTAGTCTAAGATCAGATCGGACCGAGGGTTTCGACAGTAGGATCGGCAGCACGCAGGGGTGACCGAGCTAATCCCTGACTTCCGCATTCTGCCTCTCCGACTGGCTGAGCACCTACACGTCCGTTTCATAGGTTGGCTTAGGCATTGGGAGTTTATTCCAAGTCTAAGCCCTAGCCGGACCGAGGGTTGTGGCAACAGGATCGGCAGCATGCAGAGAGGGATCGGGCTAATCCCTGGCTTGCGCATTATGCCTCTCCGATCAGCTCAGCGCTCGAACGATCATTTCGTGGGTTGACTTCGGCATACTGAGTTCATTCCCAATCTAAGATCGGATCGGACCGAGGGTTGCAGTAGTAGGATCGATAGCATGCAGGGGGATCAGGTCGATCTTCGGCTTACGCATTCAGCCTCTGTGACCGGCTGAGCGCCCGTACGCTCGTTTTGTGGGTTGGCTTAAGCATACGGAGTTCATTCCATGTCTAAGCATATAGAGTTCATTCCCAGTATAAGATAGGACCAGACCGAGGGTTGTGGCAGCAGGACCAGCAGCACGTAAGGGGCATCAAGCTGATCCTTGACTTACGCATTCTACCTCTTCGACCAACTGATCGCCCGCACTCTTGTTTCATGGGTTGGCCTAGGCATACGGAGTTCATTCCATGTCTAAGCCCCAACCGGACCAAGGGTTGTGGCAGCAGGACCGGTAGCGAGACCAACAGCACGTAGAGAGGCACCGAACTGATCCCCGACTTGCACATTATACCTCTCCGACCGGCCTCTCTGACCGGTTGAGCACCTGCACACTCGTTTCATGGGTTGACTTAGGCATACGAGTTCATCCCCAGTTTAAGCATACGGAGTTCATTCCTAGTCTAAGATCGAACCAGATCGAGGGTTGCGATAGCAGGATCGACAGCACGTAGGGGGGATCGGGCCGATCCCTGGCTTGCGCATTATGCCTCTTTGGCCGACTGAGCACCCATAGGCCCATTTCATGGGTTGACTTAGGCATAGGGAGTTCATTCTATGTCTAAGCCCCTACCAGACCGAGGGTTGTGGTAGCAGGACCGACAGCACACAGAGGGGGACCGGGTCGATCCTCAGCTTGCGTATTATGTCTCTCCAGTCGGCTCAGTGCCCGAATGCTTATTTCATTGGTTGACTTAGGCATACGGAGTTCATTCCCAGTCTAAGATAAGACTGGACCAAGGGTTGCGACAACAAGATCGATAGCATGTAGGAGGGGATCGAGCCGATACCCGACTTGTGCATTCTGGCTCTCCGACCGACTGAGCACCCGCATACTCGTTTCGTGGGTTGACCTAGGCATACGGAGTTTATTCCATGTCTAAGCATATGGAGTTCATCCCAGTCAAAGATCGGATCGGACCGAGGGTCGCAGCAGCAGGACCAACAAGGATCGACAGCACGCAGGGTGGGATCGGGCTGATCCTCGGCTTGTACTTTCTGCCTCTCCGATCGGTTGAGCGTCCGTACACTCGTTTAATGGGTTGACTTCGGCATACAGAGTTCATCCCCAGTCTAAGCATATAGAGTTCATTCCCAGTCTAAGATCAGACCAGACCGAGGGTTGCGACAGCAGGATCGACAGCACGCAGGGGGGACTGGGTCGATCCTCGGCTTGTGCATTCTACCTCTCTGGCTGACTGAGTACCCGCACGCCCGTTTCATGGGTTGGCTTAGGCATAGGGAGTTCATTCCATGACTAAACCCCAGCCGGACTGAGGGTTGTGGCAGTGGGATTGGAAGCACGCAGAGGGGGATCGAGTCGGTCCCCGACTTGCGCATTACGCCTTTCCAGTCGACTCAGTGCCCGCACGCTCGTTTCGTGGGTTGACTTAGGCATACGGAGTTCATCCCCAGTCTAAGATCGGACCGAACTGAGGGTTGTGGGGTAGGATCGACAGTACGTAGGGGGGATCGGGCTGATCCCCGGCTTGCGCATACTACCTCTCTGACTAGCTGAGCACTCGCATGCTCGTTTCATGGGTTTTCTTAGGCATACGGAGTTCATTCCATGTCTAAGATCGGATCGGACCGAGGGTTGCGGTAGCAGGACCAGCAATAGGATCAGCAGCACGCAGGGGGGACCAAGCTCATCCCCGGCTTACGCATTCTGCCTCTTCGGTCGGTTGAGCGCTGTACGCTTGTTTCGTGGGTTGGCTTAGGCATACAAAGTTCATTCCATGTCTAAGCATACGGGGTTCATTCCCAGTCTAAGATCAGATCGGATCGAGGGTTGCGATAGCAGGACGAGCAGCAGGATCGGCAGCATGCAGGGGGCCTGGGTCGATCCCCGGCTTGCGCATTCTGCTTCTCTGGCCAGCTGAGTGCCTGCACGCCTGTTTCGTGGTTCGGCTTAGGCATAGGGTGTTCATTCCATGTCTAAGCCCCAGCCGGACCGAGGGTTGTGGCAGCGGGACCGGTAGCACGCAGAGGGGGACTGGGCTGATCTCCAGCTTGCACATTATGCCTCTTCGATTTGCTCAGCGCCCGTACATGTGTTTCATGGGTTGACTTATGCATACGGAGTTCATTCGTAGTCTAAGATCCGATCGGACTGAGGGTTGTGAAAGCAGGATCGGTAACACGTAGGGGGGGACTGGGCTGATCCTCGGCTTGCCCATTCTGCCTCTTCGACGGGCTAAGCGCCTACACGCTCGTTTCGTGGGTTGGCTTAGGCATACGGAGTTCATTCCATGTTTAAGCATACGGAGTTCATTCCCAGTGTAAAATTTTGAGCCACAGTGCACATCTGGGCTCGAGCATGTGCTGCTGTCGCATTTTTTTCACCCGGGGCACCATCGTCAGACCATCGTTGGAGAGCCTAACTGGCGGTATTGGGGGTTCGGACGATTGGGGGGGCCGGGGGGTGTGCGCACATGATGTGCGATGGGTGCTGGTAAATGGCCCTTATATTGGCTCCCTATCCCTCATCAAACCTCGAGAACTCACACCCCTTTAAAGAGCAGTTTAGATTTTATAGGTTTGCCGCCAGTAGCCATTAAAGTGTCTGTAATGAGGACACTTTTTTCAAATGGTCACAAAATCTTCTCCACTTCAAGTTTTTAGCTGAATTTTTTTATGCATAAAACTCTTTCTAAAAAAATTAAAAAAAAAATCCCGAACTGCAAAAAGTTTCAAAAATCATGAAAAATAGAAACGGGTCATCTTGCCACGAAACATCACATGAAGGCTTAGGGGACCAATGTATCAATTTACATGCCATAAAAATGGCATTGGCATTGCAGAAATATGAAGATGTGCTTGAACCCACCTACTACCCATTCGATCTTCGGCTTGCGCATCCTGCCTCTTTGGTCGGCTGAGCGCCCGCACGCTCGTTTCATGGGTTGACTTAGGCATACGGAGTTCATCCCCAGTCTAAGCATATGGAGTTCATTCCCAGTCTAAGATAGGACCAGACTGAGGGCTATGACAGTAGGATCGGCAGCACGCAGGAGGGACCAGGCCGATCCCTGGCTTGCGCATTCTGCCTCTCCAGTCTGTTGAGTGCCCGCACGCCCGTTTCATGGGTTGGCTTAGGCATGGCGAGTTCATTCCATGTCTAAGCTCCAACCAGACCGAGGGTTGTGGCAGCGAGACTGGCAGCACGCAGAGGGGGATCGGGTCGATCCCCGGCTTGAGCATTATGCCTCTCTGGCTGGTTGAGGACCCGCACGCTCATTTTGTGGGTTGACTTAGGCATACGGAGTTCATTCCCAGTCTAAGATCAGACCAGACCGAGGGTTGCAGCAGCAGGATCAATAGCACGTAGGGGGGACCGGGTCGATCCCCGGCTTATGCATTCTGCCTCTCCAACCGGTTGAGCGCCCGCACGCTTGTTTCGTTGGTTGGCTTAGGCATACGGAGTTCATTCCATGTCTAAGCATATGGAGTTCATTCCCAGTCTAAGATCGAACCGAACTGAGGGTTGCGACAGTAGGATCGGCAACACGCAGGGGGGACCGAGCTGATCCTCGACTTGCGCATTCTGCCTCTCCGATCGACTGAGCGCCCGCACGCTCATTTCGTGGGTTGGCTTAGGCATACGGAGTTCATTCCATGTCTAAACCCCAGCTGGACCGAGGGTTGTGGCAGTAGGACCGACAGTCGGATCGGTAGCACGCAGAGGGGGACCGAGCTGATCCCCGGCTTATGCATTATGCCTCTCCGGCCAGCCTCTCCGGCCAGCTGAGCACCCGCACGCTCGTTTCGTGGGTTGGCTTAGGCATATGGAGTTCATTCCATGTCTAAGCATACGGAGTTCATTCTCAGTCTAAGATCAGACCGAACCGAGGGTTGCGGCAGCAAGATCAATAGCATGTAGGGGGGACCGGGTTAATCCCCGACTTATGCATTCTGCCTCTCCGGCCGACTGAGCTCCCGCACGCTCGTTTCATGGGTTGGCTTAGGCATACGGAGTTCATTCCATGTCTAAGCATACGGAGTTCATTCCCAGTCTAAAATCGGATTGGATCGAGGGTTGCGGTAGTAGGACCAGTAGCAGGATCGACAGATGCAGGGGGGGATCGAGCCAATCCCCCACTTGCGCATTCTGCCTCTCCGACCAGTTGAGCGACCGCATGCCAATTTCATGGGTTGGCTTAGGCATAGGGAGTTCATTCCATGTCTAAGCCCCAGCCAGACTGAGGGTTGTGGCAGTGGGATAGACAGCACGCAGAGGGGGACCGAGCCGATCCCCGGCTTGCACATTATGCCTCTTCGGCCAGCTCAGCGCCCGCACGCTCGTTTTGTGGGTGGACTTAAGCATACAGAGTTCATTCCTTGTCTAGGATCAGATCGGATCGAGGGTTACGATAGCAACACCAGCCGCAAGATCGTCAGCACAAAGGGGGGATCGGGCCGATCCCCGACTTGCGCATTTAGCCTCTCCGACCGACTGAGCGCCCGCTGCTCATTTCGTGGGTTAGCTTAGCCATGCGGAGTTCATTTCGTGTCTTAGCCCCAGTCGAACCGAAGGTTGTGGTAGGAGGACCAGCAACGGGATCGGCATCACACAGAGGGGGACTGGGCTGATCCTCAGCTTGTGCATTATGCTACTCCGGCTGGCCTCTTCGACCGGCTGAGCACCCGCACGTTCGTTTCGTGGGTTGACTTAGGCATACGGAGTTCATCTCTAGTCTAAGCATACGAAGTTCATTCCTGTCTAAGATCGAACCGAACAGAGGGCTCCGACAGTAGGATCGGTAGAAGGCATTACCGGGTCGATCCCCGGCTTACGCATTCTGCCTCTCCGACCGGCTGAGCGCCCGCATGCCCGTTTTGTGGGTTGGCTTAGGCATAGGGAGTTCATTCCATGTCGAAGCCCCAGTCAGACCGAGGGTTGTGGCAGTGGGACCGGCAGCACACAGAGGGGGATCGGGCCAATCTTCGGCTTGCGCATTATGCCTCTTCGATCGGCTCAGCGCCCGCACGCTCGTTTTGTGGGTTGGCTTAGGCATACGGAGTTCATTCCCAATCTAAGATCAGACCGAACCGAAGGTTACGGTAGCAGGATCGACAACACGCAAGGGGGACCGAGCCGATCCTCGGCTTGCACAATCTACCTCTCCGGCCTGCTGAACGCCTACATGCTCGTTTCGTGGGTTGGCTTAGGCATACAGAATGCTTTCCATGCCTAATCATACAGAGTTCATTCCCAGTCTAAGATTTTGAGCCACGGTGCACATGCTGGGCTCGGGCATGTGTTGGGGCCGCATTTTTTTCGCCCGAGGCACCATCGTCGGAGCATCATCGGAGAGCCTAATCGGCGGCATTGGGGGTTCCGACGATTGGGGGGGTCGGGGGGTGTGCGCACATGATGTGTGATGGGTGTTGGTACTTAGCCCTTATATTGGCCCCCTATCCCTCATCAACCTCGAGAACTCACACCCTTTTAAAGAGCATTCGAGATTTTATAGGTTTGCTACCAGTAGCCATTAAAGTGTCTGAAATGCGGACACTTTTTTCAAACGATCAGAAATTCTTCTCCACTTCGAGTTTTTAGCTAAATGTTTTTGTGCATGCCAAAAAAAATACAAGGATCACCTCTACCAAATTTGGTTACAAAACTCTTTCTAAAAAAATTTAAAAAAATCCCGAACCATAAAAAGTTTCAAAAATTGTGAAAAATAGAAAACGGGTCGTCTTGCCACGAAACTTCACATGAAGGCTTAGGGGACCATTGTATGAATTTACAAGCCATAAAAATGGCATTGGCATGGTAGAAATATGAAGATGTGCATGATCCCATCTACCACCCGTTCGATCCCTGACTTACGCATCCTGCCTCTCTGGTCGACTGAGTGCCCGCACGCTCGTTTCGTGGGTTGGCTTAGGCATACGGAGTTCATTACATGTCTAAGCCCCAGCCAGACCGAGGGTTGTGGCAGTGGGACCGATAGCACGCAGAGGGGGATCAGGTCACTCCCCGACTTGTGCATTATGCCTCTCAGGCCGGCTCAACGCCGGTACGCTCGTTTCGTGAGTTGATTTACGCATACGGAGTTCATTCCTAGTCTAAGATCAGATTGGACCGAGGGTTGCAGTAGCAGGATTGACAGCACGTAGGGGGGATCGGGTCGGTCCCTGACTTTTGCATTCTGCCTCTCCGATCGGCTGAGTACCCGCGCGCTTGTTTCATGGGTTGGCTTAGGCATACGGAGTTAATTCCATGTCTAAGCATACAGAGTTCATTGGTAGTCTAAGATCAAATCAGACCGAGGGTTGCGGTAGCAGGACCAACAGTAGGATCGACAGCACGCAGAAGGGGACCGGGCTGATCCCTGGCTTGCACATTTTGCCTCTCCGGTCGGCTGAGCGCCCGCACACTCGTTCCATGGATTGGCTTAGGCATATGGTGTTCATTCCATGTCTAAGCCCCAGCTGGACCGAGGGTTGTGGTAGCAGGACCAGCAACAAGATCGATAGCATGCAGAGGGGGATCGGGCTAATCCCCGGCTTGCGTATTATGCCTTTTCGGTCGGTTGAGCACCTGCACGCTCGTTTCATGGGTTGACTTAGGCATACGAAGTTCATCCCCAGTCTAGGCATACGGAGTTCATTCCCAGTCTAAGATCAGACCAGACCGAGGGTTGCAGCAGCAGGATCGGAAGCACATAGGGGGGACCAGGCCAATCCTCGGCTTGCGCAGTCTGCCTCTCCGGTCAGCTGAGCGCCCGCACACCCGTTTCATGGGTTGGCATAGGCATCGGGAGTTCATTCCATGTCTAAGCCCCAACCAGATCGAGGATTGTGGTAGCGGGACTGGCAGCACGCAGAGGGGGACCGGGCTTATCCTCAGCTTGCACATTATGCCTCTTCGACTGGCTCAGTGCCCGCACGCTCGTTTCGTGGGTTGACTTATGTATATGGAGTTCATTCCCAGTCTAGGATCAGACCGGACCGAGGGTTGCGGTAGCAAGATTGATAGCACATAGGGGGGATCGAGTCGATCCCTGACTTGCGCATTCTGCCTCTCCGACTGGTTGAGCGCCTGCAAGCTCGTTTCATGGGTTGGCTGAGGCTTACGGAGTTCATTCCATGTCTAAGCATACGAAGTTAATTCTCAGTCTAAGATTGTGAGCCACGATGCACATGTTGGGCTCCGGCATGTGCTGGTTCCGTATTTTTTTCTCCCGGGGCACCATCGTCAGAGCATCGTCGGAGCATCACCGGAGAGCCTAACCGATAACAATGGGGGTTCCGACGATTGGGGGGGCCGGGGGGTGTGCGCACATGATGTGTGATGGGTGCTAGTACTTGGCCCTTATATTGGCCCCCTATCCCTCATCAAACCTTGAGAACTCACACCCCCTTAAAGAGCATTTGAGATTTTATAGGTTTGCTGCCAGTAGCCATTAAAGTGGCTGAAATGGGGACACTTTTTTCAAATGGTCACAAAATCTTCTCCACTTTGAGTTTTTAGCTGAATTTTTTTTTTTGCATGCCCAAAAAAAAAACAAGGATCACCTCTACCAAATTTGGGGACAAAATTCTTTCTAAAAAATTTTAAAAAATCCCGAGCAGCAAAAAGTTTCAAAAATCGTGAAAAATAGAAAACAGCTCATCTTGCCAAGAAACTTCACATGAAGGCTTAGGGGACCATTGTATGAATTTACGAGACATAAAAATGGTGTTGGCATGTTAGAAATATGAAGATGTGCTTGAACCCACCTACCACCCGTTTGATCCTCGGCTTACGCATCCTGCCTCTCTGGTCGGCTGAGCGCCCGACACTCATTTCGTGGGTTGACTTAGGCATACGGAGTTCATTCCCAGTCTAAGATTGGACTGGATCGAGGGTTACGGTAGTAGGATATACAGTACGTAAGGGGGATTGAGCCAATCCCCGGCTTGCGCATTCTGCCTTTTTAGCCGGCTGAGCGCCCGCACACCCGTTTTGTAGGTTGGCTTAGGTATAGGGAGTTCATTCCATGTCTAAGCCCCAGCCGGATTAAGGGTTGTGGTAGCGGGAGCGACAGCACGCAGAGGGGGATCGGTCGATCCCCGGCTTGCGCATTATGCCTTTCTGATCATGCTCAGCGCCTGCACGCTCATTTTATGGGTTGACTTAAGCATACGAAGTTCATTCCCAGTCTAAGATCAGACCGGACCGAGGGTTGCAACACTAGGATCGACAGCATGCAGGGAGGGATTGGGTTAATCCCCGGCTTGCGCATTCTGCCTCTCCGACCGGCTGAGCGCCCACACGGTCGTTTCATGGGTTGGCTTAGGCATACCAAATTCAATCTATGTCTAAGCATATGGTGTTCATTCCCAGTCTAAGATCGGACTGGATTGAGGGTTACGGTAGCCGGACCAGCAGCAGGATCGATAGCCCACAAGAGGGATCAGGCCAGTCCTCGGCTTACGTATTCTGCCTCTCCCAACGGTTGAGCACCTGCATGCTCATTTTGTGGGTTGGCTTAGGCATACGGAGTTCATTCCATGTCTAAGCCCCAACCGTACCGAGGGTTGGGGCAGCAGGACCGACAGCGAGATTGGCAGCACGCAGAGGGGGACCGGGTTGATCCCGGGCTTGCGCATTATGCCTCTACGGTTGACCTCTCCGGCCGGTTGTGCACCCGCACGCTCATTTCGTGGGTTGAATTAGGCATACGGAGTTCATCCCCAGTCTAAGCATACAGAGTTCATTCCCAATCTAAGATCAAACCAAACCGAGGGTTGTGGTAGTAGGATCGGTAGCACGCTGATTGGGCTGATCCCTGGCTTGCGCATTCTGCCTCTCTGGCCGACTGAGCGCCCGTACGCCCGTTCCGTAGGCTGGCTTAGGCATAGGGAGTTCATTCCATGTCTAAGCCCCAGCCGAACCGAAGGTTGTGGCAGCGGGACCGACAGCACGCAGAGGGGGACCAGGCCGATCCCCGACTTGCGCATTCTGCCTCTCCGGTCAGCTAAGTGCTCGCACGCTCGTTTCCTGGGTTGGCTTAGGCATACGGAGTTCATTCCATGTGTAAGCATACAGAGTTCATTCCCAATCTAAGATTTTGAGCCACAGTGCACATGCTGGTCTCGGGCATGTGCTGGTGCCACATTTTTTTCGTCTGAGGCACCATCGCCGGAGCATCGCCTGAGAGCCTAACCAGCGGTATTGGGGGTTCCGACGATTAGGGGGGCCGAGGGGGTGTGCGCACATGATATGGGATGGGTGCTGGTACTTGGCCCTTATATTGGCCCCCTATCCCTCATCAAACCTCGAGAACTCACACCCCCTTAAAGAGCATTTGAGATTTTATAGGTTTGCTGCCAGTAGCCATTAAAGTGTCTGAAATGGGGACACTTTTTTAAATGGTCACAAAATCTTCTCCACTTTGAGTTTTTAGCTGAATTTTTTTGTGCATGCCAACAAAAATACAAGGATCAGCTCTACCAAATTTGGGGACAAAAAACTTTCTAAAAAAAGTTTAAAAAATCCAAAACTGCAAAAAGTTTCAAAAATCATGAAAAATACAAAACGGGTCGTCTTGCCACGAAACTTCACATGAAGGCTTAGGGGACCATTGTATGAATTTACAAGCCATAAAAATTTCATTGGCATGGCAGAATTATGAAGATGCGCTTGAACCCACCTACCACCCGTTCGATCCCCGGCTTGGGCATCCTGCCTCTTTGGTTGGCTTGAGCCCCCGCACGCTCGTTTCGTGGGTTGACTTAGGCATATGAAGTTCATCCCCAGTCTAAGCATACGGAGTTCATTCCCAATCTAAGATCGGATTGGATCGAGGTTGCGGTAGCAGGATCGACAGCACGCAGGCAGGACCGGGTCGATCCTTGACTTGCGCATTCTACCTCTCCGACCGGTTGAGCGCCCGTACGCCCATTTTGTGGGTTGGCTTAGGCATAGGGAGTTCATTCCATGTCGAAGCCCCAGTCGGACCGAGGGTTGTGGTAGCGGGACCGGCAGCACGTAGAGGGGGATCGGGCCAATCCTCGACTTACGCATTATTCCTCTCCGACCGACTCAAAGCCCGTACGCTCGTTTCGTGGGTTGGCTTAGGCATACGGAGTTCATTCCCAGTCTAAGATCAGATCGAACCGAAGGTTGCGACAGCAGGATCAACAACATGCAGGGGGGATCGGGCCGATCCCCAGCTTGCGCAATCTGCCTCTCCGGCCTGCTAAGCGCCTGCACGCTCATTTCGTGGGTTGGCTTAGGCATACGGAGTGCTTTCTATGTCTAAGCATACCGAGTTCATTCCCAGTATAAGATCAGACTGGACCAAGGGTTATGACAGTAGGACCAGCAGTAGGATCGACAGCATGCAGGGGGGATCGAGTCAATCTCCAGCTTGCGCATTCTGCCTCTCCGATCGGCTGAGTGTCCGCACGCTCGTTTCGTGGGTTGGCTTAGGCATACGAAGTTCATTCCATGTCTAAGCCCCAGTCGAATCGAGGGTTATGGCAGCAGGATCGGTAGCAAGATCGGCAGCACGTAAAGGGGAACCGAGCTGATCCCTGACTTGCACATTATGCCTCTTTGACCGGTCTCTCTGGCCGACTGAACGCTCGCACGTTCATTTCGTGGGTTGACTCAGGCATACGGAGTTCATCCCCAGTCTAAGCATACGGAGTTCATTCCCAGTCTAAGATTGGACCAGACCGAGGGTTGTGACAACAGGATCGGCAGCACGCTGGAGGGACCAAGTCGATCCCCGACTTGCGCATTTTGCCTCTCCAGCCGACTGAGCGCCTGCACGCCCATTTCGTGGGTTGGCTTAGGCATAGGGAGTTCATTCCATGTCTAAGCCCCAGCCGAACTGAGGGTTGTGGCAGCAAGACCAGTAACATGCAAAGGAGGACCAGGCTGATCCTTGACTTGCGCATTATGCGTCTCCGATCGATTGAGTGCCCGCACGCTCGTTTCGTGGGTTGGCTTAGGCATACAGAGTTCATTCCATGTCTAAGAATACGGAGTTCATTCCAAGTCTATGATTTTGAGTTGCGATGCACATGCTGGGCTAAGGCATGTGCTGGTGCCGCATTTTTTTTGCCCGGGGCACCATCGTCGGAACATCACTGGAGATCCTAACCGGCGGTTTTGGGGGTTTCGATGATTGGGGGGGCCGGGGGGTGTACGCACATGATGTGCGATGGGTGCTAGTACTTGGCCCTTATATTGGCCCCCTATCCCTCATCAAACCTTGAGAACTCACACCCCCTTAAAGAGCATTTGAGATTTTATAGGTTTGCTGCCAGTAGCCATTAAAGTGTCTGCTTTTGGGACACTTTTTTCAAACGGTCACAAAATCTTCTCCACTTCAAGTTTTTAGCTGAATGTTTTTGTGCATGCCAACAAAAATACAAGGATCACCTCTACCAAATTTGGAGACAAAAATCTTTCTAAAAAAATTTTAAAAAATCTCGAATCGTAAAAAGTTTCAAAAATCGTGAAAAATAGAAAACGGGTCGTCTTGCCAAGAAACTTCACATGAAGGCTTAGGGGACCATTGTTAGAATTTACAAGCCATAAAAATGGCATTGGCATGGTAGAAATATGTGCTTGAACCCACCTACCACCCATTCCATCCCCGGCTTACGCATCCTGCCTCTCAGGTCATTTCGTGGGTTGGCTTAGGCATAGGGAGTTCATTCCATGTCTAAGCCCCAATCGGATCGAGGGTTGTGGTAGCGGGATCGGTAGCACATAGAGGGGGACCGGGCCAATCCCCGACTTGTGCATTATGCCTCTTCGGCCGGCTCAATGCCCGTACATTCATTTCGTGGGTTGATTATGCATACGGAGTTCATTCCCAGTCTAAGATCAGATCGGACCGAGGGTTGCGACAGCAGGATCGATAGCACGCAGGGGGGATCGGGCTGATCCCCAGCTTGCGCATTCTACCTCTCCAGCCGGTTGAGCACCTGCATGCTCGTTTCGTGGGTTGGCTTAGGCATACGGAGTTCATTCCATGTCTAAGCATATGAAGTTCATTCCCAGTCTAAGATTTTGAGCCACGGTGCACATGCTAGGCTCGGGCATGTGCTGGTGCCGTATTTTTTTTACCCGAGGCACCATCGTCTGAGCATCACCCGAGCATCACCGGAGCATCGTCAGAGAGCCTAACCAGTGGCATTGGGGGTTCCGACGATTAGGGGGGCTGAGGGGGTGTGCGTACATGATGTGCGTACATGATGTGCGATGTGTGCTGGTACTTGTGTCACGGGCTCCGACCTTAGACTCAGAAACCGTGTGGCCTTAGGCTTGGGATCTCCTCCTTTATGCCTAAGTTAGCCTAAAACACAAGCGTACGGGCATTAGAACAACAGAAAGGGCTGATTACACAAGTTAAAGAGAAACAAGATAAGAAGGCAGAATTCTGGAAATGCTTTTGTATTTACTGAAATGGAAGTGTTTGATGGTGTAGAAATGAGGGAGGAGCAGCCCTTTATTTATAGTTGAGGCTCTAGCTTACACTTAATGGCAATATCCCTAGAATAAAGGCTAAAATCATGGGATTATATAGATTACAACCAATCAGGATGCTAACTCGTGATTTTCAGGGTCAACCAAATCTGCCAGGATGCTACTACTGATCCTGCCTGCTTCCAAAAGCTTTCCTTACGAGTCCAGCACTTTGGGCCTTTCTGGATGTAGTGCGGGCAACTTGTATGCCAGGCCTTGGTCTCACGAGCTGGCCTACAAGTTAAGAGGGTGTTCTAAACTCGTTTGCTAGGCTTTGCGTGCAGATACCTGCCAGCACACCTGGTCTGTGGGCCTCAACCTCTGGCTCGCCTGTTGGTGCGCCTGATGTGTCGGTGTGCCCACCCAGGGTGTGACATTCTCCCTCACCTGATTGCGTAATGCCCTATTACATCTTCTGCATGGTACTACCTGATCTAGTCTCCGAACTGCCATAAGTCATCTGCTAGTTCCCAACTCACCTCATTGTCTGAAAGTCTCTTCTAACGCACCGAGTATTCTTGTCTTGGCTGATAGTTCTTCCGTCTCACCTCTCGATCAGCTATGATGCTGTGAACCTCCTTCTCATATGAGGCCCTTACTCCTAATGGCGCACACTTTGACTCTGCCCGTCTTGGATCTCCCTCATCCTCATGAAACGGCTTGAGCATGCTCACATGGAACACCGGGTGTACCCTCAGCTTGGGTGGCATATCCAGCTTATAGGCAACCTTACCTACCCTCTTGACTACTCAAAAAGATCCCTCATACCTTCGAACTAGGCCTTTGTGTAGCCCCCTATGGCGCACAATGGGATACAGCTTCATCAACACCAAGTCTCCAACCTGGAACTGCACGTCCCGCCTATTCTGGTCTGCCCACTTCTTCGACCTCTTAGCCACCTTGTGTAGACAAACTCTGGCCAAGTCAGTTTGCTCCTACCATGCCTTGGCAAACTTGTATGCTACTGGATTCGGCCCTGTATAACCTGCAGCAATCAAACCAGGTGTTAGTGGATGTTGCCTTGTCATAACCTCAAATGGGCTCTGGTTCGTTGCCTCACTCCTTTGCAAGTTGTAGGAAAACTATGCAATATCTAGCAGCTTTGGCCAGTCCCTTTGTGTGGCACTCACATAGTGCCTGAGGTAGACCTCCAATAGTCCATTCACTCGTTCTGTCTGCCCATCGGTCTGCAGATGCATGCTGGTGGAAAAGTTCAAGTCTGACCCTAACAACTTGAACAACTCAGTCCAGAACCTGTCGGTGAAATGCCCGTCCCGATCACTAACAATGGTCTTCGGCACTCCCCAGTACTTAATCATGTTCTTCAGGAACAATTGAGCTACCTCCTCGACTGGGCACTCCTTGGTTGCTGGAATAAAGATTCCATACTTGGAAAACCTGTCCACCACTACCATGATGCTTCCAAACCCTTCTGCTTTGGGTAGACCGACTATAAAGTCCAGAGAAACACTTTCCCATGGTCACTCTGGCACTGGCAATGGCTCCAAGAGACTGCCTGGTTTCTTGAGCTCCACCTTGTCCTATTGGCACACAAGACAAGTTTTCACATAGGCCTCCACATCGTCCCTCATGTACGGCCAGCAGTATCGATCCTCGATCAACGCCAAGGTACGACTCACTACGGGGTGTCTAGCCCACCTCGAATCATGGAATTCTTGCAAAACTTCCTTGTGGAGCTTCCCGTGCTGTGGCACAAACAGTCTACTGCCCCTGGTGTACAATAAGCCATCCTACAACTAGAACCGCCTAGTCTTACCTTGCTAGGCGTACTTCATCAAAGCCTTGGCTGTAGGATCATACGTAAGTCCTTCTTTGATGTGTGGCACCAGTGACCCCTCTGGTTGGCTAATGGCAGCAAGGTTAGCCTTCCTGCTCAGGGCGTCTGCCACTAGGTTCACCCGCCCTGGCTTGTACCCCATCTGAAAATCAAATTTCGTAAGAAAATCTTGCCATCTCGCCTTCTTGGGGGATAGCTTCTTCTGCGTCTGGAAGTAACTAGTCACCACATTGTCCGTCCTAACCATGAACCTCGACCCCAACAGGTAATGGCACCAAGTGCGCAAGCAGTGCACCACTACAGTCATCTCCTTCTCTTGGACCGTGTACTTACGTTCAGTCTCATTCAGCTTCCTCTCTCGAACGCGACTGGATGTCCACACCCCCTATGGTAAAGTCTGATGCATCCGTATGCACCTTATACGGCTTGGCATGGTCTGGCAAGGCCAAGACTGGCTCTTCGATCATAGCCCGTTTCAACCTGTCAAAGGCTTCCTGGCACCCTGCGCTCCACTCCCATGCTTTCCCTTTCTTAAGCAAGTCAGTCAATGGCGTGGCTATTGCTGTGTGACTTTTGATGAAATGCCTGAAGTAGTTGACCAGCCCAAGGAACAATCTCAACTCAGTGACCTTGGTTGGCGGTTGCCACTCCAGGATGGCATGTATCTTGCCTTCATCCATGCGTATCCTGGCACTTCCCACTATGTGGCCAAGGAACGGGATCTCCTGCTAGGTGAATGAGCACTTCTCCCTCTTGACAAACAGCTTGTGTGCCCACAACACCTTGAACACCTGTCTTAAGTGGTCTGCATGCTCTCCCAAAGTCTGGCTGTAGATCACAATGTCATCCAAATAAACCACAACAAACTGATCAAGAAATGACTGAAGTACCTTGTTCATAAAGGTGCAGAATGTTGCTGGGGCATTCGTGAGTCCGAAAGGCATCACCAAGAACTCATACGAACCACACCGAGTGACACATGCTGTCTTTGTCTCATCTCCCTCCGTGATCCTGACTTGATAGTAGCCTGACCTCAAATCCAGCTTGGTGAACCACCTTGCGCTCCCAAGTTGATCGAACAAGTCTGCAATGAGTGGGATGGGGTACTTGTTCTTGATGGTCAGCTTGTTCAAAGCCCGATAGTCTATGCACAGTCATAACAACCCATCATGCTTGCGCTGAAATAGAACCGGTGCACCATAGGGTGCCTTTGATGGCCTGATGAAGCCCGTATCAACTAACTCTTTGAGCTACTTCCTCAACTCCTCCAACTCTGGTGGAGACATTCAGAAAGTGGCTCTAGCTGGTGGCTTGGCCTCGGACACTAGCTCAATCTTGTGGTCCACCTCCCTCTTAGGTGGTAGCTTGCTAGGTAACTTTACGGGCATCACATCATTAAAGGTCTTCAGCACCTTTAGCACCTCCAAGGGTGACTCGATCTCTTTCTCCCTTGGCTCATCATATTTCAGGGCTGCCAAGAAGGTGTCTTCTTGTCTGCTTACCGCCTTGGCAAATTGGATGGCTGACACCACCCGCGACCCAACTCCAGACCCTCTTTTCAATGGCACTAGGCATTGGCACCGTGCATCCAAGATGTAAACACAATCGGCAAAAGGCACAAGGAGGGCGTTAATCCGAGCAAGGAAATCCAACCCAATCACAAACTCATAGTCATCAAGGGGTATTACCTCAATGGTCTCCTTACCTTTCCAGTCTCTAAGCTACAACTCCACTCCCCGCGCTACTCCAATGGCTGGAACTTCATTAGAGTTCATCGTTTTGATGGTACCAATCCCTTTCTGCACCTTTAGTCCAAGCTTCTAGGCACCTGTGTCCACCAGTGCACTCACCTTCTGACCCGCAACCATCAGATCCGCAAACATCAAGCCCTTTGGCTTGCTGCTCCCCTTACTCTCGACAGCATTGAGCACCAATGACTCAAGCTTTACTGCCCTTGACTCTGGCTCCTCGTTAGACTCCTTGTCTATAGCAGCCAGCTTGCCCTTCTGCAGGTAATTGCGCGCTATGTGGCTCCCTCCACATAGGTAGCATGCTAGTGGCTCTCGGTCCCCCTTTGCTTTCCACTTGCCTGCTGGTGGCTTCCTCTCGCCATCCTTGGTTGAACGGTCTCGATCTCCATCCTTGGACTCCCGGTCATGGTCCTTCCCTTTGGACTGCTTCTTCTAGTCCCTATCATCCCTACCCTTACCCTTGGGCTTGGTAGACTCGAACTTGTTCAGAGGCTTGAACTCTATCAAGGCCTCAGCAGTAGTCATGGCTTTAGCCAAGTCATGAACTCCTCTCCTTTATAGCTCATGCTTCACCCATGGCTTCAGCCCATCCATGAAAGCAAATAAGGCATCCTTCTCACCTAGATTTGAGATCTGTAGCATCAGTTCAGAGAATTTTTGGACATACTCCCTTATGTCCCCTTGCTGGCTCAGCCTGTGCAACTTTGCCCACGCCTCATCATCGGCATACTCCGGGTAAAATTATTCTCTGAACTCTTTTTGGAACTCTGCCCAGGTTCCAATCTTGGCACTCCCACGCCTGACATCATCACACCTGCACCACTACCACAATAAGGCTACATCAGTGAGATACATAGCAGCGGTGCTTACCTTTATCGCCTCATCTTGCATGCCCATGGCCTGAAAGTACTGCTTCATACCCTAAAGGTAGTTATCTACTTCCTTGGCCACCCTAGTCCCCTTGAACTCCTTAGGCTTGGGGACATCCAATCTGGGCTTGGACACTCCAGCAAACATGCCATTCCCAATGGCAGTCTTGCAAGCAACGAGCTCACTGGTAAGCTCCTCCATTCGCTGCCGCATGGCCTCCATGCCATCGTGCAAGGTCAGCACTTCAACCTCTAAGGTCTGATTCTTTTGGGTGAACACATCCAAGCCTTTGTTGAGAGCAACTTGCAGCTCACTTTGGATTTCCTCCCTCATGGAGTCTAGCGATGCAATGTGAGTCTTTACCCCCTAAAGCTTTTCCCCCATGTTGCCCATGGTCACCTCCACCTTGGCCAACCTACCGTCCATGGTAGACCAGATATCTCTAGAACTGGCTTTCCTCCCTCTTCCACGCCCATGCTCATGGGCCTCTGGTTGTTGGTTAGCAGCGTCACTTTGGGTTGCCATCTCCTCTAACCTGCACAACACAAACACGCAGAATCAAACTTGCTCTGATAGCAACTGTCACGGGCTCTGACCTTAGACTCAGAAACCGTGTGGCCTTAGGCTTGGAGTCTCCTCCTTTATGCCTAAGTTAGCCTAAAACACAAGCATACAGGCACTAGAACAATAGGAAAGGCTGATTATGCAAGTTAAAGAGAAAAAGGATAAGAAGGCAGAATTCTGGAAATGCTCTTGTATTCACTGAAACAGAAGTGTTTGATGGTGTACAAATGAGGGAGGAGCAGCCCTCTATTTATAGTTGAGGCTCCAGCTTACACTTAATGGCAATATCCCTAGAATAAAGGCTAAAATCATGGGATTATACAGATTACAATCAATCAGAATGCTAACTCTAGATTTTCAGGGTCAACCAAATCTGCCAGGATGCTGCTACTGATCTTGCCTGCTTCCAGAAGCTTCCCTTGCATGTCCAGCACCTTGGGCCCCTCTAGATGTGGTACGGGTAGCTTGTATGCCAGGACTTGGTCTCACGGGCTGGCCTGGAAGTTGGGTGGGCGTTTTGAACTTGTTTGCTAGGCTTTGCACGCAGATGCCTGCTAGCATGCCTGGTCTGCGGGCCTCAACCTCTGGCTCACCTGCTGGTGCACTTGATGTGCCAGGCGTGCCCCTCCCAGGGTGTGACACTTGGCCCTTATATTGGCCCCCTATCCCTCATCAAACCTCAAGAATTCACACCCCCTTAAAGAGCATTTGAGATTTTATAGGTTTGCTGCCAGTAGCCACTAAAGTGTCTGAAATGGGGACACTTTTTTCAAATGGTCACCAAATCTTCTCCACTTTGAGTTTTTAGCTAAATGTTTTTGTGCAAGCCAAAAAAAATACAAGGATCACCTCTACCAAATTTGGGGACAAAACTATTTCTAAAAAAGTTTTAAAAAAATCCTGAACCGTAAAATGTTTCAAAAATCGTGAAAAATAGAAAACGGGTAGTCTTGCCACGAAACTTCACATGAAGGCTTAGGGGACCATTGTATGAATTTACAAGCCATAAAAATGGCATTGGCATGGCAGAAATATGAAAATGTACTTGAACCCACCTACCACCCGCTCGATCCCCGGCTTGCGCATCCTACCTCTCTGGTCAGCTGAGCACCCGTACGCTCGTTTCGTGGGTTGATTTACACATACGGAGTTCATCCCTAGTCTAAGCGTATGGAGTTCATTCCCAGTCTAACATCAGACCGGATCGAGGGTTGTGGCAGTAGGATCGGCAGCACGCAGGGGGGACCGAGCCGATCCTCGACTTGCGCATTCTGCCGTTCCGACCGACTGAGCGCCCGCATGCCTGTTTCATGAGTTGGCTTAGGCATAGGGAGTTCATTCAATGTCTAAGCCCCAGCCGGACTGAGGGTTGTGGCAGCGGGACCGGCAGCACGCAGAGGGGGACTGGGCCAATCCTCGGCTTGTGCATTATGCCTCTCTGGCCGACTCAACGCCCGAACGCTCATTTCGTGGGTTGACTTAGGCATACGGAGTTCATTCCTAGTCTAAAATCGGACCGGATTGAGGGTTGTGGCAGCAAGATTGACAGCACGCAGGGGGGACTAGGCCGATGCCCGGCTTGTGCATTCTGCCTCTCCGCTGGTTGAGCACCTGGACGCTCGTTTCATGGGTTGGCTGAGGCATACGGAGTTCATTCCATGTCTAACCATATGGAGTTCATTCCCAGTATAAGATCAGACCAGACCGAAGGTTGCAACAGCAGGACAGCAGTGGGATCGGTAGCACACAGGAGGGACTGGGTCGATCCCCGGCTTATGCATTTTGCCTCTTTGGTCGGCTGAGCGCCCACACGCTCATTTCGTGGGTTGGCTTAGGCATACGGTGTTCATTCTATGTCTAAACCCTAGCCAGACCGAGGGTTGTGGCAGCAGGATCGGCAGTGGGATCGACAGCACGTAGAGGGGGATCAGGTTAATCCCCGGCTTACGCAATATGCCTCTCCGGCTGGCTGAGCGCCTGTACGCTCGTTTCGTGGGTTGACTTAGGCATATGGAGTTCATCCGCAGTCTAAGCATACGGAGTTCATTCCCAGTCTAAGATCGGACCGGACCGAGGGTTGCGACAACAGGATTGGTAGCACGCAGGGGGGACCGGGCCGATCCCCGACTTGCGCATTCTGCCTTTCCGACCAACTGAGTGCCCGCATGCCCGTTTCGTGGGTTGGCTTAGGCATAGGGAGTTCATTCCATGTCTAAGCCCCAGTCGGACCGAGGGTTGTAGTAGCGGGACTGGTAGCACACAGAGGGGGACCGGGTCGGTCCCCGGCTTGTGCATTATGCCTCTTCAGCCGGCTCAACGCCCGGACGCTCATTTTGTGGGTTGAATTTTACATACGAAGTTCATTCCATGTCTAAGCATACGAAGTTCATTCCCAATCTAAGATCAAACTGAACCGAGGGTTACGGCAGCAGGACCAGCAGCAGGATCAGCAGCACGCAAGGGGAACAGGTCGATCCCCGGCATGCGCTTTCTACCTCTTCGGCCGGCTGAGCACCCGCACACCCATTTCGTGAGTTGGCTTACACATAGGGAGTTCATTCCATGTCTAAGCCTCAGTCGGACCGAGGGTTGTGGCAGCGGGACCGACAGTACACAGAGGGGGACCGAGTCAATCCCCGACTTGCGCATTATGCCTCTCCGGTCAGCTCAACGCCCGAACGCTCGTTTTGTGGGTTGACTTAGGCATACGATGTTCATTCCCAATGTAAGATCAGACTGGACCGAGGGTTGCGGCAGTAGGATTGATAGCACGCAGGGGGGACCAGGCTGATCCTCGACTTGCGCATTCTGCCTCTCCTGTCGGTTGAGCGCCCGCACGCTTGTTTTATGGGTTGGCTTAGGCATACGGAGTTCATTCCATGTCTAAGCATACGAAGTTCATTCCCAGTCTAGGATCGACCAGACTGAGGGTTGCAACAATAGAACCAGCAGCAAGATCGGTAGCACGTAGGGGGGGACCGAGCTGATCCACGGCTTGCGCATTCTGCCTCTCCGATTAGCCTCTTCGACCGACTGAGTGCCCACCCGCTCGTTTCATGGGTTAACTTAGGCATACGGAGTTCATCCCCAGTATAATCATACGGAGTTCATTCCCAATCAAAGATCAAATCAGACCGAGGGTTGCGACAGTAGGATCGAAAACACGCAGGGGGACCGAGTCAATCCCCGGCTTGCGCATTCTACCTCTTCGGTCGACTAAGCGCCCGCAAGCCCGTTTCATGGGTTGGCTTAGGCGCAGGGAGTTCATTCCATGTCTAAGCCCCAGCCAGATTGAAGGTTGTGGCAGTGGGACCGACAGCACGCAGAGGGGGACCGAGCCGATCCTCGGCTTGAGCATTCTACCTCTCCGGCCGGTTGAGCGCCCGTACGCTTGTTCCATGGGTTGGCTTAGGCATATGGAGTTCATTCCATGTCTAAGGATACGAAGATCATTCCCAATCTAAGATTTTGAGCCACGGTGCACATGCTGGGCTCGGGCATGTGCTGGTGCCACATTTTTTTCGCCCGGGGCACCATCGTCGGAGCATCGCAGGAGAGCCTAACCAGTGGTATTGGGGGTTCCGGCGATTGGGTGGGCCGGGGGGTGTGCACACATGATGTGCGATGGGTGCTGGTACTTGGCCCTTATATTGGCCCCCTATCCCTCATCAAACCTCAAGAACTCACACCCTCTTAAAGAGCAATTGAGATTTTATAGGTTTGCTGCCAGTAGCCATTAAAGTGTCTGAAATGGGGACACTTTTTTCAAACGGTCACAAAATCTTCTCCACTTCTAGTTTTTAGCTGAATTTTTTTGTCCGAGCGAACAAAAATACAAGGATCACCTCTATGAAATTTTGGGGACAAAACTCTTTCTAAAAAAATTTTAAAAAATCTCAAACTGTAAAATGTTTCAAAAATCATGAAAAATAGAAAACGGGTCGTCTTGCCACGAAACTTCACATGAAGGCTTAGGGGATGATTGTTTGAATTTACAAGCCATAAAAATGGCATTGGCATGGTAGAAATATGAAGATGTGCTTGAACCCACCTACCACCCGTTCGATCCCCGACTTGACATCCTGCCTCTCTGGTCAGCTGAGCGACCACATGCTTGTTTCGTGGGTTGACTTAGGCAGACGGAGTTTATCCCCATTCTAAGCATATGGAGTTCATTCCTAGTCTAAGATTGGATCAGACCGAGGGTTGCGACAGCAGGATCAGTAGCACGCAAGGGGGATTGGGCCAATCCCTGGCTTGTGCATTCTACCTCTCCGACCGACTAAGCGCCCGCATGCCCGTTTCATGGGTTGGCTTAGGCATAGGGAGTTCATTCCACATGTAAGCCCCAGTCGGACCGAGGGTTGTGGCAACGAGATCGACAGCATGCAGAAGAGGATCGGGCCGATCCCTGGCTTGCGCATTATACCTCTCCGATCGGCTCAGCGCCTGCACGCTCATTTCATGGGTTGACTTAGGCATACAGAGTTCATTCTATGTCTAAGATCAGACCAGACCGAGGGTTACAGCGACAGGATCGACAGCACGCAGGGGGGCCGGGCTGGTTCCCCGGCTTGCGTATTCTGTCTCTCCGACCGACTGAGTACCCGTACTTTCGTTTCGTGGTTTGGCTTAGGCATACAGAGTTCATTCCATGTATAAGCATACGGAGTTCATTCCCAGTCTAAGATCGGACCGGACTGACTGTTGCGACAACAAGATCGACAGCACGCAGGGGGGACCGGGCTGATCCCTGGCTTGCGTATTCTACCTCTCTGGCTGGTTGAAAGCCTGTATGCCCATTTCGTGGGTTGTCTTAGGCATAGGGAGTTCATTCCATGTCTAAGCCCCAGCCGGACTGAGGGTTGTGGTAGTGGGACCGGCAGCACGTAGAGAGGGACCGGGCCAATCCCTAGCTTGCGCATTATGCCTCTCCGACCGGTTCAGCGCCTGCACGCTCATTTCATGGGTTGGCTTAGCCATACGGAGTTCATTCCATGTCTAAGCATATGGAGTTCATTCCCAGTATAAGATCGGACCGAATCGAGGGTTGTAGCAGTAGGACCAGTAGCAGGATCGACAGCACACAGGAAGGATCGGGCCGATCCTCAGCTTACGCATTTTCCTCTCTGACCGGTTGAGCGCCCACACGCTCGTTTTGTGGGTTCGCTTAGGCATACGGAGTTCATTCCCAGTATAAGATCAGACCGGACCGAGGATTACGATAGAGCGGAGGGGACCGAACCAATCCTCAGCTTACGCATTTTGCCTCTCCAACCGACTGAGCGCCCGGACGCTCGTTTCATAGGTTGTCTTACGTATACAGAGTTCATTTCATGTCTAAGCATACGGAGTTCATTCCCAGTGTAAGATCAGACTGAATCGAGGGTCACAGCAGCAAGATCGATAGCACACAAGGGGCACCAGGCTGATCCCCGGCTTGCGCATTCTACCTCTCCGGTCGGTTGAGCGCCCACACGTTTGTTTTGTGGGTTGGCTTAGCCATACGGAGTTCATTCTATGTTTGAGCCTCAGCTAGACTGAGGGTTGTGGCAGTAGGATTGGCAGTGGGATCAGCAGCATGCAGAGGGGGATCGGGCTGATCCTCGACTTGCGCATTATGCCTCTTTGGCCGGCTGAGCACCCGCACGCTCGTTTTGTGGGTTGACGGAGTGCATCCGCAGTCTAAGCATACGGAGTTCATTCCCAGTCTAAGATCAGACCGAATCGAGGGTTGTGACAGCAGGATTGATAGCACGCAGGGGGGATCGGGCTGATCCTCAGCTTGCGCATTCTGCCTCTCCGGCCGACTGAGCGCCCACACGCCCATTTCGTGGGTTGGCTTAGGCATAGGGAGTTCATTCCATGTCTAAGCCCCAGCCGGACTGAGGGTTGTGGCAGCGAGACCGGCAGCACACAGAGAGGGACTGAACTGATCCTCGACTTGCGCATTATGCCTCTCCGATCAGCTCATCACCCGAACGCTCGTTTCGTGGGTTGACTTAGGCATACAGAGTTCTTTCCCAATCTAAGATCAGACCCGAACCGAGGGTTGCGGCAGCAGGATTGATAGCACGTAGGGGGGACCAGGTCGGTCCCCAGCTTATGTATTCTGCCTCTTTGGCCGGCTGAGCACTCGCACACTTATTTCGTGGGTTGGCTTAGGCATACGGAGTTCACTCCATGTCTAAGCATACGGAGTTCATTCCCAGTCTAAGATCGGATCGGATCGGATCGAGGGTTACGACAGCAGAACTAGCAGCAGGATCGGTAGCACGTAGGGAGAGATCGGGCCGATCCTCGACTTGTGCATTCTGCCTCTCCGGACAGCCTCTTCGGCCAGCTGAGTGCCGATCCGCCCGTTTCATGGGTTAACTTAGGCATACGGAGTTCATCCCTAGTCTAAGCATACGGAGTTCATTCCCAGTCAAAGACCGAACCAGACTGAGGGTTGCGGTAGCAGGATCGGCAGCACGCAGGGGGGACCGGGATGATCCCCGGCTTACGCATTCTGCCTCTTTGACCGACTGAACGCCCGCACGCCCATTTCGTGGGTTGGCTTAGGCATAGGGAGTTCATTCCATGTCTAAGCCCCAGCCAGTTTGAGGGTTGGGGTAGCGGCACAGGCAGCACGTAGAGGGGGATTGGACTGATCCCCGGCTTGTGCATTATGCCTCTCTGGCTGGCTCAGCGCCCGTACGCTCGTTTCGTGGGATGACTTAGGTATACGGAGTTCATTCCCAATCTAAGATCTGACCAGAATAAGGGTTGTGGTAGCAAGATCGACAGCACGCAAGGGGGAACCGGGCCAATTCCCGGCTTGTGCATTCTGCTTCTCTAATCGGCTGAGCGCTCGCACGCTCGTTTCATGGGTTGGCTTAGGCATACGGAGTTCATTCCATGTCTAAGCATACGGAGTTCATTCCCAGTTTAAGATCAGACCGGATCGAGGGTTACGGTAGCAGGACTAGCAGCAGGATCAACAGCATGCCGGGGGGGACCGGGCCGATCCCCGGCTTGCACATACTGCCTCTCCGATCTACTAAGCGCCCGCACGCTCGTTTTGTGGGTTGGCTTAGGCATACGGAGTTTATTCCATGTCTAAGCATACGGAGTTCATTCCTAGTCTAAGAATTTGAGCCACGGTGCACATGCTGGGCTCGGGCATGTGTTGGTGCCGTATTTTTTTGGCTTTGGGTAACATCATCGGAGCATCATCGGAGCATCGCCGGAGAGCCTAACCGACGGCATTAGGGGTTCTGACGATTGAGGGGGCCAGGGGGGTGTACGCACATGATGTGCGAAGGCTACTCATACTTGTCCCTTATATTGGCCCCCTATCCCTCATCAAACCTCGAGAACACACACCCCCTTAAAGAGCATTTGAAATATTATAGGTTTCCTGCCAGTAGCAATTAAAGTGTCTGAAATGGGGACACTTTTTTCAAACGGTCACAAAATCTTCTCCACTTCGAGTTTTTATCTGAATTTTTTTATGCATGCCAAAAAAAATACAAGGATCACTTCTACCAAATTTGGGGGCAAAACCCCATCTAAAAAAATTTTAAAAAATCTCGAATCGTAAAAAGTTTTGAAAATCGTGGAAAATAGAAAACGGGTCGTCTTGCCACGAAACTTCACATGAAGGCATAGGTGACCATTGTATGAATTTACAAGCCATAAAAATGGCATTGGCATGGCAAAAATATGAAGATGTGCTTGAACCCACCTACCACCCGTTCGATCCTCGGCTTGCGCATCCTGTCACTTTGGTCGGCTGAGCGTCCGCACGCTCGTTTCGTGGGTTGACTTAGGCATACGGAGTTCATCCCCAGTCTATGCATACGAAGTTCATTCCCAGTCTAAGATCGGACCGGACCGAGGGTGGCGGCAGTAGGATCGACAGCACCTAAGGGGGATCGAGCCGATCCCCGCCTTGCACATTTTGCCTCTCCGGTCGGTTGAGCGTCCACACACCCATTTTGTGGGTTGGATTAGGCATAGGGAGTTCATTCCATGTCTAAGCCCCAGCCGGACCGAGGGTTGTGGCAGCGGGACCGACAGCACGTAGAAGGGGTTCACGCCGATCCTCGGCTTGTACGTTATACCCCTCCGGTCGGCTCAGCGCCCGCACGCTCGTTTCATGGGTTGACTCAGGCATACGGAGTTCATTCCCAGTCTAAGATCAGATCGGACCGAGGGTTGCGACAGTAGGACCAGCAACAGGATCGGTAGCACGCAGTGGGGGACCGGTCTCATCCCCGACTTGCGCATTCTGCCTCATCGGTTGGCTGAGAGCCCGTACGCTCATTTCGTCGGTTGGCTTAGGCATACAGAGTTCATTCCATGTCTAAGCCCCAGTCGGACCAAGGGTTGTGGTAGCAGGACCAGCAGTGGGATCGGTAGCACGCAGAGGGGGACCGACATAATCCCTGGCTTGCGCATTACGCCTCTCCGACTGGCATCTCCGACCGGCATCTTCGGTTGGCTGAGCACCCACATGCCCGTTTCATGGGTTGGCTTAGGCATAGGGAGTTCATTCCATGTCTAAGCCCCAGCCAGACCGAGGGTTGTGGCAGCGGGACTAACATCATGCAGAGGGGGACTAGGTCGATCCCTGACTTGCGCATTATGCCTCTCTGGCTGGCTCAGCGCCTGAACGATCGTTTCGTGGGTTGACTTAGGCATACAAAGTTCATTCCCAATCTAAGATAGGACCGGATCAAGTGTTGCGGCAGTTGGATCAACAACATGCAGGAGGGGACCGGGCCAGTCCCTAGCTTGCGCATTCTGACCTCCGGTCGGCTGAGCACCCGCACGCTCGTTTTGTGGGTTGGCTTATTCATACGGAGTTCAGTCCATGTCTAAGCATACAGAGTTCATTCCCAGTCTAAGTTGGACCGGACCGAGGGTTGCGGTAGTAGGATCGACAACTCACAGGGGGGACCAGGTCGATCCCTGGCTTGCGCATTCTACCTCTCCGGCTGGCTGAGCACCTGCACGCTCGTTTCGTGGGTTGGCTTAGGCATACGGAGTTCATTCCATGTATAAGCATACAGAGTTCATTCCTAGTCTAAGATCAGACTGGATCGAGGGTTACGATAGCAGGACCAGCAGCAGGATCGACAACACGTAGGGGGGACTGGGTCGATACCCTGCTTGTGTATTCTACCTCTCCGACCGACCTCTCCGGTAGGCTGAGCACCCGTATGCTCGTTTCGTGGGTTGACTTAGGCATACAGAGTTCATCCCCAGTCTAAGCATACGGAGTTCATTCCCAGCCTATGATCGAACTGGACCGAAGGTTGTGGCAGCAGGATCGGTAACACGCAAGGGGGACTGAGCCGGCCCCCGGCTTCGCATTCTACCTTTTCGGCTGACTGAGTGTCCGCACGCTCATTTCGTGGGTTGGCTTAGGCATACGGAGTTCATTCCATGTCTAAGCATACAGAGTTCGTTCCCAATCTAAGAGTTTGAGCCACGGTGCACATGCTAGGCTCAGGCATGTGCTGGTGCCGCATTTTTTTCGCTCGGGGCACCATCGTTGGAGCATCATTGGAGCACGCAGGGGGGACCGGGCCGATCCTCGGCTTGCGCATTCTGCCTCTCCATCCGACGGAGGGCCCGCACGCCCATTTCATGGGATGGCTTAGGCATAGGGAGTTCATTCCATGTCTAAGCCCCAGCAGGATTGAGGGTTGTGGTAGCGGGACCGATAGCACATAGAGGGGGATCAGGTCAATTCCCGGCCCGCGCATTATGCCTCTCCGATCGGCTCAACGCCTGCACGCTCTTTTCGTGGGTTGACTTAGGCATAGGCATATGGAGTTCATTCCATGTCTACGCCCCAGCTGGACCGAGGGTTGTGGTAGCGGGATCGGCAGCATGCAGAGGGGGACTGGGCTGATCCCCGGCTTGCGCATTCTGCCTCTCCGACCGGTTGAACGCCCGCACGCTCGTTCCGTGGGTTGGCATAGGCATACGGAGTTCATTCCATATCTATGCATATGGAGTTCATTCCCAGTTTAAGAGTTTGAGCCACAATAACCATGCTCGGCTCAGGCATGTGCTGGTACCACATTTTTTTCGCTCGGGGCACCATCGTCGAAGCATCGCCAGATAGCCTAACCGACGACATTGGGGGTTCTGGCGATTGGGGGGGCCGGGGGGTGTGCGCACATGATGTGCGATGGGTGCTGGGACTTGGTCCTTAAATTGTCCCCCTATCCCTCATCAAACCTCGAGAACTCACACCCCCTTAAAAAGCATTTGAGATTTTATAGGTTTGCTGCCAGTAGCCATTAAAGTGTCTGAAATGGGGACACTTTTTTCAAACGGTCACAAAATCTTCTCCACTTTGAATTTTTAGCTGAATTTTTTTTTGCATGCCAACAAAAATACAAGGATAACCTCTACAAAATTTGGGGACAAAAATCTTTCTAAAATAATTTTAAAAAATCCCGAACCGCAAAAAGTTTTAAAAATTGTGAAAAATAGAAAACGGGTCGTCTTGCCACGAAACTTCACATGAAGGCGTAGGGTACCATTGTTTGAATTTACAAGTCATAAAAATGGCATTGGCATGGCAGAAATGTGAAGATGTGCTTGAACCCACCTACCACCCGCTCGATCCCCAGCTTGCGCATCCTGCCTCTCTGGTCAGCTGAGCGTCCGCACGCTCGTTTCCTGGGTTGACTTAGGCATACAGAGTTCATCCCCAGTCTAAGCATATGAAGTTCATTCCCAGTCTAAGATCGGACCAAACTGAAGGTTGCGGCAGCAGGATCGACAGCACGCAGGGGGGATCGGGTCGATCCCCAGCTTACGCATTTTGCCTCTTCGGCCGGCTGAGCACCCACACGCCCATTTTGTGGGTTGGGTTAGGCATAGGAAGCTCATTCCATGTATAACCCCTAGCCGGACCGAGGGTTGTGGCAGTGGGACCGACAGCATGCAGAGGGGGATTGAGCCGATCCTCAACTTGCACATTATGCCTCTCCGACTAGCTCAATGCCCACACGCTCGTTTCGTGGGTTGATTTAGGCATACAGAGTTCATTTTTGATCTAAGATTCGACCGAACCAAGGGTTGCGATAGCAAGATCGATAGCACATAGGGGGGATCGAGTCGGTCCCCAGCTTGCACATTCTGCCTCTTCGATCGGCTGAGTGCCTGCATGCTCGTTTCATGGGTTGGCTTAGGCGTACAGAGTTCATTCCATGTCTAAGCATACGGAGTTCATTCCCAATCTAAATCGGACCAGACCGAGGGTTGCGATAACAGGACCAATAGTAGGATCGACAGTATGTAGGGGGTGACTGGGTCGATCCTCGGCTTGCGTATTTTACCTCTTCGATCGACTGAGCACCCGTACGCTCGTTTCGTGGGTTGGCTTAGGCATACGGAGTTTATTCCACATCTAAGCCCCAACCGAATCGAGGGTTGTGGCAGCAGGACTGGCAGCAGGACCAGCAGCGGGATCAGCAGCACGTAGAGAGGGATCGGGCTGATCCTCGGCTTGTGCATTATACCTCCCCGACCTACCTCTCCGGCCGGTTGAGCGCCCGCACGCTCATTTCATGGGTTGACTTAGGCATACAGAGTTCATCCCCAGTCTAAGCATACGAAGTTCATTCGCAGTCTAAGATCAGACTAGACTGAGGGTTGCGGCAGCAGGATTAATAGCACATAGGGGGGACCAGGCTGATCCCTGACTTGTGTATTATGCCTCTCCGACCGACTCAATGTCTGAACGCTCGTTTCATGGGTTGACTTAGGCATACGAAGTTCATTCCCAGTCTAAGATCAGACCGGACCAAGGGTTGCGGCAACAGGATTAATAGTAAGCAGGGGGGACCGGGTCGGTCCCCAGCTTACGCATTCTGCCTCTCCGACCGGCTAAGCACCCGCATGCTCATTTCGTGGGTTGGCTTAGGCATACAGAGTTCATTCCATGTCTAAGTATACGAAGTTCATTCCCAGTCTAAGATCGGATCAAACCGAGGGTTGCGATAGCAAGACCAGCAGTAGGATCAACAGCACGTAGGGGTGGACCGGGTCGATCCTCGACTTAGGCATTCTGCCTTTCCGACTGGCCTCTCTGATCGACTGAGTGCCTACACGGTCGTTTCATGGGTTGACTTAGGCATATGGAGTTAATCCTCAGTCTAAGCATACGGAGTTCATTCCCAGTCTAAGATCGAACAAGACTGAGGGTTGCGACAATAGGATCGGCAGCACGTAAGGGGGACCGGGCCGATCCTCAGCTTGTGCACTTTGCCTTTTCGACCGGCTGAGCGCCCGCACACCCATTTCATGGGTTGGCTTAGGTATAGGGAATTTATTCCATGTCTAAGCCCCATTCAGATCGAGGGTTGTGGTAGCAGGACTGGCAGCATGCAGAGGGGGACCGGGCCAATCCCCAGCTTGCACATTCTGCCTCTTTGGCCGGCTGAGCGCCCGTACGCTCGTTTCATGGGTTGGCTTAGGCATACGGAGTTCATTCCATGTCTAAGCATATGGAGTTCATTCCCAGTCTAAGAGTTTGAGCCACGGTGCACATGCTGGGCTCGGGCATATGCTGGTGTTTCATTTTTTTCGCTCGGGGCACCATCACTGGAGCATCGTCGGAGCACGTAGGGGGGACCAGGCTGATCCCCGACTTGTGCATTCTGCCTCTCTGGTCGACTGAGCGCCCGCACGTTCGTTTCATGGGTTGGCTCAGGCATAGGGAGTTCATTCCATGTCTAAGCCCCAGCTGGATTGAGGGTTGTGGCAGTAAGACCGGTAGCGGGATTGGCAGCACGCAGAAGGGGACCGGTCTAATCCTTAGCCTGCGCATTATGCCTCTCCAGTCGGCCTCTCCGGCCGGCGGAGCGCCAGCACACTCGTTTCGTGGGCTGACTTAGGCATACGGAGTTCATCCTCAGTCTAAGCATACCGAGTTCATTCCCAGTCTAAGATCAGATCTAAACGAGGGTTGCGACAGCAGGATCGACAGCACGTAGAGCTGAACGAGACGAGCCTCGACTTGTGCATTCTGCCTTTCCGGCCAGCTGAGCACCCGCATGCCCGTTTCGTGGGTTGGCTTAGGCATAGGGAGTTCATTCCATGTTTAAGCCCTAGCCGAACCAAGAGTTGTGGTAGCGAGACCGGTAGCACGCAAAGGGGGACCGGGCTGATCCTCAGCTTGCGCATTATGCCTCTCCGGCTGGCTCAGCACTCGAACGCTCATTTCGTGGGTTGACTTAGGCATACGGAGTTCATTCCCAATCTAAGATTGGATCAGACCAAGGGTTGCGACAATGGGATCGACAACATGCAGAGGGGATCGAACTGATCCCCGGCTTGCGCATTCTACCTCTTCGGTCGATTGAGCGCCCGCACGCTCGTTTCGTGGGTTGCTTTAGGCATGCGGAGTTCATTCCATGTCTAAGCATACGGAGTTCATTCCCAGTCTAAGATCAGATCGGACCGAGGGTTACGGTAGCAGGACCAGCAACAGGATCGGCAGCATGCAAGGTGGACCTAGCTGAACCCCGGCTTGCGCATTATGCCTCTCCAGTTGGCTGAGCACCCGCACGCACATTTCGTGGGTTGACTTAGGCATACGGAGTTCATCCCCAGTCTAAGCATACGGAGTTCATTCCCAGTCTAAGATCAAACTAGACCGAAGGTTGCGGCAGCAGGATCGGTAGCATGATGGGGGATCGGGTTGATCCCCGACTTGCGCATTCTGCCTCTCCAGCGGTTGAGTGCCCGCATGCCCATTTCGTGGCTGGGCTTAGGCATAGGGAGTTCATTCTATGTCTAAGCCCCAACTGGATCGAGGGTTGTGGTAGCGGGGCCGGCAGCATGTAGAGGGGGACCAGGTCGATCCTCGGCTTGCGCATTATGCCTCTCCGGTCGACTCAGTGCCCAAACGCACGTTTCATGGGTTGACTTAGGCATACAGAATTCATTCTCAGTCTAAGATCGGATTGGACCGAAGGTTACGATAGTAGGATCGACAGCACCCGGTCCCTGCACGCTTGTTTCGTGGGTTGGCTTAGGCATACAGAGTTTATTCCATGTCTAAGCATACGAAGTTCATTCCCAGTCTAAGATCAGACCAGATCGAGGATTGCAACAGTAGGACCATCAGCAGGATCGATAGCACGTAGGAGGGATCGGACCGATCCTCGGCTTGTGCATTCTACCTCTCTGATCGGCCTCTCCAGCCGGTTGAGCTCCCGCGCGCTCGTTCCATTGGTTGACTTAGGCATACGGAGTTCATCCCCAGTCTAAGCATACGAAGTTCATTCCCAATCTAAGATCGGATCGGACCGAGGGTTTTGACAGCAGGATCGGTAGCACGCAGGAGGATCGGGCTGATCCCTGGCTTGCGCATTCTACCTCTTCAACCCACCCACACGCTCGTTTCATGGGTTGGCTTAGGCATACGGAGTTCATTCCATGTCTAAGCCCCAACCGGACCAAGGGTTGTGGTAGCAGGATCGGTAGCACGCAGAGGGGGATTGGGCTGACCCCCAGCTTGCGCACTATGCCTCTTCGGTCGGTTCAGTGCCCGCACGCTCATTTTATGGGTTGACTTAGGCATACGGAGTTCATTCCCAGTGTAAGATCAGACCAGACCGAGGGTTGCGACAGCAGGATCGACATAACGTAGGGGGGATCGGGCCGGTCCTCGACTTACGCATTCTACCTTTTCGGCCAGCTGAACGCCCGCACGCTCATTCTGTGGGTTGGCTTAGGCATACGGAGTTCATTCCATGTCTAAGCATACGGAGTTCATTCCCAGTCTAAGATCAGATCAGACCGAGGGTTACGATAGTAGGACCAGTAGCAGGATCTACAGCACACAGGAGGAGACCAGGCCGATCCCCGGCTTGTGTATTCTGCCTCTTCGACCGACTGAGCACCCGCACGCTCATTTTATGGTTGACTTAGGCATACGGAGTTCATTCCCAGTGTAAGATCAGACCAGACCGAGGGTTGCGACAGCAGGATCGACATAATGTAGGGGGGATCGGGCCGGTCCTCGGCTTATGCATTCTACCTTTTCGGCCAGCTGAACGCCCGCACGCTCATTCCATGGGTTGGCTTATGCATACAGAGTTCATTCCATGTCTAGGCATACGAAGTTCATTCCCAGTCTAAGATCGGATCGGACCGAGGGTTACGACAGCAGGACCAGCAGCAGGATCTGCAGCACACAAGGGGAGACTGGGTCGATCCCCGGCTTACATATTCTACCTCTCCGACTGGCTGAGCGCCCGTACGCTCGTTTCGTGGGTTGGCTTAGGCATACGGAGTTCATTCAATGTCTAAGCCCCAGTTGGACCGAGGGTTGTGGTAGCAGGACTGGCAGCGGGATCGACAGCACATAGTAGGGGACCGGGCTGATCCCCAGCTTGCACATTATGCCTCTCCAGTCGGCCTTTTCGGTCGGCTGAGCATCCGCACACTCGTTTCGCGGGTTGACTTAGGCATACAGAGTTCATCCCTAGTCTAAGCATACGGAGTTTCATTCCCAGTCTGAGATTGGACCAGATGGAGGGTTGCGGTAGTAGGATCAGCAGCACGTAGGGGGAACCGAGCTGATTCTCAGCTTGTGCATTCTGACTCTTCGATCGGCTGAGCGCCCACACGCCCGTTTCATGGGTTGGCTTAGGCATAGAGAGTTCATTCCATGTCTAAGCCCCAGTTGGATCGATGGTTGTGGTAGCAGGACCGACAGCACATAGAGGGGGATCAGGCCGATCCCCGAACTGCGTATTATGCCTCTCTGGCCGGCTCAGTGCCCGAACGCTCATTTCGTGCGTTGACTTAGGCATACGAAGTTCATTCCCAGTCTAAGATCGGACCAGACAGAGGGTTGCGGTAGCAAGATTGTTAGCACGTAGGGAGGGACTGGGTCGGTCCCCAGCTTGCGCATTCTGCCTCTCCAACTGGCTGAGCGCCCGCACACTCGTTTCATGGGTTGGCTTAGGCATACGGAGTTCATTCCATGTCTAAGCATACGGAGTTCACTCCCAGTCTAAGATCAGACTGGACCTAGGGTTGCGGCAGTAGTACCAGCAGTAGGATCAGCAGCACGCAGGGGGATCAGGCTAATCCCTGGCTTACGTATTATGCCTCTCTGGTCAGCCTCTCCGGCTGGCTGAGTGCCCGCACACTCGTTTCATGGGTTGACTTAGGCATACGGAGTTCATCCCCAGTCTAAGATCTAATCAGACCAAAGGTTACGGTAGTAGAATTGGCAGCACACAGGGGGGATCGGGCAGATCCCCGGCTTGTGCATTCTGCCTCCCCGCCCTTCTGAACGCCCGCATGCTCGTTTCGTGGGTTGGCTTAGGCATATGGAGTTCATTCCATGTCTAAGCATACGGAGTTCATTCCTAGTCTAAGAGTTTGAGCCATGGTGCACATGCTGGGCTCGGGCATTTGTTGGTGCTACATTTTTTTCACCCGGGGCACCATCGTCGAGGCATCGTCGGAGAGCCTAACCGGAGCAATTGGGGGTTTCGGTGATTGGGGGGCCGAGGGGGTGTGCGCACATGATGTGCGATGGGTGCTGGTACTTGGCCCTTATATTGGCCCCCTATCCCTCATCAAACCTTGACAACTCACACCCCCTTAAAGAGCATTTGAGATTTTATAGGTTTGCTGCCAGTAGCCATTAAAGTGTCTGAAATGGGGACACTTTTTTTTAAACGGTCACAAAATCTTCTCCACTACGAGTTTTTAGCTGAATTTTTTTGTACATGCCAAAAAAAATACAAGCATCACCTCTACCAAATTTGGGGACAAAAATCTTTCTAAAAAAATTTTAAAAAATCCCAAACCGTAAAAAGTTTCAAAAATTGTGAAAAATAGAAGACGGGTCGTCTTGCCTCAAAACTTCACATGAAGGCGTGGGGGACCATTGTATGAATTTACAAGCCATAAAAATGGCATTGGCATGGCAGAAATATGAAGATGTCCTTGAACCCACCTACCACCCGTTCGATCCCTAGCTTGTGCATCCTGCCTCCCTGGACGACTGAGTGTCCCCACGCTTGTTTCGTGAGTTGACTTAGGCATACAAAGTTCATCCCCAGTCTAAGCATACAAAGTTCATTCCCAGTGTAAGATCAGATAGGACCGAGGGTTGCGACAGCAGGATCGGTAGCACACAGTGGGCATCGGGTCGATCCCTGACTTACGCATCCTGCCTCTTCGGCCAGTTGAGCAACCGCTCGCTTGTTTCATGGGTTGGTGTAGGCATAGGGAGTTCATTCCATGTCTAAGCCCCAGCCGAACTGAGGGTTGTGGTAACGGGACCGACAGCACGCAGAGGGGGATCGGGTCGATCCCTGGCTTGCGCATTATGCCTCTCTGGTCGGCTCAGCGCCCGAACGCTCATTTCATGGGTTGACTTAGGCATACGGAATTCATTCCTAGTCTAAGATCCGACCGGACCGAGGGTTACGGCAGCTGGATCGATAGCACGTAGGGGGGACCGGGTCGATCCTCGACTTGTGCATTATGCCTCTCAGGCTGGCTGAGCACCCGCACGCTCATTTCATGGGTTGGCTTAGGCATACGGAGTTCATTCCATGTCTAAGCATACGGAGTTCATTCCCAGTCTAAGATCAGACTGGACGAAGGGTTACGGCAGTAGGACTAGCAACAGGATCGACAACACGTAGGGGGGACAAGGCCGATCCCCGACTTGTGTATTCTGCCTCTCTGACCGGCCTCTCTAACTGGTTGAGCGCCCATACGCTCATTTTTTGGGTTGACTTAGGCATACAGAGTTCATCCTCAGTCTAAGCATATGGAGTTCATCCCTAGTCTAAGCATACGGAGTTCATTCCCAGTCTAAGATCAGACCAAATCGAGGGTTGCGATAGTAGGATCGGTACCACACAGGGGGGACCGGGCCTATCCCCAGCTTACGCATTCTGCCTCTTTGATCGGTTGAGCGCCCGTATGCCCGTTTCGTGGGTTTGCTTAGGCATAGGGTGTTCATTCCATGTCTAAGCCTCAACTGGACCGAGGGTTGTGGCAGCGGGATTGGTAGCATGCAGAGAGGGACCAGGCCAATCCCTGACTTGCGCATTCTGCCTCTTCGGCTGGCTGAGCGGCCGCATGCTCATTTCATGGGTTCACTTAGGCATACGAAGTTCATTCCTTGTCTAAGCATACGGAGTGCACATGTTGGGCATGAGCATGTACTAGTGCCACATTTTTTTCGCCCGGGGGACCATCGTCAGAACATCGTCGGAACATCGTCGGAACATCGTCGGAGAGCCTAACCGGTGGCATTGGGGGTTCCGGCGATTGGGGGGGCCGGGGGGGTGTGCGCACATGATGTGCGATGGGTGCTGGTACTTGGCCCTTATGTTGGCCCCCTATCCCTCATCAAACCTCGAGAACTCACACCCCCTTAAAGAGCATTTGAGATTTTATAGGTTTGCTGCCAGTAGCCATTATAGTGTCTGAAATGGGGACCCTTTTTTCAAAAGGTCACAAAATCTTCTCCACTTTGAGTGTTTAGGTGAATTTTTTTGTGCATGCCAACAAAAATACAAGGATCACCTCTGCCAAATTTGAGGACAAAACGCTTTCTAAAAAATTTTTAGAAATCCCAAACCGTAAAAAGTTTCAAAAATCATGAAAAATAGAAAACGGGTCATCATGCCAAAAAACTTCACATGAAGGCTTAGGGGACCATTGTATGAATTTACAAGCCATAAAAATGGCATTGGCATGGCAAAAATATGAAGATGTGCTTAAACCCACCTACCACCCGTTCGGTCCCCCACTTACGCATCCTCTGGTCGGCTGAGCGTTCGCACGCTCGTTTCATGGGTTGACTTAGGCATACAGAGTTCATCCCCAGTCTAAGCATACAGAGTTCATTCCCAGTCTAAGATCAGACCAGACCGAGGGTTGCGACAGTAGGATCGGTAGCACGCAGGAGGGATCGGGCCTATCCTCGACTAGCGCATTCTGCCTCTCTGACCTGCTGAGCGCCCGCACGCCCATTTCGTGGGTTGGCTTAGGCACAGGGAGTTCATTCCATGTCTAAGCCCCAACCGGACCGAGGGTTACGGTAGTAGGATCGACAGCACGTAGGGGGAACCGGGCCGATCCTCAACTTACGCATTCTGCCTCTCTGGTAGGCTGAGCGCCCACACGCTCATTTCATGGGTTGGCTTACGCATACGGAGTTCATTCCCAGTCTAAGATCAGACTGGATCGAGGGTTGCAGTAGCAGGATCAGCAGTACGTAGAGGGGATTGGGTCGATCCCCAACTTGCGCATTCTGCCTCTTCGACCAGCTGAGCGCCCGCACGCTTGTTTGATGGGTTAGCTTAGGCATACCGAGTTCATTCCTTGTCTAAGCCCCAGTCGGTCCGAGGGTTATGGCGACAGGACCGACAGTGGGATCGGCAGTGGGATCGGTAGCACATAGAAGGGGATTGGGTTGATCCCCGACTTGTGCATTATGCCTCTCCGGTCGGCCTTTCCAATTGGCTGAGCGCCCACACGCTCATTTCGTGGGTTGACTTAAGCATACGGAGTTCACCCCCAGTCTAAGCATACGGAGTTCATTCCTAGTCTAAGATCGGATCGGATCGGATCGAGGGTTGCGACAGTAGGATAGATAGCACGTAGAGGGGATCGGGTCGATCCCCGACTTGTGCATTTTACCTCTCCGATCGGCTGAGTGCCTGCTCACCCGTTTCATGGGTTGGCTTAGGCATAGGGTGTTCATTCCTTGTCTAAGCCCCAGCTGGACCGAGGGTTGTGGCACTGGGACCGACAGCATGCAGAAGGGATCGAGTCAATCCCTGGCTTGCGTATTATGCCTCTCTGGCCTGCTTAGCGATCGAACGCTCATTTCGTGGGTTGACTTAGGCATACGGAGTTTATTCCTAGTCTAAGATCAAACTGGACCGAGGGTTGCGGCAACTGGACCGATAGCACACAGGGGGGGACCGGGCTGGTCACCGGCTTGTGCATTCTACCTCTCCAGCCGGTTGAGCGCCCGCACGCTCGTTTCGTGGGTTGGCTTAGGCATACGGAGTTGATTCCATATCTAAGCAAATGGAGTTCATTCCTACTCTAAGATCAGGCCGGACCTAGGGTTGCGACAGTAGGACCATTAGCAAGATTGACAACTTGCAGGGGGGATCGGGCCGATCGCTGGCTTGCGCATTCTATCTCTCCGATCGGCCTCTCCAGTCGGTTAAGCTCCCGCATGCTCATTTCATGGGTTAACTTAGGCATACGGAGTTCATCCCCAGTTTAAGCATACAGAGTTCATTCCTAGTCTAAGATCGGATCGAACTGAGGGTTATAGACACAAGATCGGTAGCATGCAGGGGGGACCGGGTTGATCCTCGGCTTGTGCATTCCACCTCTCCGACCGGCTGAGTGCCCGCACGCTCATTTCATGGGTTGGATTAGGCATATGGAGTTAATTCCATGTCTAAGCCCCAGCCGGACCGAGGGTTGTGGTAGCAGGATTGACAGCAGGATTGGTAGCACGCAGAGGAGGGTCGGGCTGATCCCTGCCTTGCGCATTATGCCTCTCCGGTTGGCCTCTCCGACTGACAGAGCACCCGCACGCTCGTTCCGTGGGTTGACTTAGGCATACAGAGCTCATCCTCAGTCTAAGCATACGAAGTTCATTCCCAGTCCAAGATCAGACCAGACTGGGGGTTGCGGTAGCAGGATCAACAGCACACAGGGGGGACCGAGCCGATCCTCGGCTTGCGCATTCTGCCTCTCCATCCAGCTGAGCACCCGCACGCCCATTTCATGGGTTGGCTTAGGCACAGGGAGTTCATTCCATGTCTAAGCCCCAGCTGGACCGAGGGTTGTCACAGTTGGACCGACAGCACGCAGAGGGGGATCGGGTCGATCCCCAGCTTACACATTATGCCTCTCTGGTTGGCTCAGCCCCCGAACGCTCGTTTCCTGGGTTGGCTTAGGCATACGGAGTTCATTCCTAGTCTAAGATCAGACCGAACTGAGGGTTGCGGTAGCAGGATCGACAGCACGTAGGGGGGACCGAGCTAGTCCTCGGATTACGCATTTGCCTCTCTGGTCGGCTGAGTGTCCGCATGCTCATTTTGTGGGTTGACTTAGGCATACGGAGTTCATCCCCAGTCTAAGCATATGGAGTTCATTTTGAGTCTAAAATCAGACAAGACTGAGGGTTACGGTAACAGGATCGGTAGCACGCAGTGGGGACTAGGCTGATCCCCGGTTTGTGCATTCTGCCTCTTCAGTCGGTTGAGTGCTCGCATGCTCGTTTTGTGGGTTGGCTTAGGCATACGGAGTTCATCCACAGTCTGAGCATACGGAGTTCATTCCCAGTCTAAGATCGGATCGGTCTGAGGGTTGCGGTAGCAGGATTGGCAGCATGCAGGGGGGACTGGGCCGATCCCTAGCTTACGTATTCTACCTTCCGATCGGCTGAGCGCCCGCACGCCCGTTTCGTGGGTTAGCTTAGGCATAGGGAGTTCATTCCATGTCCAAGCCTCAGCTTGATCGAGGGTTGTGGCAGCGGGACCCTTTTTTCCGAATCAGACCCATTCTGAGGCTTAGGCATATAGAGTTCATCCCCAGTCTAAGTATATGGAGGTCATTCCCAGTCTAAGATCGAATCGGACTGGGGGTTGCAACAGTAGGATTGGCAGCACGCAGGGGGGATCGGGCCGATCCCTAGCTTGCACATTCTGCCATTTCATGGGTTGGCTTAGGCATAGGGAGTTCATTCCATGTGTAAGCCCCAGTCGGATCGAGGGTTGTGGCAGCAGGACCGGCAACACGCAAAGGGGGACCGAGCCGATCCCCGGCTTACGCATTATGCCTCTTCGACCGGCTCAACACCTGTACGCTCGTTTCCTGGGTTAACTTATGCATATGAAGTTCATTCCCAGTCTAAGATCAGAGCAGACCGAGGGTTGCAACAGCAAGATCGATAGCACGCAGGGGGGATCGGGCCGATCCCTGGCTTGCACATTTTGCCTCTCTGGCCAGCTAAGCGCCCGCACACTCGTTTTGTGGGTTGGCTTAGGCATACGGAGTTTATTCCATGTCTAAGCATGCGGAGTTCATTCTCAGTCTAAGATTTTGAGCCACGGTGCACATACTGGGCTCGAGGCTTGTGCTGTTGCTGCATTTTTTTTGCCCAGGGCACCATTGCTAGAGCATTGTCGGACAGCCTAACCGGCGGCATTGGGGTTTCCGGGGATTAAGGGGGCCGGGGGTTGTGCACACATGATGTGTGATGGGTGCTTTTACTTGGCCCTTATATTGGCCCCCTATCCCTCATCAAACCTCGAAAACTCACACCCCCTTAAAAAACATTTGAGATTTTATAGGTTTGCTGCCAATAGCCATTAAAGTGTCTAAAATGGGGACACTTTTTTCAAACGGTCACAAAATCTTCTCCACTTCGATTTTTTAGCTGAATTGTTTTGGGCATGCCAAAAAAAATACAAGGATCACCTCTACCAAATTTGGGGACAAAACGCTTTCTAAAAAAATTTTAAAAAATCTCGAACCGTAAAAAGTTTGAAAAATCGTGAAAAATAGAAAACGGGTTGTCTTGCCACGAAACTTCACATGAAGGCTTGGGGGACCATTGTATGAATTTACAAGCCATAAAAATGGCATTGGCATAGCAGAAATATGAAGATGTGCTTGAACCCACCTACCACCCGTTCGATCCCTGGCTTGCGCATCCTGCCTCTCTGGTCGGCTAAGTGCCCGCACGCTCGTTTCGTGGGTTGACTTAGTCATACGGAGTTCATCCCTAGTCTAAGCATATGGAGTTCATTCCCAGTCTAAGATCGAACTGGAACGATGGTTGCGATAGTAGGATCGCTAGCACGTAGGAGGGACCAAGCCGATCCCCAGCTTATGCATTCCGCCTCTCCGGTCGGCTGAGTGCCCGCACGCCCGTTTCATGGGTTGGCTTAGGCATAGGGAGTTCATTCCATGTCTAAGCCCCAGCCGAATCGAGGGTTGTGGCAGCGGGATCGACAGCACGCAGAGGGGGACCGGGTCGATCCCCGGCTTGTGCATTATGCCTTTCCGTCTGGCTCAGCGCCCGCACACTCATTTCGTGGGTTGACTTAGGCATACAAAGTTCATTCCCATTCCAAGATCGGACTGGACCAAGGGTTACGATAGCAGGATCGATAGCACGCAGGGGGGATCGGGCTGATCCCCGACTTGCGCATTCTGCCTCTCTGACCGACGAAGCACCCGCACACTCATTTCGCGGGTTGGCTTAGGCATACGGAGTTCATTCCATGTGTAAGCCCCAACTGGACCGAGGGTTGTGACAGTAAGACCGGCAGCGGGATCTGTAGCACATAGAGGGGGACCGAGCTGATCCCCGGCTTATGCATTATGCCTCTCCAGTTGGCCTCTCCGGTCGGCTGAGCGCCCACACGCTCATTTCGTGGGTTGACTTAGACATACAGAGCTCATCCCCAGTCTAAGCATACGGAGTTCATTCCCAGTCTAAGATCAGACCAGACTGAGGGTTGTGACAGTAGGATCGACATCACGCAGGGGGGACCGGGCCGATCCCCAGCTTGCACATTTTGCCTCTCCGACCGACTGAGGCCCCGCACGCTCGTTTCGTGGGTTGGCTTAGGCATAGGGAGTTCATTCCATGTCTAAGACCCAACCGGATGGAGGGTTGGAGCAGCGATACCAGCAGCATGCAGAGAGGGACCGGGTTGATCCCCAGCTTGCGCATTATGCCTCTCCGGTTGGCTGAGCGTCCGCACGCTCGTTTCGTGGGTTGGCTTAGGCATACAGAGTTCATTCCATTTCTAAGCATACGGAGTTCATTCCCAGTCTAAGATGTTGAGCCATGGTGCACTTGCTGGGCTTGGGCATGTGTTGGTGCCGCATTTCTTTTGCCCAGGGCACCATCGTCGAAGCTTCGCCGGAGAGCCTAACCGACGGCATTAGGGGTTCCGACGATTGGGGGGGCCGGGGGGTGTGCGCACATGATGTACGATGGGTGCTAGTACTTGGCCCTTATATTGGCCCCCTATCCCTCATCAAACCTCAAAAACTCACACCCCTTAAAGAGCAATTGAGATTTTATAGGTTTGCTGCCAGTAGCCATTAAAGTGTCTAAAATGAGAACACGTTTTTCAAACGGTCACAAAATCTTCTCCACTTTGTGTTTTTAGCTGAATTTTTTTGTGCATGCCAACAAAAATACAAGGAAAATGTCTACCAAAATTTGGGACAAAACTCTTTCTAAAAAAATTTAAAAAAATCCCAAACCGCAAAAAGTTTCGAACATCATGAAAAATAGAAAACGGGTCGTCTTGCCGTGAAACTTCACGTGAAGGCTTAAGGGACCATTGTATGAATTTACATGCCATAAAAATGGCATTGGCATGGCAGAAATATGAAGATGTGCTTGAACCCACCTACCACCTGTTTGATCTCCGGCTTGCGCATCCTGCCTCTCTGGTCGGCTGAGCGCCTGCACGCTCGTTTCGTGGGTTGACTTAGGCATACAGAGTTCATCCCCAGTCTAAGCATACGAAGTTCATTCCCAGTCTAAGATGGAACTGGACCGAGGGTTGCGGTAGCAGGATCAGCAGCACGTAGGGGGGATCGGGCCACCCCGGCTTGTGCATTCTACCTTGCCAGTCGACTGAGCGCCCGTGCGCCCGTTTCGTAGGTTGGCTTAGGCATAAGGAGTTCATTTCATGTCTAAGCCCCAGCCGGACTGAGGGTTGTGGCAGCGGGACTGGTAGCACGTAGAGAGGGACCGAGCCGATCCCCGGCTTGCTCATTATGCCTCTCCAGTCAGCTCAGCGTCCGTACGCTCATTCCGTGGGTTGACTAAGGCATACAGAGTTCATTCCCTAACTAACATCGGATCGGACCGAGGGTTACGATAGTAGGATCAACAGCACACAAGGGGGATCGGGTCGATCCCCGGCTTGCGCATTCTGCCTCTTCGACCGACTGAGCGCCTGCATGCTCGTTTCGTGGGTTGGCTTAGGCATACGGAGTTCATTCCATGTCTAAGCATATGGAGTTCATTCCCAGTCTAAGATTTTGAGCCACGGTGCATATGCTGGGCTTGGGCATGTGTGGGTGCCGCCTTTTTTTCACCCCGGGCACCATTGTCGGAGCATCGCCGGAGAGCCTAACTGGCGACATTGGGCGTTCTAACGATTGGGGGGGCAGGGGGCGTGCGCACATGATGTTTGATGGGTGCTGGTACTTGGCCCTTATATTGGCCCCCTGTCCCTCATCAAACCTTAAGAACTCACACCCCCTTAAAGAGCATTTGAGATTTTATAGGTTTGCTGCCAGTAGCCATTAAAGTGTCTGAAATGGGGACACTTTTTTCAAATGGTCACAAAATCTTCTCCACTTCGAGTTTTTAGCTAAATGTTTTTGTGCATGCCAACAAAAATTCAAGGATCACCTCTACCAATTTTGGGGGTAAAACTCTTTCTAAAAAATTTTTAAAAAATCCGGAATCGTAAAAGGTTTCAAAAATCGTGAAAAATAGAAAACGGGTCATCTTGCCATGAAACTTCACATGAAGGCTTAGGGGACCATTGTACGAATTTCCAAGCCACAAAAATGGCATTGGCATGGCAGAAATATGAAGATGTGCTTGAACCCACCTACTACCCGTTCGATCCCCGGCTTGCGCATCCTGCCTCTCTGGCCAGTTGAGCATCCGTACGCTCATTTCGTGGGTTGACTTAGGCATACAGAGTTCATCCCCAGTGTAAGCATACAAAGTTCATTCCTAGTCTAAAATCGAACCGGACCAAGGGTTACGGTTGCAGGATCGACAATACGCAGGGGGGACCGGACCGATCCTCGAATTTCACATTCTGCCTCTCCGACCGGTTGAGCGCCCGTACGCTCGTTTCGTGGGTTGGCTTAGGCATACGGAATTCATTCCATGTCTAAGCATACAGAGTTCATTCCCAGTCTAAGATCAGAATGGATCGAAGGTTGCGGTAGCAGGACCAGCAGCAGGATCGACAGCATGTAGGAGGGATCGGGCTGACCCTCGGCTTACGCATTCTACCTCTCTGACCGGCTGAGCACCCGCACGCTCATTTTGTGGGTTGGCTTCAACATACAGAGTTCATTCCATGTCTAAGCCCCAGCCGGACAGAAGGTTGTTATAGCAGGACTGGCAGCAGGATTGGTAGCGCACAGAGGTGGATCGGGTTGATCCCCGGCTTGCGTATTATGCCTCTCCGGTCGACCTCTTCGACCGACTGAGCTCCCGTATGCTCATTTCATGGGTTGACTTAGGCATACGGAGTTCATCCCCAGTCTAAGCATAGGGAGTTCATTCCCAGTCTAAGATCGGACCAGACTGAGGGTTGCGACAGCAGGATCGATAGCACACAGGGGGTTCAAGCCGATCCTCAGCTTGCGCATTCTACCTCTCCAGCCGGCTGAGCGCCCACCGCTCATTTTTTGGGTTGACTAAGGCATACGAAGTTCATTCCCAGTCTAAGATCAGACCGGACTGAGGGTTACAGCAGCAGGATCGATAGCACACAGGGGGGACTAGGTCAATCCCTGACTGAGCCCCCAAACGCTCGTTTCACGGGTTGACTTAGGCATACGAAGTTCATCCCCAGTCTAAGCATACAGATTTTATTTCCAGTCTAAGATCAGATCGGATCGAGGGTTGCGACGCAAGATCGACGGCACGTAGGGGGAGACCGGGCCTATACCCAACTTGTGCATTCTGCCTCTTCGACTGGCTGAACGCCCGCACACTCATTTCATGGGTTGGCTTAGGCATACGGAGTTCATTCCTAGTCTAAGCATACGGAGTTCATTCCCAGCCTAACATCAGACCGGATCGAAGGTTGCGACAGTAGGATCGGTAGCACGTAGGGGGGATCGGGTAGATCCCCGGCTTGTGCATTCTGCCTCTTCGGCCGGCTAAGCGCCCGCCCGCCCGTTTCATGGGTTAGCTTAGGTAAAGGGAGTTCATTCCATGTATAAGACCCAACCAGACTGAGGGTTGTGGTAGAGGGACCGACAGCACATAGAGGGGGATCAGGTCGATCCCCGGCTTGCGCATTATGCCTCTTCGGCCGGCTCAGCGCCTGAACGCTCGTTTCGTGGGTTGACTTAGGCATACGGAGTTCATTCCCAGTCTAAGATTGAACCGGACTGAGGGTTACGACAGCAGGATCGATAGCACGCAGGGGGGATCGGGCCGGTCCCCAGCTTGCGTATTCTGCCTCTCCGACCGGCTAAGCGCCCGCGAGCTCGTTTCGTGGGTTGGCTTAGGCATACGGAGTTCATTCCATGTTTAGGTGTATGGAGTTCATTCCCAGTCTAAGAGTTTGAGCCATGGTGCACATGCTGGGCTCGGGCATGTGCAGGTGCCGCATTGTTTTTGCCCGGGGTACCATCGTCGGAGCATCACCGGAGAGCCTAACCGGTGGCATTAGGGGTTCCAGCGTTGGGGGGGTCAGGGGGTGTGTGCACATGATGTGCGATGGGTGCTGGTACTTGGCCCATATATTGGCACCCTATCCCTCATCAAACCACGAGAACTCATACCCCTCTAAAGAGCATTTGAGATTTTATAGGTTTACTGCCAGTAGCCATTAAAATGTCTAAAATGGGGACACTTTTTCAAACGGTCACAAAATCATCGCCGCTTTGAGTTTTTCGCTGAATTTTTTTGTGCATGCCAACAAAAATACAAGGATCATCTCTACCAAATTTAGGGACAAAACGCCTTCTAAAAAAATTTTAAAAAATCCCAAACCGTAAAAAGTTTCAAAAATCATGAAAAATAGAAAAGGGGTCGTCTTGCCACGAAACTTCACATAAAGGTGTAGGGGACCATTGTATGAATTTACAAGCCATAAAAATGGCATTGGCATGGCAGAAATATGAAGATGTGCTTCAACCCACCTACCACCCGTTCGATCCTCGACTTACGCATCCTGCCTCTCTGGTCGGCTGAGCGTTCGCAAGGTCGTTTCGTGGGTTGAGTTAGGCATACGGAGTTTATACCCAATCTAAGCATACGGATTTCATTCCCAGTCTAAGATCGAACCGGATCAAGGGTTGTGGCAGTAGGATCGGTAGGGGGGATCGGGTCGTTCCCCGGCTTGCGCATTCTGCCTCTCCGACTGGCTGAGCACCCGCACGCTCGTTTCGTGGGTTGGCTTAGGCATAGGGAGTTCATTCCATGTCTAAGCCCTAACCGGATTGAGGGTTGTGGCAGTGGGACCGACAGCATGTAGAGGGGGATTGGGCCGATCCCCGGCTTGCGCATTATGCCTCATCGGCCGACTCAGCACCCGTACGCCCATTTTGTGGGTTGGCTTAGGCATAGAGAGTTCATTCCATGTCTAAGCCCCAACCGGACCGAGGGTTGTGGTAGCGGGATTGACAGCACACAGAGGGGGTTCGGGCCAATCCCCGACTTACGCATTATGGCCCTCCGGTCAGCTCAGCATCTGCACGTTCATTTCATGGGTTGACTTAGGCATACGAAGTTTATTCCCAGTCTAAGATCGGACTAGACCAAGGGTTGCGACAGCAGGATCGACAGCACGCAGGGGGGGTCCGAGCCAGTCCCCGGCTTGCGCATTCTGCCTCTCCGATCGACTAAAAGCCCGTATGCTCGTTTCGTGGGTTGGCTTAGGCATACGGAGTTCATCCATGTCTAAGCATATGGAGTTCATTCCCAGTCTAAGATCAGACCAGACTGAGGGTTACGGTAGCAGGACCAGCAGTAGGATCAACAGCACACAGGGGGGACCGGGTCGATCCCTGGCTTGCACATTCTGCCTCTCTGGTTGGCTGAGTGCCCGCACGTTCATTTAATGGTTTGACCTAGGCATACGGAGTTCATTGCATGTCTAAGCCCCAGTCGAAACGAAGGTTATGGCAGCAGGACTGGCAGCGGGATCGACAGCGCACAAAAGGGGATCGGGCTGATCCCCAGTCTTAGGCATAGGGAGTTCATTCAACGTTTAAGCCCCAGCTGGACCAAGGGTTATGGCAGCGAGACTGGTAGCACGCAGAGGGGGACCAAGCCGATCCCCAGCTTGCGCATTATGCCTTTTCGGTCGGCTCAATGCCCGAACGCTCATTTTGTTGTTTGACTTAGGCATACGGAGTTCATTCCTAGTCGAAGATTGGATCGGACAAAGGGTTGTGACAGCAGGATCGACAACACACAGGGGGGACTGGTCCGGTCCCCGGCTTGCGCATTCTACCTTTCCGACCGACTGAATGCCCACACGCTCGTTTCGTGGGTTGGCTTAGGCATACGAAGTTCATTCCATGTCTAAGCATACAGAGTTCATTCCCAGTCTAAGATCAGACCGGACTGAGGGTTGCGGTAGTAGGACCAACAGCAAGATCGATCGCACGCAGTGGGGGACCGGTCGATCCTCGGCTTGCGCATTCTGCCTGTCCGGTCAGACTCTCGCCCGTACGCTCGTTTCATGGGTTGGCTTAGGCATACGGAGTTCATTCTATGTCTAAGCCCTAGTCAGACCGAGGGTTGTGGCAGCAGGACTGGCAGCGGGATTGACAGTACACAGAGGGGGATCGGGCTGATCCTCAGCTTGTGCATTATGCCTCTTCGACCGACTTCTCTGGCCGGTTGAGCGCCCGCACGCTCGTTTCATGGGTTGACTTAGGCTTACAGCGTTTATCCCCAATCTAAGCATACGGAGTTCATTCTCAGTCTAAGATCAAACCGGACCGAGGGTTACAGCAGCAGGATCGACAGCCCATAGGGGGGGACCGGGCCAATCCCCGGCTTGCGCATTTTGCCTCTCCGGTCAGCTGAGTGCCCGCACGCTCGTTTCGTGGGTTGGCTTATGCATACGGAGTTCATTCCCAGTCTAAGATTTTGAGCCACGGTGCACATGTTGGGCTCGGGCATGTGCTGGTGCTGCATTTTTTTTGCCCATGGTACCATCACCAGAGCATCGGCGGAGAGCCTAACCGGTGGCATTGGGGGTTCCGACGATTGGGGGGGTCGGGGGGTGTGTGCACATGACGTACGATGGGTGCTGGTACTTGGCCTTATATTGGCCCCCTATCCCTCATCAAACATCGACAACTCACACCCCTTTAAAGAGCATTTGAGATTTTATAGGTTTGCTGCCAGTAGCCATTAAAGTGTCCGAAATGGGGACACTTTTTTCAAACGGTCACAAAATATTTTCCACTTTGAGTTTTTAGCTAAAGTTTTTTGTGCATGCCAAAAAAAATAAAAGGATCACCTCTACCAAATTTGGGGACAAAACACTTTCTAAAAAAATTTTAAAAAATCCTGAACCGCAAAAAGTTTCAAATATCGTGAAAAATAGAAACCGGGTCATCTTGCCATGAAACTTCACATGAAGGCATAGGGGACCATTGTACGAATTTACAAGCCATAAAAATGGCATTGGCATGGCAGAAATATGAAGATGTGCTTGAACCCACCTACCACCCAATCGATCCCCCGCTTGCGCATCCTGCCTCTATGGTCGGTTGAGCGTTCGTACACTCGTTTCATGGGTTGGCTTAGGCATAGGGAGTTCATTCCATGTCTAAGCCCCAACCAGACCGAGGGTTGTGCCAATGGGACCGGCAACATGTAGAGGGGGATTGGGTCGATCCCCGGCTTGCGCATTATGCCTCTCCGGCTGGCTCAGCGCCCGCATGCTCATTTTGTGGGTTGACTTAGGCATACGAAGTTCATTCCCAGTCTAAGATCAGACCGGATCGAGGGATGTGGCAGTAGGATCGATAGCACAGAGGGGGGGATCGAGCCCGTCCTCGGTTTATGCATTTTGCCTCTCCGATCGGTTGAGCGCCTGTATCCTCGTTTCGTGGGTTGGCTTAGGCATACGGAGTTCATTCCATGTCTAAGCGTACGGAGTTCATTCCCAGTCTAAGATCAGACCGCATCGAGGGTTACGGTAGCAGGACCAGCAGCAGGATCGACAGCACGCAGGGGGGACCAGGCCTATCCCCGGCTTGCGCTTTCTACCTCTTCGACCGGCTCAACGCCCGCACGCTCGTTTCATTGGTTGACCTAGGCATACAGAGTTCATTCCATGTCTAAGCCCCAGTCGGACCGAGGGTTATGGCAGCAGGACTGGCGACGAGATCGACAGCACGCAGAGGGGGATCGGGCTGATCCCTGACTTGCGCATTATGCCTCTCTGATCGGCCTCTCCGGTTGGTTGAGTGCCCACTCACTCGTTTCGTGGGTTGACTTAGGCATACAGAGTTCATTCCCAATCTAAGATCAGACCAGACCAAGGGTTACAGTAGCAGGATCGACAGCACGTAGAGGGGACCGGGCCAATCCTCGGCTTGTGCATTCTGCCTCTCCAGTCGACTGAAAGCCTGCACGCTTGTTTCGTGGGTTGGCCTAGGCATACGAAGTTCATTCCATGTCTAAGCATACGGAGTTCATTCCCAGTCTAAAATCGGATCGGACTGAGGGTTGTGGTAGCAGGACCAGCAGTAGGATCGGCAGCACGCAGGGGGGACTGGACCGATCCCCGGCTTGCGTATTCTGCCTCTCCGGTTGGCTGAGTGCCCGCACGCTCGTTTCGTGGTTTGATTTTGACCCACGGTGCATATGCTGGGCTCAGGCATGTGCTGGTGCCACATTTTTTTCACCCGAGGCACCATCGTCGGAGCATCATCGAAGCATCGTCGGAGAGCCTAACCGCAGCATTAGGGGTTCCGGTGATTGGGGGGGCCGGGGGGTGTGCGCACATGATGTGCGATGGGTGCTGGTACTTGGCCCTTAATTGGCCCCCTATCCCTCATCAAACCTCGAGAACTCACACCCTCTTAAAGAGCATTTCAGATTTGATAGGTTTGCTGCCAGTAGCCATTAAAGTGTCTGAAATGGGGACACTTTTTTCAAACGGTCACAAAATCTTCTCGACTTCGAGTTTTTAGCTGAATTTTTTTGTGCATGCCAACAAAAATACAGGGATCACGTCTACCACATTTGGGGACAAAAATCATTCTAAAAAATTTTAAAAAATCCCGAATCGTAAAAAGTTTCAAAAATCATGAAAAATAGAAAACGGGTCGTCTTGCCACGAAACTTCACATGGAGGCTTAGGGGACCATTGTATGAATTTACATGCCATAAAAATGGCATTGGAATTACAGAAATATGAAGATGTGCTTGAGCCCACCTACCACCCATTCGATCCTTAGCTTGCGCATCCTGCCTCTTTGGTCGGCTGAGCGCACGCACGCTCATTTCGTGGGTTGACTTAGGCATACGGAGTTCATCCCCAGTCTAAGCATACAGAGTTCATTCCCAGTCTAAGATCAGTCCGGATCAAGGGTTGCGACAGCAGGATCGACAGCACGCAGGGGGGACTGGGTCGATCCCCGACTTGTGCACGTCCGTTTTGTGGGTTGGCTTAGGCATAGGGAGTTCATTCCATGTCTAAACCCCAACCGGACCAAGGGTTGTGGCAGTGAGTCCGACAGTACGCAGAGGGGTACCGGGTCAATCCCTGGCTTGTGCATTATGCCTCTCCGATCGGCTCAACGCCCGCACGCTCATTTCATGGTTTGACTTAGGCATAAGAGTTCATTCCCAGTCTAAGATCGGACCAGACCGAGGGTTGTGACAGTAGGATCGATAGCACATAGGGGGGACTGGGCCGATCCCCGGCTTGTGCATTTTGCCTCTTCGATCGGCTGAGCGCCCGCACGCTTGTTTCGTAGGTTGGCTTAGGCATACGGAGTTCATTCCATGTCTAAGCATTCGGCGTTCATTCCCAGTCTAAGATTAGAGCAGACCGAGGGTTGCGGCAGCAAGACCAACAACAGGATCGACAACACGCAGGGGGGATCGGGCCGATCCCCGACTTGCGCATTCTGCCTCTCTGGTCGGCTGAGCGCCCGCACGCTTGTTTCATGGGTTGGCTTAGGCATAGGGAGTTCATTCCATGTCTAAGCCCCAGCAGGACCGAGGGCTATGGCAGCGGGACTGGCAGCACGTAGAGGGGGACCGAGCCGATCCCTGGCTTGTGCATTATGCCTCTTCGGCCGGCTCAACGCCCGCATGCTCATTTCGTGGGTTGCCTTATACATACGGAGTTCATTCCTAGTCTAAGATCGGATTGAACCGAGGGTTGCGGTAGAAGGATCAACAGCACATAGGGGGGACTGGGCCGATCCCCGACTTGCGCATTCTGCCTCTCCGGCCGGTTGAGCGCCCGCACGCTCTTTTCGTGGGTTGGCTTAGGAATACGGAGTTCATTCCATGTCTAAGCATACGGAGTTCATTCCGAGTCTAAGATTTTGAGCCACGGTGCACATGCTTGGCTCGGGCATGTGCTGGTGCCGCATTTTTTTTGCCCGGGGCACCATCGTCGGAGCATCACCTGAGAGCCTATCCGACGGCATTGGGGGTTCCAACGATTGGGGGGGCCGGGGGGTGTGCGCACGTGATGTGTGATGGGTGCTGGTACTTGGCCCTTATATTGGCTCCCTATCCCTCATCAAACCTCGAGAACTCACACCCCCTTAAAGAGCATTTGTGATTTTATAGGTTTGCTGCCAGTAGGCATTAAAGTGTCTGAAATGGGGACACTGTTTTCAAATGGTCACAAAATCTTCTCCACTTTGATTTTTTAGCTGAATTTTTTTGTGCACACCAAAAAAATATACAGGGATGACCTATACCAAATTTGGGGACAAAAATCTTTCTAAAAAAATTTTAAAAAATCTTGAACTGTAAAAAGTTTCAAAAATCGTGAAAAATAGAAAACGGTTCATCTTGCCACGAAACTTCACATGAAGGCTTAGGGGACCATTGTATGAATTTAAAAGCCATAAAAATGGCATTGGCATGGCAGAAATATGAAGATGTGCTTGAACCCACCTACCAACCGTTCGATCATCGGCTTGCTCATCCTGCCTCGCTGGTCGATTGAGCGCCTGCATGATCGTTTCGTGGGTTGACTTAGGCATGCGGAGTTCATCCCAAGTCTAAGCATACAAAGTTCTTTCCCAGTCTCAGATCACACTGGACCAAAGGTTTTGGCAGTATGATCGGCAGCATGCAGGGGGGATCGAGCCGATCCCCGGCTTACGCATTCTACTTCTTTGGCCGGCTGAGCTACCGCACGCCCATTTCATGGGTTGGCTTAGGCATAGGGAGTTCATTCCATGACTAAGCCCCAGCCGAACCGAGGGTTGTGGCAGTGGGATCGACAGCACACAGAGGGGGACTGAGTCGATCCCCAGCTTGCGCATTATGCCTCTCCGATTGGCTCATCTCCCACACGCTCGTTTCATGGGTTGACTTAGGCATACGGAGTTCATTCCCAGTCTAAGATCAGATTAGACTGAGGGTTGCGACAGCAGGATCGATAGCATGCAGGGGGGACCAGGTCGATCCCTGGCTTGCACATTCTGCCTCTCCAACCGACTGAACGCTTTTACGCACGCTCGTTTTAATCGGTTGGCTTAGGCATACGGAGTTCATTCCATGTCTAAGCATACGGAGTTCATTCCCAGTCTAAGATCAGCCTGGACCGAGGGTTACAATAGTAGTACCAGCAGCAGGATCGACAGCACGTAAGGGGGACCGGCCCGATCCCCAGCTTGCGCATTCTGCCTCTTCAGCCGGCTGAGCGCCCGCACGCTCGTTTCATGGGTTGACCTAGGCATACAGAGTTCATTCCATGTCTAAGCCCCAGCCGGACTGAGGGTTGTGGCAGCAGGACTAGCAGCGGGATTGACAGCATGCAGAGAGGGACCGGGCTTATCCCCGGCTTACGCATTATGCCTCTCCGACTGGCTGAGCACCCGGATGCTCGTTTCGTGGGTTGGCTTAGGCATACGGAGTTCATCCCCAGTCTAAGCATACAGAGTTCATTCCCAGTCTAAGATCGGATCAGACCGGGAGTTGCGGTAGCAGGATTGATAGCACGCAGGGGGGACCGAGCTGAACCTCGGCTTACGCATTTTGCCTCTCTGGCCGACTGAGTGCCCGCACGCCCATTTCGTGGGTTTGCTTAGGCATAGGGAGTTCATTCCATGTCTAAGCCCCAGTCGGACTGAGGGTTGTGGTAATGGGACTAGCAGCACACAGAGAGGGGTCAGGCCGATCCCCGGCTTGCGCATTATTCCTTTTCGGCCGACTCAGCGCCCGCACGCTCATTTCATGGGTTGACTTATGCTTACGGAGTTCATTCCTAGTCTAAGATCGGACCGAACTGAGGGTTGCAGCAGCAGGATCAACAACACGTAGGAGGGGACTGGGCCGATCCCTTACTTACGCATTCTGGCTCTCCGGCCGGTTGAGCGCTCGCACGCTCGTTTCGTGGGTTGGCTTAGGCATACGGAGTTCATTCCATGTGTAAGCGTACGGAGTTCATTCCCAGTCTAAGATTTTAAGCCATGGTGCACATGCTGGGCTCGGGCACGTGCTGGTGCTGCAATTTTTTTGCCCGGGGCACCATCGCCAGAGCATTGCTAGAGCATCGCCGGAGCATCGCCGGAGAGCCTAACCAGTGGCATTGGGGGTTCCGTCCATTGGGGGCCGGGGGGTTGTGCGCACATGATGTGCGATGGGTGCTGGTACTTGGCCCTTATATTGGCCCCCTATCCCTCATCAAACATCGAGAACTTACACCCCCTTAAAGAGCATTTGAGATTTTATAGGTTTGCTGCCAGTAGCCATTAAAGTGTCTAAAATGGGGACACTTTTTTCAAATGGTCACAAAATCTTCTCCAATTTGAGTTTTTAGCTGAATTTTTTTGTACGTGCCAAAAAAAATACAAGGATCACCTCTACCAAAATTTTGGGACAAAACACTTTCTAAAAAAATTTTAAAAAATCCCAAACCATAAAAAGTTTCAAAAACCGTGAAAAATAGAAAATGGGTGGTCTTGCCACGAAACTTCATATGAAGGCTTAGGGGACCATTGTATGAATTTACAAGCCATAAAAATGGCATTGGCAAGGCAGAAATATGAAGAAGTGCTTGAACCCACATACCACCCATTCGATCCCCGGCTTACGCATCCTGCCTCTCTGGTCGGCCGAGCGCCGACACGCTCGTTTTAATGGGTTGACTTAGGCATACGGAGTTCATCCCCAGTCTAAGCATACGAAGTTCATTCCCAGTCTAAAATCGGATCAGACTGAGGGTTGCGACAGTAAGATTGGTAGCATGCAGGAGGGACCAGTCGATCACCGACTTGCGCATGCTACCTCTCCGGCTGACTGAGCGCCTGCACGCCCATTTTGTGGGTTGGCTTAGGCATAGGGAGTTCATTCTATGTCTAGGCCCCAGCCAAATCGAGGGTTATGGCAGTGAGACCGACAGCACGTAGAGGGGGACCGGGCTGATCCTCGGCTTGCGCATTATGCCTCCCTGACCGACTCAGCGCCCGAATACTCGTTTCATGGGTTGACTTAGGCATACGGAGTTCATTCCCAGCCTAAGATCGAATCAGATCGAGGGTTACTGCAGTGGGATTGACAGCATGTAGGGGGGACCAGGTCGATCCTTGGTTTGCACATTCTGCCTTTCCGATCGGCTGAGCATCCGTACGCTCGTTTCGTGGGTTGGCTTAGGCATACGAAGTTCATTCCATGTCTAAGCCCTAGCCGGACCGAGGGTTGTGGCTACAAGACCAACAGCGGGATCAGCAGCACGCAGAGAGGGATCGGGCTGATCCTCGACTTGTGCATTATGCCTCTCCGACCGGCCTCTCCGGTCGGCTGAGCGCCCGCACGCTCTTTTCATGGGTTGACTTCGGCATACGGAATTCATCCCCAGTCTAAGAATACAAAGTTCATTCCCAGTCTAAGATCGAACTGGATCGAGGGTTACGACAGCAGTATCGACAGCACGCATGAGGGACTAGGCCGATCCCCGGCTTGCGTATTCTATCTCTCCGGTCGGTTGAGCGCCTGCAGGCCCGTTTCATGGGTTGGCTTAGGCATAGGGAGTTCATTCCATGTCTAAGACCCAGTCGGACCAAGTGTTGTGGTAGCGGGACTGGCAGCACACTGAGGGGGATCGGGCCGATCCCTAGCATGCGCATTATGCCTCTTCGGTCGGCTCAGCGCCCGCACGCTCATTTCATTGGTTGACTTATGCATACAGAGTTCATTCCCAGTCTAAGATCGGCCCAGACCAAGGGTTGCGACAACAGGATCGACAGCACGCGGGAGGGACCGGGTCGATCCCCAGCTTGCGCATCTACCTTTCCGGTCGACTGAGCGCCCGCACGCTCATTTCGTGGGTTGACTTAAGCATACGGAGTTCATCCCCAGTCTAAGCATAAGGAGTTCATTCCCAGTCTAAGATCGGACTGGACTGAGGATTGTGGCAGCAGGATCGACAGCACGTAGGGGGGACCGGGCCGATCCTCAGCTTGCGCATTCTGCCTCTCCGACCTGCTGAACACCCACACGCCCGTTTCGTGGGTTGGCTTAGGCATAGGGAGTTCATTCCATGTTTAAGCCCCAGCTGGACCGAGGGTTGTGGCAGCGGGATCGACAGCACACAGAGGGGGAGCGGGATGATCGCTGGCTTGCGCATTATGCCTCTCCGGTCGGCTCAGCGCCCGTACGCTCATTTTATGGGTTAACTTAGGCATACAGAGCTCATTCCAGGTCTAAGATCAGACCAGACCGAGGGTTATGGCAGTAGGATCGATAGCACACAGGGGTGACCGAACCGATCCTCGACTTGCATATTCTGCCTCTCCCATCGGTTGAGCGCCCGTACGCTCATTTCATGGGTTGGCTTAGGCATATAGAGTTCATTCCATGTCTAAGCCCCAGCTGAACCGAGGGGTGTGGCAGCGGGACTGACAGCACACAGAGGGGGACTGGGCCAATCCCCGGCTTGCACATTATGCCTCTCCGACCGGCTTAGCGCCCGCACACTTGTTTCGTGGGTTGACTTAGGCATACGGAGTTCATTCCCAATCTAAGATCAGACCAGATCGAGGGTTGCAGTAGCAGGATCGACAGCACGTAAGGTGGATTGGGTCGATCCCTGGCTTACGCATTCTGCCTTTCCCATCGGCTGAGCGCCCACATGCTCGTTTCGGGGGTTGGCTTAGGCATACGAAGTTCATTCCATGTCTAAGCATACGGAGTTCATTCCCAGTCTAAGATCAGACCGAGGGTTACGGTAGCAGGATCGACACACGCAGGGTGGACCAGGCAGATCCCCGGCTTACGATTCTGCCTCTCCGGCCAACTGAGCGCCCGTACGCTCGTTTCGTGGGTTGGCTTAGGCATGCGGAGTTCATTCCATGTCTAAGCATATGAAGTTCATTCCTAGTCTAAGATCAGACCGGACCGAGGGTTGCGGTAGTAGGACCAGCAACAGGATCGGTAGCACGTAAGGGGGGACCAGGTCGATCCCTGGCTTGTGTATTCTGCCTCTCCGATCGGCCTCTCTGGCTGGCTGAGCACCCGTACGCTCATTTCGTGGGTTGACTTAGGCATACGGAGTTCATCCCCAGTCTAAGCATATGAAGTTCATTCCCAGTCTAAGATCGGACCAGACCGAGGGTTGTGGTAGCAGGATCGACAGCATGTAAGGGGGATCGAGTCGGTCCTCGACTTACACATTCTACCTCTCCGACTGACTGAGTGCCCGCACACTCGTTTCATGGGTTGGCTTAGGCATACGGAGTTCATTCCATGTCTAAGCATACTAAATTCATTCCTAGTCTAAGATCAGACCGCACTGAGGGTTGCAGTAGTAAAACCAGCACAAGACCGATAGCATGAAGGGAGGGACCGGGCCAATCCACAGCTTGTGCATTCTGCCTCTCCGATCAGTTTAGGCATAAGGAGTGCATTCCATGTCTAAGCCCCAGCAGGACTGAGGGTTGTGGTAGTAAGATCGACAGCAGGATCGGTAGCATGCAGAGGGGGACAGAGCTGATCCCCGGCTTGCACATTATGCCTCTTCGACCAGCCTCTTCTATCTGCTGACTGCCCGCATGCTCGTTTCATGGGTTGACTTAAGCATACGAAGTTCATCCCCAGTCTCATTTCTGGTTTAAGATCGGACCAGACCGAGGGTTGTGGTAGCGGGACCAGTAGTAGGATAGGTAGCACGCAAGGGGGGATTGTATCATTCCCTGACTTGCGTATTCTGCCTCTCTGGTGGATTGAGCGCCTGCACGCTCGTTTCGTGGGTTGGCTTAGGCATACGGAGTTCATTCCATGTCTAAGCCCCAGTCGGACCTAGGGTTGTGGCAGTAGGACCGGTAGCACGCAGAAGGGGACCGGGCTGATCCCTGACTTGCGCATTATGCCTCTCCGGTTGGCCTCTCCGGTTGGCTGAGCACCCTCACCCTCATTTCGTGTGTTAACTTAGGGATACGAAGTTCATCCGCAATCTAAGCGCACGGAGTTCATTCTCAGTCTAAGATCGGATCGGATCGAGGGTTGCGACAGTAGGATCGATGGCACGCAGGGGGGACTGGGCAGATCCCCGGCATACACATTCTGCCTCTACGGCCTGCTGAGCGCCCGGACGCCCATTTCATGGGTTGGCTTAGGCATAAGGAGTTCATTCCATGTCTAAGCCCCAGCTAGAATGAGGGTTGGGGTAGCAGGACCGACAGCATGCAGAGGGGGATCGAGCCGTTCCTTGACTTGCGCATTATGCCTTTTCGGCCTGCTCAGCATTAGCACGCTCATTTCGTGGGTTGACTTATGCATACAGAGTTCATTCCCAATCTAAGATCGGATCAGTTAGAGGGTTACGACAGCAGGATCGACAGCACATAGGGGGGATCGGGCCAATCCCCGACTTGCGCATTCTGCCTCTCCGGCAGGCTCAGCGCCCGCACGCTCGTTTCGTGGGTTGGCTTAGGCATACAGAGTTCATTCAATGCCTAAGCATACGGAGTTCATTCCAGTCTAAGATTTTGAGCCACGGTGCACATGCTGGGGTTGGGCATGTGCTGGTGCCACATTTTTTTTGCCCGAGGCACCATCATCGAAGTATTGCCGAAGAGCCTAACCGACGGCATTAGGGGTTCCGACGATTGGGGGGGTCGGGGGGTGTGCGCACATGCTGTGCGATGGGTGCTGGTACTTGGCCTTTATATTGGCCCCCTATCCTTTATCAAACCTCAAGAACTCATACCCCCTTAAAGAGCATTTGAGATTTTATAGGTTTGCTACCAGTAGCCATTAAAGTGTTTGAAATGGGGACACTTTTTTCAAACGATCACAAAATCTTCTCCACTTTGAGTTTTTAGCTGAATGTTTTCGTACATGCCAACAAAAATACAAGGATCAGCTCTACCAAATTTGGGGATAAAACTCTTTCTAAAAAAATTTTAAAAAATCTCGAACCGCAAAAAGTTTTGAAAATCATGAAAAATAAAAAACAGGTCGTCTTGCTACAAAACTTCACATGAAGGCTTAGGGGATCATTGTATGAATTTAGAAGCCATAAAAATGGCATTGGCATGGCAGAAATATGAAGATGTGCTTGAACCCACCTACCACCCGTTCGATCCCCGACTTGTGAATCTTGCCTCTCTGGTCCGCTGAGCGTCCGCATGCTCGTTTCGTGGGTTGACTTAGGCATACGGAGTTCATCCCCAGTCTAAGCATATGGATTTCATTCCCAGTCTAAGATCAAACTGGACCGAGGGTTGTGCAGTAGGATCGGCAGCACGCAGGGGGACCGGGTCGATCCCTGGCTTACGCATTCTGCCTTTCTGGCTGGCTGAGCACCCACACGCCCGTTTCATGGGTTGGCTTAGGCATAGGGAGTTAATTCCATGTCAAAGCCCCAGTCGAACCAAGGGTTGTGGCAGTGGGACCGGCAGCACGTAGAGGGGGATCGGGCTGATCCCTGACTTGCGCATTATGCCTCTCCGACTGGCTCAGCTCCTGTACGCTCATTTCGTGGGTTGACTTAGGCATACGAAGTTTATTCCCAGTCTAAGATCAGACCAGACCGAGGGTTGCGATTGCAGGATCGATAGCACAAAGGGGGGGATCGAGTCGATCCCTGGCTTGCACATTCTGCCTCCCCGGCCGGCTGAGCACCCGCACGCTCATTTCGTGGGTTGGCTTAGGCATACGAAGTTGATTCCATGTCTAAGCATACGGAGTTCATTCCTAGTCTAAGATCAGACCGATCCCTGGCTTGTGTATTCTGCCTCTCCGGCCGGTTGAACACCGGCACGTTCATTTTGTGGGTTGGCTTAGGCATACGGAGTTCATTCCATGTCTAAGCCCCAGCTGGACCGAAGGTTGTGGCAGCAGGATTGACAGCGGGATCGACAGCACGTGGAGGGAAACCGGGCTGATCCTCGACTTGTACATTAGGCCTCTCTGATCGGCTAAGCGCCCGCACGCTCGTTTCATGGGTTGACTTAGGCATACGAAGTTCATCCCTAGTCTAAGCATACAGAGTTCATTCCTAGTCTAAGATCGGACCGGACCGAGGGTGGCGACAGTAGGATCGACAGCACGTAGGGGGGACCGGGCCGATCCCCGGCTTGCGCATTCTGTCTCTCCGACCGGCTGAGCACCCGCATGCCCGTTTCATGGGTTGGCTTAGGCATAGGGAGTTCATTCCATGTCTAAGCCCTAGCTGGATCGAGGGTTGTGGTAGCGAGACTGGCAGCACGCAGAGAGGGACCCGACCGGTCCCCGATGTCATAGACTAAGCTTTCTCTCAGCAAGCAATAGACCGTGCGGCACTTGAATGGGCACTTCCAACCAAGTCAGCCTTCAATAGATCGATATCTGAACAAATAACCGTAAGCTATGGTTAGTCCCAAGCATTCACAATAAGACACAATATATCAAGATTGATCTCAAGCACACACACAAGAAGGCATATTCACATCGAGAAAAAGAAAAACACATCGAGGCAACAATCGGGACATTCAATCGGGGTGAGTTTTATTATAGTCAGAAATCATACATCGGGACCTCCTACCATCACCAGGGCTAGGGGGCAACCCTTGGTGGGTGACCTAGGCTCGCTTAGCAACCGGTGAGACAGCCCAACACTATGCTGTCGGCTCACCCCCCTAAAGAGCCTTAGAGATTTTAGAGCTATGCTACCAGTAACCATTACAATGTTTAAAATGGGGACACTTTTCCTAGCACAAGGGATCTACCCAGCCATGGCCCTATACATGAGTGGCTTATGGTAACCTAAGTCCTGATCATGGCCCTATACAAGGTTGGCTCATGACATCCTCCCCCACCTATTCTATCGACGTCCTCATTGACTTGCTGGCTTGAAATTCTTTGATCTTCCTTTGAAATCTCTAGAGGTTGTGTTCTCTCTCCCAGCTGGTTTCTTCTAGTCCTAATCCCTTCCACTTCACTAAGTACTCCCGAACTAGTCTTCGAGATATCTTGGTTTCCCTGTCAACTAAGATCTCTTTGACTCGACACTCTGAGGGTGGCTTCATGGTGATGGCAGCTTTGGTTGGCTCCCTTTGGCTAGCATCTGTAAGATCTACATGGAAAGATTTCAGGTTGCTCACATGAAATAATGGGTGCACCTTCATCCACTTTGGTGGGTCAATTTTGTAAGAAGCATTCCCCACCTTGGAAAGGACCCTTACTGGACCTTCATATTTGTGCACCAGTCTACGATCTCTCTTTTTCAAGAACCTGGTTTGTTCAGGAACTAGCCGAACAAGAACCAAATCACCAACTTGAAATTGTTGAGCCCTATGACCCTTGTCTGGCCATTTCTTCATCTGCTTTGATGCTTTCTCCAGGTAAGCCTGTGCAATCTCTATGTTTTGTTTCCACTCCTTGCTGAGATTGAAGGCTCTTGGATTCTTTCCTTCATATTGTTCCAAGAAAGTGTGGGGTAGCCATGGTAATTGTCTGGTGACCACCTTAAATGGGCTCTTATTGGTGGAAAAGCTTTTATTGGAATTAAAGTAGAGTTGAGCCATGTCCAATAATGAAGGCCAGTCTTTCTGATTGGCTTAAACAAAGTGCCTCAAGTATTCCTCTAATAATTCATTGAACCGTTTCATTTGACCATCGATTTGAGGATGATAGTTTGAGGAGATGGTGAGTTGGGACCCCAATATCTTGAAAAGTTCTCTCTAGAAAGACCTCGTGAATCTTGAATCTCGATCGCTAACAATGTTTTGAGGGAGGCCCCAGTATTTGACCACATGTTTGAACAATAGTCGAGCTGTGTCTTTCGCTGTGCAATACTTGTGAGCGGGAATGAATGTGGTGTACTTAGAGAACCGGTCAATCACCACCAAAATAGCTCCAAGGTCACCAACCTTAGGTAGACTCGAAATTAAATCGAGGGAGATGCTTTCCCACGGTTTGGTAGGTACTGGTAGTGGTTCAAGCATGCCTGCAGGTTTCCTTCTTTCAACCTTGTCTTGTTGGCAAATGAGGCAAGTCTTCGTATAGTCCATCACATCTTGTCGCATGTAAGGCCAATAGTATCCCTGTTTCAATAATGCCAAAGTGTGTTGCCAGCCCGAGTGTCCCGCCCATGGTGTGTCATGACATTCCCTCATCAGTATCTGTCTCAGACCTTCTGCTCTTGGCACAAACACTCGAGGCCCCTTGGTCCATAAGATCCCATTTTCTTGCTAGAAGTACTTGGACTTCCCTTCTTCCACTAGCTTCAGGATGGCACAAGCTTGCAAGTCCTTCCCTAAGTGATCTCCAATCAACTTGTGAATGTCTATAGTGGCTCTGCTAGTTGCCATTAGGGTAATTCTTCTAAGGGCCGTTAAATCTACTCACCTGCTCAATGCATCGACCACTTGATTGGTCTTTCCAGCGGTGTGCTCAAAACAAAAGTCGAACTCCACTAAAAATTCTTGGCACCTAGCTTGTTTTGTCATAAGCCTTGGTTGGGTGAGAAAATGGCTAACGGTCGCATTGTCTGTCTTCACGACAAAGTGTGAACCCAACAAGTAATGTCACCAAGCCCTCAAGCAGTGAACCACTGCCAGGAGTTCTTTTTCTTGGGTCGTATATTTCCTTTCAGCTTCACTTAGCTTCCTACTTTCAAATGCTACCGGTTGATGTTGTTGCAAAAGCACTCCTCCAATAGCAAAATCAGATTCATCCATCTGAACTTCGAAAGGCTTTTCAATATCAAGGAGAGCTAAGATGGGATCCTTCATAATAGCATCTTTCAATCCCTCGAAAGGCTCTTGGCACTCACTCGTCCAACATCATTTATGCTTCTTCTTCAATAGCTCCCTGAGGGCCGTGGTCTTGCGAGAGTACCCTTCCACAAACCTTTTATAATAGTTGGCTAGTCCCAAAAATGAGTGAAGCTCACTAACGTTCTTCGGTGTTGTCAACTTCTTGATGGCCCTAACCTTTTCCATGTCCATTTGAATGTGGCCACGTTCGACAATATGACCGAGAAAATGGATTTGGGTCTGAGCAAATGCACACTTTTCCCTTTTTATGTATAATTGGTGGTCCTGTAATCTTTGAAGTACCTGGTGCAGGTGTTCTTGATGTTCTTCCGAGGTGGAGCTATATACCACTATATCGTCTAAATAGATGACTATAAATTTTTCTAGGTAGTCATGGAATACCTGATTCATCAATGTACAAAATGTGGCAGGAGCATTGGTCAGTCCAAAGGGCATAACAAGAAATTCAAATGCACTATACCGTGTCACATAAGTGGTTTTTGGCTCATCTCCCTCAACGATTCTGACCTGATGGTAGCCAGATCTCAGGTCCAATTTGGAGAAGTACTTGGCCTGGCTTAATTGATCAAACAAGTCTGCTATAAGGGGGATGGGATATTTGTTTCTTACGATGACTTTGTTCAGGGCCCTATAGTCAACACATAATTGTAAACTTCCATCATGCTTCTTCTAAAATAGCACTAGTGCTCCGAAAGGAGCCTTTGATGGTCTGATGAACCTAACTTGTAGCAGCTCATCTAACTGTTTTCTTAGTTCGACCAACTCTAGCGGGGCCATGCGATAAAGAGCTCTAGCAGGGGGTTTCGCTCCTGGAAGGAGCTCAATTTCTTGGTCCACTGCTCGTTGAGGGGGTAGAACCTTAGGCAATATCTCTGGCATCACCTCTTCGAATTCTTCGAACATTTTTGCCACACCATTAGGTATTGGTTCTATTTTTTACCCTTCTTTGTAGATCGGCACAGCCACAAAAGAGGGTTCCCCTCTTTTTACCCCTTTCTTGAACTGCAAAGCTGAAATCATTTTTTTCCCACTCTTTGGTAAGATGTTGGCTGGCACCACACATGGGTTTTCCCTTAAGAACAACAAGCAGCTAGCGGCGGGGATAAAGATGACCTAAGCCAACATCATGAAGTCCAATCCAAGAACAACATCAAAGTCATCCATGGGGGAAATTGTAAAGTCTACCTTCCCTTCCCATGGCCCCAATCGGGTTGTCACACTCTTGGAGCTTCCACTGATCATAAAGGCTAGCGAGTTGACCGCCTTCATTCATCCACAGTCTTTACTAATCTGAAGACCACATCTTTTTGCTTCTTTTGTTCTGATGAAAGTGTCGGCTGCACTCGTATCCACCATAGCCTTAGTGGCTTTCTCATTGATCGTCAAGTTCACATACATCAAGCCTCTACTCTGCTTTTTCTTTATAGTGTTCAATTGGGTGCAGAGGGCATTAAGGACCCTTATTGAACCCATCCTAGCTGGCTCCTCTTTAGCTTCTTCAACACTCTCTGGCACTTTTGCGAACTCTTGAGACGAGGTCCTTAAGGCATTAAGGGCTCCCTTGTGTGGGCATTCAGCCACCCGATGCGGCCCCTTGCAAAGAAAGCAAGCTAGTGGTTGCCTAGGCTTGAAAATCCCTACGTTGCTTGTCTTGGGTTAGGTGTTATCTCAACCTAAGGACCTTCTATCTGATCCCCCATTAAAGGGCTGGTCCAACCTGGTCATCTTTCCCCCACTCCCAAAGTTGAAGCTACTGCCAGCTGATGGAAAATTTTTTCGTTTTGAAGAGCCATCATTGTAATCGTTGAGACGTTCAGCTGCAGCCATGGCCGTGGCCACATCTTGCACTTTCTGCCTTTGTAGTTCTGTCCTCGCCCAAGGCTTGAGGCCTTCAAGAAAATAGAACATCTTGTCCTTTTCAGACATGTCCCGAATATCCAACATTAGGGTAGAAAAGCTCCTTACAAACTCTCGCACCGTTTCTGTTTGCACCAATTCTTGAAGTCTCCTTCGAGCCATATACTCCACATTCCCAGGGAAAAACTAGTTTTTCAATTCTCACTTCAGATCCATCCAAGTCTTAATCGGGCACTCGTCATCGACAAACTTGGAATGCCACCACAGCTTGGCATCCCCTGCGAGGTACATCAATGCCATTGCTACCTTATCTTCCTTTGAATATGCGTGTACAGCGCGAAAGTACTGCTCCATGTCAAACAAGAAATTTTCAAGTTCCTTAGCATCCCTTGCCCCCTCATAGCATCGAGGCTCTGGCACCTTGGGCCTTTTTCCCCTTTCCATCGAGCTCAAACTTGATCTAGCCACAGCCATTTGTAGGATGTTCACCTGTGCTCTGAGCTCCTCAAACTCCTTTTAAAGAATGTTCAAGGCATCTCTAGCCTCTTCGCTCACGTTGTGGAGAGTATCGGATAACTCCCGTTGGGTTGTCTCGATCTCTCTCACTCGATCTTTAGTTGCCATATGAGTTTTCATTGCGGCCACCGCGACCTCAAGTTCCTCAATTCTCTGTTGATGATTGGGTCCACCACTTGTGGCCATCTCATCCATTTTTCTAGCACTTCTCAACTGTGCTCCGATACCACATGTCATGGACTAAGCTTTCTCTCAGCAAGCAATAGAATGGGTGCTCCCAACGAAGTCAACCTTCAATAGATCAATATCTAAACAAATAACCATAAGCCATGGTTAGTCCCGAGCATTCACAATAAGACACAATATATCGAGATCGATCTCAAGCACACACACAAGAAGGCATATTCGCATTGAGAAAAAGAAAAACACATCGAGGCAATAATCGGGACATTCAATCGAGGTGAGTTTTATTATAGTCAGGAATCATACATCGGGACCTCCTACCATCACCAGGGCCAGGGGGCAGCCCTTGGTAGATGGCCTAGGCTCGCATAGCAACCGGGGAGACAACCCAACACTACGCTGCCAGCTCACCCCCTAAAGAGCCTTAGAGATTTTAGAGCTATGCTACTAGTAACCATTACAATGTTTGAAATGGGGACACTTTTCCTAGCACAAGGGATCTACCCGGCCATGGCCCTATACACATGGGTGGCCTATGGTAACCTAAGTCCCGATCATGGCCCTATACAAGGTTGGCTCATGACACTCGACTTGCGCATTATGCCTCTCAGGCTGACTCAGCGCTTGCACGCTCGTTTCATGGGTTGACTTAGGCATACGAAGTTTATTCCTAGCCTAAGATCAGACTGGACCGAGGGTTGCGGCAGTAGGATTGACAGCACGTAAGAAAGATTGGGCCGATCCTCGGCTTACGCATTCTACCACTCCGACCGACTGAGCACCCGCACGCTCGTTTCGTGGGTTGGCTTAGGCATACGGAGTTCATTCCATGTCTAAGCATACGAAGTTCATTCCCAGTCTAAGATCAGATTGGACTGAGGGTTGTGGCAGCAGGACTAGTAGCAGGATCGGTAGCACGTAGGGGGGACCAAGCCGATCCCCGGCTTACGCATTCTACCTCTCCGGCCTGCTAAGCACCCACACGCTCATTTCGTGGGTTGGCTTAGGCATACGGAGTTCATTCGATGTCTAAGCCACAGTCAGACCGAGGGTTGTGGCAGCAGGACCGGTAGCGGGATCGACAGCACGCAAAGGGGGATCGGGCTGATCCCCAGCTTGTGCATTATGCCTCTTCGGCCAGCCTCTTCGGCTGGCTGAGCGCCCACATGCTCGTTTCGTGGGTTGACTTAGGCATACGGAGTTCATCCCCAGTCTAAGCATATGGAGTTCATTCCCAGTCTAAGATCGGACCAGACCGAGGGTTACGAAAGCAGGATCGTTAGCACGCAGGGGGGACGGGCCGATCCTCGGCTTGCGTATTCTGCCTCTCCGGTAGACTAAGTGCCCGCACGCCCGTTTCGTGGGTTAGCTTAGGTATAGGGAGTTCATTTCGTGTCTAAGGCCCAGTCGGATTGAGGGTTGTGGCAGCGAGACCGACAGCACGCAGATGGGGATTGGGCCGATCCTCGGCTTACGCATGCTCGCTTCGTGGGTTGACTTATGTATACGGAGTTCATTCCTAGTCTAAGATCAGACCGAACCAAGGGTTACGGTAGCAGGATCGACAGCATGTAGGGGGGGACCGGGCCGATCCCCGGCTTGCGCATTCTGCCTCTCCGACTGGCTGAACGCCCGCACGCTCATTTCATTGGTTGGCTTAGGCATACAGAGTTCATTCCATGTCTAAGCATACGGAGTTCATTCACAGTCTAAGATTTTGAGCCACAGTGCACATGCTGGGATTGGGCATGTGCTGGTGCCACATTTTTTTCGCCCGTGGCACCATCGTCGGAGCATCACCGAGAGCCTAACCGGCGGCATTGGGGGTTCTGGTGATTGGGGGGGCTGGGGGGTGTGCGCACATGATGTGTGATGGGTGCCCGTATATTGGCCCCCTATCCCTCATCAAACCTCGAGAACTCACACCCCCTCGAAGAGCATTTTAGATTTTATAGGTTTGCTACCAGTAGCCATTAAAGTGTCTGAAATGGGGACACTTTTTTCAAACGATCACAAAATCTTCTCCACTTCGAGTTTTAAACTGAATTGTTTTGTGCATGCCAACAAAAATACAAGGATCACCTCTACCAAATTTGGTGTCAAAACACTTTCTAAAAAAATTTTAAAAAATCCCAAACCGTAAAAAGTTTCAAAAATCTTGAAAAATAGAAAACGGGCCGTCTTGCCACGAAACTTCACATGAAGGCGTAGGGGACCATTGTATGAATTTACAAGCCATAAAAATGGCATTGGTATGGCAGAAATATGAAGATGTGCTTGAACCCACCTACCACCCGTTCGATCCCCGGCTTGCGCATCCTGCCTCTCTGGTCGGCTGAGCATCCGCACGCTCGTTTCGTGGGTTGACTTAGGCATACGGAGTTCATCCCCAGTCTAAGCATATGGAGTTCATTCCCAATCTAAGATCGGACTAGACTGAGGGTTGCGGCAGCAGGATCGACAGCACGCAAGAGGTACCGGGCCGATCCCTAGCTTACGCATTCTGCCTCTCCGGTCGGCTGAGCACCCGCACACCCGTTTCATGGGTTGGCTTAGGCATAGGGAGTTCATTCCATGTCTAAGCCCCACCCGAACCGAGGGTTGTGGCAGCAGGACGGGCAGCACGCAAAGGGGGAATGGGCCGATCCACGACTTGCGCATTATGCCTCTCCGATCGGCTCAACACCCGTACGCTCGTTTCATGGGTTGACTTAGGCATACAGAATTCATTCCTAGTCTAAGATCAGACTAGACCGAGGGTTGCGGTAGCAGGATCAATAGCACATAGGGGGGATCGGGTCTGACCCCGACTTGGGCATTCTACCTCTCCTATCGGTTGAGCGCCCGCACGCTTATTTCGTGGGTTGGCTTAGGCATACGGAGTTCATTCCAAGTCTAAGCATACAGAGTTCATTCCTAGTCGAAGCATATAAAGTTCATTCCCAGTCTAAGATCAGACCAGACCAAGGGTTACGGTAGCAGGACCAGCAGCAAGATCGACAGCACACAGGGGGGTCGGGCCGATCTTCGACTTGCGTATTCTACCTCTCCAATTGACTGAGCGCCCGCACTCTCATTTCGTGGGTTGGCTTAGGCATACGGAGTTCATTCCATATCTAAACCCCAGCCAGACCGAGGGTTGTGGCAGTAAGACCGGTAGCGGGATCGGTTGCACGTAGAGGGGGACTGGGCTGATCCTCGGCTTACGCATTATGCCTCTCCAGTCAGCCTCTCCGATCGGCTGAGCGCCCGCACGCTCATTTCGTGGGTTGACTTAGGCATACGGTGTTCATCCACAGTCTAAGCATACAAAGTTGATTCCCAATCTAAGATCGGATCAAATCGAGGGTTGCGGTAGCAAGATCGGCAACACGTAGGGGGGACTCGGCTGATCCTCGGCTCACGCATTCTGCCTCTTCGACCGGCTGAGTACCCGCACACCTTTTTCATGGGTTGGCTTAGGCATAGGGAGTTTATTCCATGTCTAAGCCCCAGCTGAACCGAGGTTTGTGGCATCGGGATCGACAGCACGTAGAAGGGGACCGGGTCGATCCCCGGCTTGTGCATTATGCCTCTCCGGTCAGCTCAACGCCCGAACGCTCATTTCATAGGTTGACTTAGGCATACGGAGTTCATTCCCAGTCTAAGATCAGACCGGATCAAGGGTTGTGGCAGCAGGATCGACAGCACGCAGGGGGCATCGGGCCGATCCCCGACTTTCGCATTCTGCCTCTCCAGCCGACTGAGCGCCCGCACGCTCATTTCGTTGGTTGGCTTAGGCATACGGAGTTCATTCCATGTCTAAGCATACGAAGTTCATTCCTAGTCTAAGATCTGACCGGATCAAGGGTTATGGTAGCAGTACCAGCAGTAAGATTAGCAGCATGTAGGAGGGACCGGGTCGATCTTCGGCTTGTGCATTCTACCTCTTCGATCGACTGAGTGCTCGTACGCTCGTTTTGTGGGTTGGCTTAGGCATAGAGAGTTCATACCCAGTCTAAGCATACAGAGTTCATTCCCAATCTAAATTGAATCGGACCAAGGGTTGCAGTAGCAGGATCGGCAGCATGCAGGGGGGACCGGGTCGATGCCTGGCTTGCGCATTCTGCCTCTCCGATCGACTGAGCACCCGCATGCCTGTTTCGTGGGTTGGCTTAGGCATAGGGAGTTCATTCCATGTCTAAGCCCCATTCAGACCAAGGGTTGTCACGGTGAGACTGGTAGCACGTAGAGGGGGACCAGACCAATCCCCGGCTTGCGTATTCTGCCTCTCCGTTCGGCTGAGCGCCTGCACGCTCATTTTATAGGTTGGCTTAGGCATACGAAGTTCATTCCATGTCTAAGCATACGGAGTTCATTCCCAATCTAAGAGTTTGAGCCACGGTGCACATGCTGGGCTTGGGCATGTGCTGGTGCCGTATTTTTTTCGCACGGGCCACCATCGTCGGAGCATCGCCGGAGAGCCTAACCGACAGCATTGGGGGTTCCGACGATTGAGGGGGCCAGGGGGTGTGCGCACATGATGTGCGATGGGTGCTGGTACTTGGCCCTTATATTGGCCCCCTATCCCTCATCAAACCTTGAGAACTCACACCCTCTTAAAGAGCATTTTAGATTTTATAGGTTTGCTGCCAGTAGCCATTAAAGTATCTGAAATAGGGACACTTTTTTCAAATGGTCACAAAATCTTCTCCACTTTGAGTTTTTAGCTAAATTTTTTTGTGCATGCCAAAAAAAATACAAAGATCACCTCTACCAAATTTGGGAACAAAATTATTTCTAAAAAAATTTTAAAAAATCCCAAACCGTAAAAAGTTTCAAAAATCGTGAAAAATAGAAAATGGGTCGTCTTTCCACGAAACTTCACATGAAGGCGTAGGGAACCATTGCATGAATTTACAAGCCATAAAAATGGCATTGGCATGGCAGAAATATGAAGATGTGCTTGAACCCACCTACCATCCGTTCGATCCCCGGCTTGCGCAACCTGCCTCTCTGGTCGGCTGAGCGTTCGCATGCTCGTTTCATGGGTTGACTTAGGCATACGGAGTTCATCCCCAGTCTAAGCATACAGACTTCATTCCAGTCTAAGATCGGACCAGACCGAGGGTTGCGGCAATAGGATTGGCAGCACGCAGGGGGGATCGAGCCGATCCCCGGCTTGCGCATTCTACCTTTCTAGCCGGCTGAGTGCCCGCACGCCTGTTTCATGGGTTGGCTTAGGCATAGGGAGTTCATTCCATGTCTAAGCACCTACCGAACCGAGGGTTGTGGCAGTGGGATCGGTAGCACATAGAGTGGGATCCGATCGATCCTCGACTTACGCATTATGACTCTCCGGCCGGCTCAACGCCCGCACGCTCATTTCGTGGGTTGACTTAGGCATACAGAGTTCATTCCCAGTCTAAGAATGGACCAAACCAAGGGTTGCGGCAGCAGGATCGATAGCACGCAGGGGGGACCAGGCCGATCCTCGGCTTACACATTCTACCTCTCCGGTCGGCTGAGCGCCCGCACACTTGTTTCATGGGTTGGCTTAGGCATACGGAGTTCATTCCATGTCTAAGCATATGAAGTTCATTCTCAGTTTAAGATCGGACCGGACCGAGGGTTGTAGCAGCAGGACCAGTAGCAGGATCGACAGCACACAGAGGGGATCAAGCCGGTCCCCGGCCTATGCATTTTACCTCTCCAGCCGACTGAGTGCCCGCACGCTCGTTTCGTGGGTTGGCTTAGGCATACAGAGTTCATTCCATGTCTAAGCCCTAGCCGAACCGAGGGTTGTGGCAGTAGGATCGGCAGCGGGATTGGCAGCACACAGAGGGGGATCGGGCTGATCCCCAACTTGCGCATTATGCCTCTCCGGCCGGCTGAGCACCCGCATGCCCGTTTCGTGGGTTGGGTTAGGCATAGGGAGTTCATTCCATGTCGAAGCCCCAATCGGACAAAGGGTTGTGGTAGTGGGATCGACCGCACGCAGAGGGGGAACGGGTGGATCCTCGGCTTGCGTATTATGCCTCTCCAGTCAGCTCAGCACCCGAACGCTCGTTTCGTGGGTTGACTTAGGCATACGGAGTTCATTCCCAGTCTAAGATCAGACCAGACCAAGGGTTGCGGCAGTAGGATCGACAACACGTAGGGCAGACCGGGCCGATCCCCTGCTTGCACATTCTACCTCTTCGATCGGTTGAGCACCCGTACGTTCGTTTTGTGGGTTGGCTTAGGCATACAGAGTTCATTCCATGTCCAAGCATATGGAGTTCATTCCCAGTCTAAGATCAAACAGGACCGAGGGTTACGGTAGTAGGACTAGTAGTAGGATTGGCAGCATGCAGGGGGGATAGGGCCGACCCCCGACTTGTGCATTCTATCTCTCCAGTCGGCAGAGTGCCCGCACGCTCGTTTCAGGGGTTGACTTAGGCATACGGAGTTCATCCCCAGTCTAAGCATACGAAGTTCATTCCCAGTCTAAGATCAGACCGGACCGAGGGTTGCGGCAGCAAGATCGAAAACACGCAAGCAGGACCGGGCCGATCCTCAACTCACGCATTCTGCCTCTCCGATCGGCTGAGTGCCCGCACACCTGTTTCGTGGGTTGGCTCAGGCATAGGAAGTTCATTCCATGACTATGGCCTAGCCAGACCGAGGGTTGTGGCAGCTGGACTGGCAGCACGCAGAGGGGGATCGGGCCGATCCCTGACTTGCGCATTATCCCTCTCCGGCCGGCTCAGCGCCCCGCACGCTCGTTTCATGGGTTGACTTAGGCATACGGAGTTCATTCCCAATCTAAGATCAGAATGGACCGAGGGTCATGACAGTAGGATCGATAGCACGTAGGGGGTACTGGGCCAGTGCTCGACTTGCACATTCTGCCTCTCCGGCCAGTTGAGTGCTCGCACACTCGTTTCATGGGTTGGCATAGGCATACAGAGTTCATTCCATGTCTAAGCATACGGAGTTCATTCCCAGTCTAAGTTTGGATCGGATCGAGGGTTGCGGCAATAGGCCTAGCAGCAGGATTGTCTGCTCGTAGGGGGATCGGGTCGATCCTCGGCTTACGTATTCTGCCTCTCCTGCTGGTTGAGCGCCCGTATGCCCTTTTCATGGGTTGGCTTAGGCATAGGGAGTTCATTCCATGTCTAAGCCCTAGCCAAACTGAGGGTTGTGGCAGTGGGATCGGCAGCATGCAGAGGGGACCATCCGATCCCTGGATTTCGTATTCTGCCTCTCCAACCGACTGAGCACCCACACGCTTGTTTCGTGGGTTAGCTTAGGCATACGGAGTTCGTTCCATGTCTAAGCATACAAAGTTCATTCCCAGTCTAAGAGTTTGAGCCACGGTGCACATACTGGGCTCGGGCATGTGCTTGTGCCACATTTTTTTCGCCTGGGGCACCATCATTGGAGAGCCTAACTGGCGATATTGGTGGTTCCAGCGATTGGGGGGGCCGGGGGGTGTACGCACATGATGTGTGATGGGTACTGCTACTTGGCCCATATATTGGCCCTTTATCCCTCATAAAACCTCAAGAACTCACACCCCCTTAAAGAGCATTTGAGATTTTATAAGTTTGCTGCCAGTAGCCATTAAAGTGTTTGAAATGGGGACATTTTTTTCAAACGGTCACAAATCCTCTCCACTTTGATTTTTTTTCTGAATTGTTTTGTGCATGCCAACAAAAATACAAGGATCACCTCTACCAAATTTGGGGACAAAACTCTTTCTAAAAAAATTTTAAAAAATCTCGAACCGCAAAAAGTTTCAAAAATCATGAAAAATAGAAAACAAGTCGTCTTGCCACGAAACTTCACATGAAAGCGTAGGGGACCATTGTATGAATTTACAAGCCATAAAAATGGCATTGGCATGGTAGAAATATGAAGATGTGCATGAACCCACCTACCACCCATTCGATCCTTGGCTTACGCATCCTGCCTCTCTGGTCGACTGAGCGTCCGCACGCTCGTTTGGTGGGTTGACTTAGCCATACGGAGTTCATCCCCAGTCTAAGCATACGGAGTTCATTCCTAGTCTAAGATCAGATCGGATCGAAGGTTACGATAGCAGGATCAACAGCACGCAAGGGGGACCTGGCTGATCCTCGACTTGCGCATTCTGCCTCTCCGACCGACTGAGCGCCCGCACGCCCGTTTCATGGGTTGGCTTAGGCATAGGGAGTTCATTCTATGTCTAAGCCCCAGCTGGAGCGAGGGTTGTGGCAATGGGACCGACAGCACGCAGAGGGGGATCGGGTCGATCCTCGACTTACGCATTATGCCTCTCCGACTGGCTCAGCGCCAGCATGCTTGTTTCATGGGTTGACTTAGGCATATAAAGTTCATTCCCAGTGCAAGATCAGATCAGACTGAGGGTTGCGGTAGCAGTACTAGTAGTAGGATCGGCAGCACGCAGGGGGTACCTGGCCGATCCTTGGCTTGTGCATTCTGCCTTTCTGGCCGGCTGAGCACCCAGACGCTCATTTTGTGGGTTGGATTAGGCATACGGAGTTCATTCCATGTCTAAGCCCTAACCGGACTGAGGGTTACGGTAGTAGGATCGGCAGTGTGATTGACAGCATGTAATGGGGGACTGGGTTAATCCCTGGCTTACGCATTATGCCTCTCCGGTCGACCTCTTTGGCTGGTTGAGCACTCGCACGCTCGTTTCGTGGGTTGACTTAGGCATACGGAGTTCATCGCCAGTTTAAGCATATGGAGTTCATTCTAGTCTAAGATCAGACCAGACCGAGAGTTGCAATAGAAGGTTCGGCAGCACACAGGGGGGATCGGGCTGATCATCAGCTTACGCATTCTGCCTCTCCGACCAGCTTAGCACCCACATACCCGTTTTATGGGTTGGCTTAGGCATACGGAGTTCATTCCATGTCTAAGCGTATGGAGTTCATTCCCAGTCTAAGATCAGACCGGATCGAGGGTTGCGACAGTAGGATCGATGGCACGAAAGGGGGCCCAGGCCTATCCTCGGATTGCATATTTTGCCTCTCCGGCCGGCTGAGGGCCCGCACACCCATTTCGTGGGTTGGCTTAGGCATAAAGAGTTCATTCCATGTCTAAGCCCTAGCCAGACCGAGGGTTGTGGTAGCGGGACCGACAGCACGCAGAGAGGGATCGAGTCGATCCTCGACTTACGCATTATGCCTTTTCGGCCAGCTCAGCGCCCGCACACTCATTTCATGGGTTGACTTAGGCATACGGAGTTCATTCCCAGTCTAAGATCAGACCGGATCGGGGGTTACGACAGCAGGATCGATAGCACGCAGGGGAGGACCGGACCGGTCCCCGGCTTGCGCATTCTGCCTCTCCGGCCGGTTGAGCACCCGCACGCTTGTTTCATGGGTTGCCTTAAGCATACAGAGTTCATTCCCAATCGAAGATCAGATCAGACCGAAGGTTGTGGCAGCAGGACTGACTTACGCATTCTGCCACTCCGGCCAGCTTAGCACCCACACGCCCGTTTCGTGGGTTGGCTTAGGCATACGGAGTTCATTCCATGTCTAAGCATACGGAGTTCATTCCCAGTCTAAGATCAGACTGGATCGAGGGTAGCGGCAGTAGGATCAATAGAACGTAGGGGGGCCCAGGCCTATCCCCGGCTTACGTATTCTGCCTTTCCGGTCGACTGAGCTCCCGCACACCTATTTCATGGGTTGGCTTAGGCATAGGGAGTTCATTCCATGTCCAAGCCCCAGCCAGACCGAGGGTTGTGGCAGCGAGACCGATAGCACGCAGAGAGGGATCGGGCCGATCCTCGACTTACGCATTATGCCTTTTCGGCCAGCTCAACACCCGCACGCTCGTTTCATGGGTTGACTTAGGCATACAGAGTTCATTCCCAGTGTAAGATCGGATCGGATCGAGGGTTGCGGTAGTAGTACCAACAGCAGGATCGACAACACGCAGGGGGACCGGACGGAGTTCATCCCCAGTCTACGCATATGGAGTTCATTCTAGTCTAAGATCAGACCGGATCAAGCGTTGCGATAGAAGGTTCGACAGCACGTAAGGGGGATCGGGCTGATCGTCAGCTTATGCATTCTGCCTCTCCGGCCAGCTTAGCACCCACATGCACGTTTCGTGGGTTGGCTTAGGCATACGTAGTTTATTCCATGTCTAAGCATATGGAGTTCATTCCCAGTCTAAGATCAGATCAGACCAGACCGAGGGTTACGACAGTAGGATCGGCAGCACGCAGGGGGGCCCAAGCCTATCCTCGGCTTGTGCATTTTGCCTCTCCGATCGACAGAGGGCCCGCACACCCATTTCATGGGTTGGCTTAGGCATAAGGAGTTCATTCCATGTCTAAGCCCTAGCCAGACCGAGGGTTGTGGCAGCAGGACCGACAGCACACAGAGAGGGATCGGGTCGATCCCCGACTTACGCATTATGCCTTTCCGGCCAGCTCAGTGCCTGTACGCTCATTTCATGGGTTGATTTAGGCATACGAAGTTCATTCCCAGTCTAAGATCAGACCGGACCGAGGGTTACGATAGCAAGATCGACAGCACGTAGGGGAGGACCAGACCGGTCCCCGGCTTGCACATTCTGCCTCTCCGACCGGCTGAGCACCCGCACGCTTGTTTCATGGGTTGCCTTAGGCATACGGAGTTCATTCCCAGTCTAAGATCAGATCAGACTGAAGGTTGTGGCAGTAGGACCGACAACGGGATTGACAGCACGCAAAGTGGGATCGGGCTGATCCCCAGCTTGTGCATTATGCCTCTCCGGTCGACTGAGTGCCTGCACGCTCATTTCATTGGTTGACTTAGGCATACGGAGTTCATCACCAGTCTAAGCATACGGAGTTCATTCCCAATCTAAGATCGGACCGGATCGAGGGTTGCGACAGTAGGATCGACAGCAAGCATGGGGGACCAAACCGATCCCTGGCTTACGCATTCTGCCTCTCCGATCGATCGAGCACCCGCACACCCGTTTCATGGGTTGGCTTAGGCATAGGGAGTTCATTCCATGTCTAAGCCCCAGTCGGACTGAGGGTTGTGGCAATGAGATCGGTAGCACATAGAGGGGGACTGAGCCGATCCTCGACTTGCGTATTATGCCTTTCCGGTGGGCTCAATGCCCAATCACTCGTTTCAAGGGTTGACTTAGGCATACGGAGTTCATTCCCAGTCTAAGATCGGACCAGACCGAGGGTTGTGGTAGCAGGATTGACAGCACGCAGGGGGGATCGGGTCAGTCCCCAGCTTGTGGATTCTACCTCTCCAGCCAGCTGAACACCTGCATGCTCGTTTCATGGGTTGGCTTAGGCATACAGAGTTCATTCAATGTCTAAGAGTACGGAGTTCATTCCCAATCTAAGATCGAACCGGACCGAGGCTTGCGACAGCAGGATCGGCAGCAGGACTAGCAGTAGGATTGACAGCACATAGAGGGGGATCGACCGATCCTCGGCTTGTGCATTCTACCTCTCTGACCGGCTGAGCGCTCGCATGCTCATTTCATGGGTTAACTTAGGCATACGGAGTTCATCCCCAATCTAAGAGTGGAACAGACCGAGGGGGACCGGGCTGATCCCCGGCACGTAGAGGGGGATCGACTGATCCCTAACTTGTGCATTATGCCTTTTCGGTCGGCCTCTCCGATCGGCTGAGTGCTTGTACGCTCATTTCATGGGTTGACTTAGGTATACAGAGTTCATCCCCAGTCTAAGCATAAGGAGTTCATTTCCAGTCTAAAATCAAATCGGATCGAAGGTTGCGGTAGTAGGATCAGTAGCATGCAGGGCAGACCAGACTAATCCTCGGCTTGCGTATCTTGCCTCTCCAATCGGCTGAGCACCCGTACATCCATTTCATGAGTTGGCTTAGGCATAGGGAGTTCATTCCATGTCTAAGCCCCAACGGAACTGAGGGTTGTGGTAGCGGGACTGGCAGCATGCAGAAGGGGACCGAACTGATCCCTGACTTGCGCATTATGCCTCTTCGATCGGCTCAACACCCGAACGCTCATTTCGTGGGTTGGCTTAGGTATACAGAGTTCATTCCCAGTCTAAGATCACACCGGACCAAGGGTTATGACAGCAAGATCGATAACACACAGGGGGGATTGGGTGCCCGCACGCTCGTTTCGTGGGTTGGCTTAGGCATACGGAGTTCATTCCATGTCTAAGCATACAGAGTTCATTGCCAGTCTAAGATCAGACCGAACTGAAGGTTACGGTAGTAGGACCAGTAGCAGGATCGACAGCATGCAAGAGGGGACCGGGCTGATCCTTGGCTTACGCATTCTGCCTCTTCGGTTGGCTAAGTGCCCGCACTCTCATTTCGTTGGTTGGCTTAGGAATACAGAGTTCATTCCATGTCTAAGCCCCAGTCGGACCAAGGGTTGTGGCAGCGGGACTGGTAGCAGGATCGACAGCACGTAAAGGGGGATCGGGCTGATCCTCGACTTGCGCATTATGCCCTTCCAGCCTGCTGAGCGCCCGCACACTCTTTTCGTGGGTTGACTTAGGCATAAGGAGTTCATCCCCAGTCTAAGCGTACGGAGTTTATTCCCAGTCTAAGATCGGACCTGACCGAGGGTTATGACAGCAGGATCGATAGCACGCAGTGGGAACTGGGTCGATCCCCGGCTTACGCATTCTGCCTCTCCAGCTGACTGAGTGCCGACACGTCCGTTTCATGGGTTGGCTTAGGCATAGGGAGTTCATTCCATGTCTAAGCCCCAGTCGGACAGAGGGTTGTGATAGTAAGACTGGCAGCACACAGAGGGGGATCGGGCCGATCGTCGACTTGCGCATTATGCTTCTCCTGTCGGCTCAGCGCCCGAACGCTCGTTTCGTGGGTTGACTTAGGCATACAGAGTTCATTCCCAGTCTAAGATAGGACCAGACCGAGGGTTGCGATCGCAGGATCGACAGCACGCAGGGGGACTGGGCTGGTCCCCAGCTAGCGTATTCTGCCTCTCCGGTAGGCTGAGTGCCCGCACTCTCGTTTCGTGGGTTGGCTTAGGCATGCGAAGTTCATTCTATGTCTAAGCATACGGAGTTCATTCCCAGTCTAAGATCAGATCGGACCAAGGGTTGTGGCAGTAGGACCAGCAGCAGGATCAACAGCACGTAGGGGGGACCGAGTTGATCCCCAACTTACGCATTCTGCCTCTCCGACCGACTGAGCGGCCGCACGCTCCTTTCGTGGGTTGGCTTAGGCATACGGAGTTCATTCCATGTCTAAGCATACGGAGTTCATTCCCAGTCTAAGATCAGATCAGACCAAGGGTTGCGACAGCAGGATCAGTAGCACATAGGGGGGATTGGGTGGATCCCCAGCTTGCTCATTCTGCCTCTCCAGCCGGCCTCTCCGATCAGCTGAGTGCCCACACGCTCGTTTCATGGGTTGACTTAGGCATACAAAGTTCATCCCCAGTGTAAGCATATGGAGTTCATTCCTAGTCTAAGATCGAACCAGACCGAGGGTTGCGACAGTAGGATCAATAGCACGCAAGGGGGACCGGGCCGATCCTCAGCTTGTGCATTTTACCTCTCTGACCGGTTGAGCAGCCGCACGCCCGTTTTGGTGGGTTGGCTTAGGCATAGGGAGTTCATTCCATGTCTAAACCCCAGCCGGACTGAGGGTTGTGGCAACGAGACCGACAGCATGCAGAGGGGCACCGGGCCGATCCCCGGCTTGTGCATTATGCCTCTCCAGCCAACTCAGCGCCCGAACGTTTATTTCACGGGTTGACTTAGGCATACGGAGTTCATTCCCAGTCTAAGATCAGACCAGACCAAGGGTTACGGTAGCAGAATCGACAGCACGCAAGGGGGATTGGGCCTGTCCCCGGCTTACGCATTCTTCCTCTCCGGTCAACTGAGTGCCCGGAGGCTCGTTTCATGGGTTGGCTTAGGCATACGGAGTTCATTCCATGTCTAAGCATATAGAGTTTGTTCCCAGTCTAAGATCGAATCGGACCGAGGGTAGCGGCAGCAGGACCAGCATGCTCATTTCATGGGTTGACTTAGGCGTACAGAGTTCAATCCCAGTCTAAGATCGAACCAAACTGAGGGTTACAACCGCAGGATCAACAGCACACAGGAGGGATCGAGTCGGGCCATGGCTTGTGCATTCTACCTCTCCGACCGGCTGAGCGCCTGCACACTCGTTTCGTGGGTTGGCTTAGGCATACGGAGTTCATTCCATGTATAAGCATATGGAGTTCATTCCCAGTCTAATATCGAACCAGACCGAGGGTTGCAACAGTAGGATCGGCAGCATGCAAGGAGGGACCAAGTCGATCCCCGGCTTGCGCATTCTGCCTCTCCGACCGGCTGAGCACCCGCACGCTCATTTCATGGGTTGGCTTAGGCATACGGAGTTCATTCCATGTCTAAGCCCCAGTCAGACCAAGGGTTGTGGTAGCAAGACCGGCAGTGGGATCGACAGCAAGTAGAGAGGGACCGACCTGATCCCTAGCTTGCGTATTATGCCTCTCCGACCGGCCGCTCCGACCAACTGAGTGCCCGTACGCTTGTTTTGTGGGTTGACTTAGGCATACGGAGTTCATCCCCAGTCTAAGCATACGGAGTTCATTCCCAGTCTAAGATCGGACCGGATCGAGGGGTGCGATAGCAGGATCGGCAGCATGCTGGAGGGACGAGTCGATCCCCGACTTGCGCATTCTGCCTCTCCGACTGGCTGGGTGCCTGCACACCCGTTTCATGGTTTGGCTTAGGCATAAGGAGTTCATTCAATGTCTAAGCCCCAGCCAGATCGAGGGTTATGGCAGCAGGACCGACAGCACGCAGAGGGGGATTGGGCCAATCCCCGGCTTGTGCATTATGCCTCTCCGATCGGCTCAGTGCCCGAACGCTGGTTTTGTGGGTTGACTTAGGCATATGGAGTTCATTCCTAGTCTAAGATCAGACCGGATCGAGGGTTGCGGTAGCAGGATCGACAGCATGCAGGGGGGACCAGGCCGATCCCCGGCTTGTGCATTCTGCCTCTCCGTCCGACTGAGCACCCGCACGCTCGTTTCGTGGGTTGACTTAAGCATACAGAGTTCATCCTCAGTCTAAGCATACGGAGTTCATTCCCAGTCAAAGATCGGATCAGACTGAGGGTTACGATAGTAGGACCAGCAGCACGTAGGGGGGACTCAGACGATCCCTGCTTGTGCATTCTGCCTCTCCGACCGACTGAGCGCCCGCACGCTCGTTTCGTGGGTTGACTTAGGCATATGGAGTTCATCCTCAGTCAAAGCATACGGAGTTCTTTCCCAATCTAATATCGGATCGGGCTGAAGGTTGCGACAGCAGTATCGATAGCACGTAGGGGGGATCGGGCTGTTCCCCAGCTTACGTATTCTGCGTCTCCGGTCGGGTAAGCGCCCGCACGCTCGTTTTGTGGGTTGGCTTAGGCATAGGGAGTTCATTCCATGTCTAAGCCCTAGCTGGACCGAGGGTTGTGGCAGCGGGACCAACGGCACGCAGAGGGGGATCGAGCTAATCCCCGGCTTGTGCATTATGCCTCTCCGACTGACTCAACGCCCGTACGCTCATTTCATGGGTTGACTTAGGCATACAGGGTTAATTCCCAGTCTAAGATCAGACCGGACCGAGGGTTGTGGCAATAAGATCGGTAGCACACAGGGGGGACTAGGTTAGTCCTCGGCTTGTGCATTCTGCCTCTCCGATCCACTGAGTGCCTGCATGCTTGTTTCATGGGTTGGCTTAGGCATATGGAGTTCATTCCATGTGTAAGCATACGGAGTTCATTCCCAGTCTAAGACCGAGGGTTGTGGCAGTAGGACTAGTAGCAGGATAGGCAACATGCAGGGGGGATCGGGCTGATCCCCGGCTTTCATATTCTACCTCTTCGACTGGCTGAGCGCCCGCACGCTCATTTCATCGGTTGTCTTAGGCATACGAAGTTCATTCCATGTCTAAGCCCCAGCCGGACTGAGGGTTGTGGTAGCAAGAACGGTAACAGGATCGGCACCACGCAGAGGAAGATCGAGCTGAACCCCAGCTTGCATATTATACCTCTCCGACCGACTTTTTCGACATACGGAGTTCATTCCCACTCTAAGAACGAACTGGATCGAGGGTTGCGACAGCAGGATTGATAGCACGGAGGGGGGACCAGGCTGATCCTCGGCTTGCGCATTCTGCCTCTTCGATCGGCTGAGCACCCGCACGCGCGTTTCGCAGGTTGGCTTAGTCATAGGGAGTTCATTCCATGTCAAAGCCCCAGTCGGACCGATGGTTGTGGTAGCAGGATAGACAGCACGCAGAGGGGTATCGGGCTGATCCTGGCTTGCGCATTAGGTCTCTCCGGTCGGTTCCGTGCCTAAATGCTCGTTTCATGGGTTGACTTAGGCATACGGAGTTCATTCCCAATCTAAGATTGGACCGGACCGAGGGTTGCGACAACAGGATTGATAGCACGTAGAAAGGGATCGGGTCGGTCCCCAGCTTGGGCATTCTGCCTCTCAGGCCGTCTGAGCACCCGCACACTCATTTCATGGGTTAGCTTAAGCATACGGAGTTCATTCCATGTCTAAGCATACGGAGTTAATTCCCAGTCTAAGATCGGATCAGACCGAAGGTTGTGGTAGTAGGACCAGTAGCAGGATCGACAGTACGCAGGGGGGACGGGGCTGATCCTTGGCTTATGCATTCTGCCTCTTCGACCGGTTTAGCGCCCGTACGCCCATTTCATGGATTGGCTTAGGCATAGGGAGTTCATTCAATGTCTAAGCCCCAGCCGGACTGAGGGTTATGGCAGCGGAACCGATAGCACGCAGAGGGGGACCTGGCCGATCACTGGCTTGTGCATTATGCCTCTCCGATCGGCTCAGTACCCGAACGCTCATTTCGTGGGTTGACTTAGGCTTACGAAGTTCATTCCTAGTTTAAGATCAGACTGGATCGAGGGTTGCGGTAGTAGGATTGACAGCACGCAGAGGGGATCGAGTCGATCCCCAGCTTGCGCATTCTACCTCTCCGATCGGTTGAGCACCCGCACGCTCGTTTCTTAAGTTGGCTTAGGCATACAGAGTTCATTCCATGTCTAAGGATGCGGAGTTCATTCCCAGTCTAAGATCGGATTAGACCGAGGATTGCGACAGCAAGACCAGCAGTAGGATTGGCAGCACACAGGGGGGACCAGACCAATCCCCAGCTTACGTATTCTACCTCTCCAATCGGCCTTTCCGGCCGCCTTAGCACCCGCACGCTCCTTTCGTCGGTTGACTTAGGCATACGAAGTTCATCCCCAGTCTAAGCATACAGAGTTCATTCCCAGTCTAAGATCGGACCGGATCGAGGGTTGCCACAGTAGGACCAACAGCACGCAGGGGGGATTGGGTCGATCCTCGGCTTGCGTATTCTGCCTCTCCGACCGGCCTCTCCGACCGATTAAGCCCCCGCACGCTCGTTTCGTGGGTTGACTTAGGCATACGGAGTTCATCCCCAGTCTAAGCATACGGAGTCCCCAGTCTAATATCGGACCGGATCGAGGGCTGTGACAACAGGGTCGACAGCACGTATGGGGGATCGGGTCGTTCCCCGGCTTGCGCATTCTGCCTCTCCGATCGACTGAGTGCCCGCACGCCCGTTTCGTGGGTTGGCTTAGGCATAGGGAGTTCATTCCATGTCTAAGCCTAGCCAAACCGAGGGTTGTGGCAGCGGGACAGGCAACACGCAGAGGGGGACCGGGCTGATCCCTGACTTGCGCATTATGCCTCTTCGACCGGCTCAACTCCCGCACGCTCGTTTCATGGGTTGACTTAGGCGTACGAAGTTAATTCCCAGTCTAAGATTGGATCGAACTGAGGGTTGTGGCAACAGGATCGATAGCACGCAGGGGGGATCGGGTCGATCCCCGACTTGCGCATTCTGCCTCTCTAGTCGACTGAGCGCCTGCACGCTCGATTCATGGGTTGGCTTAGGCATACAGAGTTCATTCCATGTCTAAGCATACGGAGTTCATTCCCAGTCTAAGATTGGACCGGACTGAGGGTTGCGGCAGTAGAACCAGTAGTAGGATCGGCAGCACGCAGGGGTGGATCGGGCCGATCCCTGGCTTGCGCATTCTACCTCTCCAGTCGGCTGAGTGTCCGCACGCTCATTTTGTGGGTTGACTTAGGCATACAGAGTTCACCCCCAGTCTAAGCATACGGAGTTCATTCCCAATCTAAGATCAGACCAGACTGAGGGTTACGGTAACAGGATCGAGAGCACACAGGGGGGACAGGGCCGATCCCCGGCTTGCGCATTCTGCCTCTCCGACCGACTGAGCGCCCGTATACCCGTTTCGTGGTTGGCTTAGGCATAGGGAGTTCGTTCCATGTCTAAGCCCTAGCCGGACCGAGGGTTGTGGTAGTGGCACTGGCCGTACGGAGAGGGGGATCGGGTCGATCCCCGACTTATGCATTCTGCCTCTCTGGCTGGTTGAGCTCACGCACGCTCGTTTCATGGCTTGGCTTAGGCATACGGAGTTCATTCAATGTCTAAGCATATGGAGTTCATTCCCAATCTAAGAGTTTGAGTCAAGGAGCACATGCTGGGCTCGGGCATGTGCTGGTGCCTCCCTTTTTTTGCCCAGGGCACTATTGCCGGAGCATCACCGGAGAGCCTAATCGATGGCATTGGGGGTTCCGGCGATGGGGGGGCCGGGGGGTGTGCGCACATGATGTGTGATGGGTGCTGGTACTTGGCCCTTATATTGCCCCCTATCCCTCTTCAAACCTCGAGAACTCACACCCCCTTAAAGAGCATTTGAGACTTTATAAGTTCGCTGCCAGTAGCCATTAAAGTGTTTGAAATGGGGACACTTTTTTCAAACGGTCATAAAATCTTCTCCACTTCGAGTTTTTAGATGAATTTTTTTTGGCAAGCCAACAAAAATACAAGGATCAGCTCTACCAAATTTGGGGACAAAAATTTTCTAAAAAAATTTTAAAAAATCTCGAATCGAAAAAGGTTTCAAAAATCATGAAAAATAAAAAACAGGTCATCTTGCCACAAAACATCACATGAACGCTAAGGGGACCATTCTATAAATTTACAAGCCATAAAAATGGCATTGGCATGGCAGAAATATGAAGATGTGCTTGAACCCACCTACCACCCGTTCGATCCTCGGCTTGCGCATCCTGACTCTCTGGTCGGCTGAGCGTCCGCACGCTCATTCTGTGGGTTGACTTAGTCATACAGAGTTCATTCCCAGTCTAAGCGTACAGAGTTCATTCCCAGTCTAAGATCGGACCGGACCAAGGGTTGCGGTAGCAGGATCGATAGCACGCAGGGGGGACCAGGCCGATCCCCGGCTTGCGCATTCTGCCTCTCCGGCCGGCTGAGCACCCGCACGCCCATTTTGTGGGTTGGCTTAGGCATAGGGAGTTCATTCCATGTCTAAGCCCTAGCCGGACAAAGGGTTGTGGCAACGGAGCTGGCAGCACGCAGAGGGGGACCAGGTTGATCCTCGGCTTTCGTATTATGCCTCTCCGACCGGCTCAGCGCCCGCACGCTCGTTTTGTGGGTTGACTTAGGCATACGGAGTTTATTCCCAATCTAAGATCGGATCAGACCGATGGTTGGGGCAGCAGGATCGACAGCACGCAGGCGGGACCGGATCGATCCCCGACTTGTGCATTCTGCCTCTCCGGTCGGTTGAGTGCCCGCACGCTCGTTTCGTGGGTTGGCTTAGGCATACGGAGTTCATTGCATGTCTAAGCATACGGTGTTCATTCCCAGTCTAAGATCAGATCGGATCAAGGGTTGCGACAGCAGGACTAGTAGCAGGATCGGTAGCATGCAGGGGGGTCAGGTCGATCCCCGACTTGCGCATTCTGCCTCTCCTACCGGCTGAACGCCCGTACGATCATTACATGTCTAAGCCCTAGTTGGACTGAAGGTTGTGGTAGCAGGACCGACAGCGGGATCGGTAGCACGCAGAGGGGGACCGGGCTGATCCCCGACTTAGGCATTATGCCTCTCCGATCGGCCTCTCTGGCCGACTGAGCGCCCACACGCTGATTTCATGGGTTGACTTGGCATGCGGAGTTCATCCCCAGTCTAAGCATACGGAGTTCATTCCCCATCTAAGATCAGACCGGACCGAGGGTTGCGGCCATAGGATCGGTAGCACGCAGGGGGGATCGGGCCGATCCCTGGCATGCCCATTCTGCCTCTCCGACCAGCTAAGCACCCGCGTGCCCGTTTCGTGGGTTGGCTTAGGCATAGGGAGTTCATTCCATGTCTAAGCCCCAGCCGGACCGAGGGTTGTGGTAGCGGGATCGACAGCACGCAGAGGGGGATCGGGCCGATCCCCGACTTGCGCATTATGCCTCTTCGGCTAGCTCAGCGCCCGCATGCTCGTTTCGTGGGTTGACTTAGGCATACGGAATTCATCCCCAGTCTAAGCATACCCGGACTGAGGGTTGCGACAACAGGATCGACAGCACGTGGGGGGGACCGGGCTGATCCCTAGGTTGTGCATTCTGCCTCTCCATCCGGCTGAGCACCCGCATGCTCGTTTCGTGGGTTGGCTTAGGCATAGGGAGTTCATTCCATGTCTAAGCCCCAACCGGACCGAGGGTTGTGGTAGTGGGATCGGCAGCACGCAGGGGGGACCAGGCTGATCCCCAGCTTGCGCACTCTGCCAGAGTTCTGCCTCTCCGACGGGCTGAGTGCCCGTACGCCCGTTTCGTGGGTTAGCTTAGGCATAAGGAGTTCATTCCATGTCTAAGCCCCAGCTGGACCAAGGGTTGTGGCAGTGGGACCGGTAGCACGCAGAGGGGGATCGGGCCGATCCCCAACTTGCGCAATATGCCTCTTCGACCGGTTCAGCGCCCACACGCTCGTTTCATGGGTTGAGATGCATACGAAGTTCATTCTGAGTCTAAGATTGGACCGGACCGAGGGTTGCGGCAGCAGGATCAACAACACGTAGGGGGGGACCGGGTTGATCCCTGGCTTGCCCATTCTGCCTCTCCGGTCGGTTGAGCGCCCGCACGCTCGTTTTGTAGTTTGGCTTAGGCATACGGAGTTCATTCCATGTCTAAGCATATGGAGTTCATTCCCAATCTAAGATTTTGAGCCACGGTGCACATGCTGGGCTCAGGCATGTGCTAGTACTGTATTTTTTTTGCCCGGGGCATCATCGTCGGAGCATCGTCGGAGAGCCTAACCGACGGCATTGAGGGTTTCGGTGATTGGGGGGCCGGGGGGTTGTGCGCACATGATGTGCGATGGGTGCTGGTACTTGGCCCTTACATTGGCCCCCTATCTCTCATCAAACCTCGAGAACTCACACCTCCTTAAAGAGCATTTGAGATTTTATAGGATTGCTACCAGTAGCCATTAAAGTGTCTGAAATGGGGACACTTTTTCAAACGGTCACAAAATCTTCTCCACTTCGAGTTTTTAGCTGAATGTTTTTGTGCATGCCAAAAAAAATACAAGGATCACCTCTACAAATTTGGGGACAAAACTCATTCTAAAAAAATTTGAAAAAATCCCGAACCGTAAAAAGTTTTGAAAATTGTGAAAAATAAAAAACAGGTCGTCTTGCCACGAAACTTCACATGAAGGCTTAGGGGACCATTGTATGAATTTACACACCATAAAAATTGCATTGGCACGGCAGAAATATTAAGATGTGCTTGAACCCACCTACCACCCGTTCGATCCCCGGTTTACGCATCCTGCCTCTCTGGTCGGCTAAATGACCGTACGCTCGTTTCGTGGGTTGACTTAGGCATACAAAGTTCATCCCCAGTCTAAGCATATGGAGTTCATTCCCAGTCCAAGATCAGACTAGACCGAGGGTAGCGGCAATAGGATCGGTAGCACGCAGGGGGGACCGGGTCGATCCCTGGCTTGCGCATTCTGCCTCTCTGGCCGGCTGAGCACCCGCACACCCGTTTCGTGGGTTGGCTTAGGCATAGGGAGTTCATTCCATGTCTAAGCCCCAGTTGGATCGAGGGTTGTGGCAGCGGGATCGACAGCATGCAGAGGGGTACCGGGTCGGTCCCCGACTTACTCATTATGCCTCTTCGGCCAGCTCAGCGCCCGCACGCTCATTTCGTGGGTTGACTTAGGCATACGAAGTTCATTTCCAGTCTAAGATCGGACCGGACCAAGGGTTGCGACAGCAGGATTGACAGCATGCAGGGGGGACCAGACCGATCCCCGGCTTGCACATTCTGCCTCTCTGGCTGGCTGAGCACCCGTACACCCATTTCGTGGGTTGGCTTAGGCATAGGGAGTTCATTCTATGTCTAAGCCCCAGTCAGACCGATGGTTGTGGTAGCGGGACCGGCAGCACGTAGAGGGGGATCGGGTCGATCCTCAGCTTGTGCATTATGCCTCTTCGACCGGCTCAGCACCCGCACGCTCATTTCATGGGTTGACTTAGGCATACGGAGTTAATTCCTAGTCTAAGATCGGACCGGACCGAGGGTTGCGGTAGCAGGATCGATAGCACGCAGGGGGGACTGGGTTGATCCCTGACTTACGCATTCTGCCTTTCCGATCGGTTGAAAGCCCGCATGCTCGTTTCGTGGGTTGGCTTAGGCATACGGAGTTCATTCCATGTCTAAGCATACGGAGTTCATTCCCAGTCTAAGATCAGACCGGATTGAAGGTAGCAACAGCAGGACCAACAGCAGGATCGACAACACACAAGGGAGGACCGAGCTGATCCCCGACTTGCGCATTCTGTCTCTTCGGTTGACTGAGTGCCCGCACGTTCATTTCGTGGGTTGGCTTAGGCATACGGAGTTCATTCAATGTTTAAGCCCCAACTGGACCGAGGGTTGTGGCAGCAGGACCGGCAGCGGGATCGACAGCATGTAGAGGGGAATTGGGCTAATCCTCGGCTTGTGTATTACGCCTCCCCGACCTGCCTCTCCGATTGGTTGAGCACCCGCATGCTCGTTTCATGGGTTGACTTAGGCATACGGAGTTCATCTCCAGTCTAAGCATACAGAGTTCATTCCCAGTCTAAGATCGGACCGGACCAAGGGTTGTAGTAGCAGGATCGACAGCACGTAGGGGGGACCGGGTCGGTCCCCGTCTTGCTTATTCTGCCTCTCCGTTCGGCTGAGCGCTCATACGCTCGTTTCGTGGGTTGGATTAGGCATACGGAGTTCATTCCATGTCTAAGTATATGAAGTTCATTTCCAGACTCAGATCAGACCGGACCAAGGGTTGAGATAATAGGACCAATAGTAAGATCGATAGGACACAGGAGGGGATCAGGCCGATCCCCGGCTTGCACATTCTACCTCTTCAATCGGCTGAGCACCCACACGCTCGTTTTATGGGTTGACTTAGGCATACGGAGTTCATCCCCGATCTAAGCATACGGAGTTCATTCCCAGTCTAAGATCGAACCGGATCGAGGGTTGCGGCAGCAGGATAGGCAGCACGTAGGAGGGATTGGGCCGATCCCCGACTGGCGCATTCTGCCTCTCTGGCAGGTTGAGTGCCCGCACGCTCGTTTTGTGGGTTGGCTTAGGCATAGGGAGTTCATTCCATGTCTAAGCCCCAGCCAGACTGAGGGTTGTGGCAGCGGGACCGACAGCTCGTAGGGCGGGACTGGGTCGATCCTCGGCTTACGCATTCTGCCTCTCCGATTGGTTGAGCGCCCACACGCTCATTTCGTGCGTTGACTTAGGCATACGGAGTTCATCCCCAGTCTATGCATACGGAGTTCATTCCCAGTCTAAGATCAAACCGTTTTGAGGGTTGTGGCAGCAGGATCGACAGCACGTAGGAGGGACCGGGCCGATCCCCGGCTTACGCATTCTACCTCTCCGACCGACTGAGCGCCCGTACGCCCATTTCATGGGTTGGCTTAGGCATAGGGAGTTAATTCCATGTCTAAGCCCCAGCCGGATCGAGGGTTGTCGCAGTGGGACCGACAGCAAGCAGAGAGGGTGCGGGCCAATCCCTGGCTTGCTCATTCTGCCTCTCTGACTGATTGAGCGCCCGCACGTTCGTTTAATGGGTTGACTTAGACATACGGAGTTCATCCCCAATCTAAGCATACGGAGTTCATTCCCAGTCTAAGATCAGATCAGACCGAGGGTTACGGTAGCAGGATCGGTAGCACGCAGGGGGGCCAGGCCGATCCCCGGCTTGCGCATTCTACCTCTTCGGTTGGCTGAGCGCCCGCATTCCCGTTTCGTGGGTTGGCTTAGGCATAGGGTGTTCATTCCATGTCTAAGCCCCAACCGGACTGAAGGTTGTGGTAGTGGGACTGGGCTAATCCCCGACTTGCGCATTATGCCTTTCCGACTAGCTCAGCGCCCGAACACTCATTTCGTGGGTTAACTTAGGCATACAGAGTTCATTCCCAGTCTAAGATCAGACCGAACCGAGGGTTGCAATAGCAAGATCGACAGCAAGCAGTGAAAGACCAGACCAATCCCCGGCTTGCGCATTCTGCCTCTCCGACCGACTGAGGGCCTACACGCTCGTTTCATGGGTTGGCTTAGGCATACGGAGTTCATTCCATGTCTAAGCATACAGAGTTCATTCCCAATCTAAGATCAGATCAGACCTAGGGTTATGACAGTAGGACCAGCAGCAGGATCGCCAGCACATAGGGGGGATCGGGCTGATCGTCGGCTTGCGCATTCAGCCTCTCCGACTGGCCTCTTCGACCGACTGTATGCTCGTATGCTCGTTTCGTGGGTTAACTTAGGCATACGGAGTTCATCCCCAGTCTAAGCATACGGAGTTCATTCCCAGTCTAAGATTGAATCGGACTGAGGGTTGCGATAGTAGGATAGGCAGCTCGCAGGGGGATCGGGCCGATCCTCGACTTGCGCATTTTGCCTCTCCGACCGGTTGAGCGCCCGCACGCCCAGTTCGTGGGTTCGCTTAGGCATAGGGAGTTCATTCCATGTTTACACCACAGCCAGACCGAGGGTTGTGCCAGCAGGATCGATAGCACGTAGAGGGGGACCGGGCTGATCCCTGGCTTGCGCATTCTGCCTCTCCGGCCGGCTGAGCGCCTGCACGCTCGTTTCATGGTTTAGCTTAGGCATACGAAGTTCATTCCATGTCTAAGCATACGAAGTTCATTCCATGTCTAAGCATACGGAGTTCAATCCCAGTCTAAGAGTTTGAGCCACGGTGCACATGCTAGGCTCAGGCATGTGCTAGTGCCGCATTTTTTTCGCCCAAGGCACCATCGTTGGAGCATTGTAAGAGAGCCTAACCGACGGCATTGGGGGTTCCGGTGATTGGGGGGTTGGGGGTTGTGTGCACATGATGTGCGATGGGTACCGGTACTTGGCCCTTATATTGGCCCCCTATCCCTCATCAAACCTCGAGGACTCACACCCCCTTAAAGAGCATTTGAGATTTTATAGGTTTGTTGCCAGTAGCCATTAAAGTGTCTGAAATGGGGACTCTTTTTTCGAACGATCACAAAATCTTCTCGCTTCAAGTTTTTTGCTGAATTTTTTTTATGCATGCCAACAAAAAAACAAGGATCACTCTACCAAATTTGGGGACAAAACTCTTTCTAAAAAAATTTTAAAAAATCTCAAACCGTAAAAAGTTTCAAAAATCGTGAAATATAGAAAACGGGTCGTCTCACCACGAAACTTCACATGAAGGCATAGGGGACCATTGTATGAATTTACAAGCCATAAAAATGGCATTGCCATGGCAGAAATATGAAGATGTGCTTGAACCCACCTACCACCCGTTCGATCCGGCTTGCGTATCCTGCCTCTCTGTTCGACTGATCGTCCGTACGCTCATTTCATGGGTTAACTTAGGCATACGAAGTTCATCCCCAATCTAAGCATACAGAGTTCATTCCCAGTCTAAGATCGAACCGAACAGAGGGTTACGACAGTAGGATCGATAGCACACAAGGGGGACCAGGCCTATCCCCGGCTTGCACATTCTGCCTCTTCGATCGACTGAGCGCCCGTACGCCCGTTTCGTGGGTTGGCTTAGGCATAGGGAGTTCATTCCAAGTCTAAGCCCCAGCCAGACTGAGGGTTGTGGTAGCGGGACCGACAGCACGCAGAGGGGGATCGAGTCGATCCCCAGCTTGTGCATTATGCCTCTCCGGCCAGCTGAGTGCCCGCACGATCATTTCGTGGGTTGACTTAGGCATACGGAGTTCATTCCCAATATAACATCAGACCAGACTGAGGGTTGTGGTAGCAGGATCGACAGCACGCAGGGGGATCGGGTCGGTCCCCGGCTTGTGCATTCTGCCTCTCCGATCAGCTGAGCGCCCCTACGCTCGTTTCATGGGTTGCCTTAGGCATACGGAGTTCATTCCATGTCTAAGCATACGAAGTTCATTCCCCATCTAAGATCAGACCGGACCAAGGCTTACAGTAGCAAGACCAGCAGCAGGATCGATAGCACGCAGGGGGGACCGGGTCAATCCCCAGCTTGCGTATTCTGCCTCTTCGACCAGTAAGCGCCCGCACGCTCGTTTCGTGGGTTGACTTAGGCATACGGAGTTCATCCCCAGTCTAAGCATATGGAGTTTATTCCCAGTCTAAGATCAAATTGGACTGAGGGTTACGGTAGTAGGATTGACAGCATGCAGGGGGGACCGGGCCGATCTCCGGCTTGCGCATTCTACCTCTCCCATCGACTGAGTGCCCGGACGGCCGTTGCGTGGGTTGGCTTAGGTATACGGAGTTCATTCCATGTCTAAGCCCCAGTCGGACCGAGGGTTGTGGCAACGGGACCAGCAGCATGCAGAGGGGGATCGGGCTGATCCCCAGCTTACGCATTCTGCCTCTCCGATCGGTTGAGCCCCCGCACGCTCGTTTCGTGGGTTGGCTTAGGCATACGGAGTTCATTCCATGTCTAAGCATATAGAGTTCATTCCCAGTATAAGAGTTTGAGCCACGATGCACATGCTGGGCTCAGGCATGAGCTGGTGTCGTAATTGTTTTCACCCAGGGCACCATCGCTGGAGCAACGTCGAAGAGCCTAACTGGCGGCATTGTGGGTTCTGGCGATTGGGGGGCCCGGGGGGTGTGCGCACATGATGTGCGATGGGTGTTGGTACTTGGCCCTTATATTGGCCCCCTATCCCTCATCAAACCTCAAGAACTCACACCCCCTTAAAGAGCATTTGAGATTTTATAGGTTTGCTGCCAGTAGCCATTAAAATGTTTGAAATGGGGACACTTTTTTCGAACGATCACAAAATCTTCTCCACTTTTTTCACCTCTACCAAATTTACGGACAAAACTCTTTCTAAAAAAATTTAAAAAACCCCGAACCGTAAAAAGTTTTGAAAATCGTAAAAAATAAAAAACGGGTCATCTTACCACGAAACTTCACATGAAGGCATAGGGGACCATTGTATGAATTTACAGGCCATAAAAATGGCATTGCCATGGCAGAAATATGAAGATGTGCTTGAACCCACCTACCACCCGTTCGATCCCTGACTGGCGTATCCTGCCTCTCTGTTCGGTTGAGCGTCCGTACGCTCATTTCGTGGGTTAACTTAGGCATACGAAGTTCATCCCCAATCTAAGCATACAAAGTTCATTCCCAGTCTAAGATTGGATCGGACAGAGGGTTGAGGCAGTAGGATCGGTAGCACGCAAGGGGGACCAGGCCTATCCCCAGCTTGCACATTCTGCCTCTCCGATCGACTGAGTGCCCGCACGCCCATTTCGTGGGTTGGCTTAGGCATAGGGAGTTCGTTCCAAGTCTAAGCCCCAACCAGACTGAGGGTTGTGGTAGCGGGACCGATAGCATGCAGAGAGGGATCGGGTCGATCCCCAGCTTGTGCATTATGCCTCTCCGGCTGGCTGAGTGCCCGCACGCTCATTTCGTGGGTTGACTTAGGCATACGGAGTTCATTCCCAATATAACATCAGATTGGACCGAAGGTTGAGGTAGCAGGATCGACAGCACGCAGGGGGGATCGGGACGGTCCCCGATTTGTGCATTCTACCTCTCCGATCGGCTGAGCACCCAGACGCTCGTTTCATGGGTTGCCTTAGGCATACGGAGTTCATTCCATGTCTAAGCATACGGAGTTCATTCCCCATCTAAGATCAGACTGGACCAAGGCTTACGGTAGCAAGACGAGCAGCAGGATCGATAGCACGCAGGGGGGGACCGGGTCGATCCCCAGCTTGTGTATTCTGCCTCTTCGATCGGTAAGTGCCCGCACGCTTGTTTCGTGGGTTGACTTAGGCATACAGAGTTCATCCCCAGTCTAAGCATATGGAGTTTATTCCCAGTCTAAGATCAAACCAGGCCGACGGTTACGGCAGTAGGATCGACAGTACGCAAGGGGGACCGAGCCGATCTCCGGCTTGCACATTCTACCTCTCCCGTCGGTTGAGCGCCCGGACGCCCATTATGTGGGTTGGCTTAGGTATAGGGAGTTCATTCCATGTCTAAGCCCCAGTCGGATCGAGGGTTGTGGCAACAGGACCGGCAGTACACCGAGGGGGACCGGGCTGATCCCCAGCTTGCGCATTCTGCCTCTCCGACTGACTGAGCGCCTGCACGCTCGTTTCGTGGGTTGGCTTAGGCATATGGAGTTCATTCCATGTCTAAGCATATAGAGTTCATTCCCAGTATAAGAGTTTGAGCCACGGTGCACATGCTGGGCTCAGGCATGAGCTGGTGTCGTAATTTTTTTCACCCGGGGCACCATCGCCGGAGCATCGTCGATGAGCCTAACCGACGGCATTGTGGGTTTTGGTGATTGGGGGGGCCGGGGGGTGTGCACACACGATGTGCGATGGGTGTTGATACTTGGCCCTTATATTGGCCCCCTATCCCTCATCAAACCTCAAGAACTCACACCCCCTTAAAGAGCATTTGAGATTTTATAGGTTTGCTGCCAGTAGCCATTAAAATGTCTGAAATGGGGACACTTTTTTTGAACGATCACAAATCTTCTCCACTTTTTTCACCTCTACCAAATTTGCGAACAAAACTCTTTCTAAAAAATTTTAAAAAAATCTCGAACCGTAAAAAGTTTTGAAAATCGTGAAAAATAGAAAACGGGTCATCTTACCACGAAATTTCACATGAAGGCATAGGGGACCATTGTATGAATTTACAAGCCATAAAAATGGCATTGGCATGGTAGAAATATGAAGATGTGCTTGAACCCACCTACCACCCGTTCGATCCCCGGCTTGCGCTTCCTGCCTCTCTGGTCGACTGAGCGTCCGCACGCTCATTTCGTGGGTTGACTTAGGCATATGGAGTTCATCCCCAGTTTAAGCATACGGAGTTCATTCCCAGTCTAAGATTGGACCGGATCGAGGGTTGCGATAGCACGCATGGGGGAATGGGCTGATCCTTGACTTGCAAATTCTACCTCTCCGGTCGGCTCAGCGCCCGTACGCCCGTTTCATGGGTTGGGTTAGGCATCGAGAGTTCATTCCATGTCTAAGCTCCAACCGGACCGAAGGTTGTGGCAGTGGGATCGACAGCACATAGAGGGGAATCGGGTCAATCCTCGGCTTGCGCATTATGCCTCTCTGATTAGCTCAGCACCCGCACACTCATTTCGTGGGTTGACTTAGGCATACGAGTTCATTCCCAGTCTAAGATCAGACCAGACTGAGGGTTGAGGTAGCAGGATCGACAGCACGCAGGGGGGATCAGGCCGGTCCCCGGCTTGCGCATTCTGCCTCTCCTATCGGCTGAGCGCCTGCACGCTCGTTTCGTGGGTTGGCTTAGGCATACAGACTTCATTCCATGTCCAAGCCCCAGTTAGACCGAGGGTTGTGGTAGCAGGACCAGCAGCGAGATTGGTAGCATGCAGAGAGGGACCGGGCTGATCCCCGGCTTGTACATTATGCCTATCCGGTCGACCTCTTCGATCGGCTGAGCGCCCGTAAGCTCGTTTCATGGGTTGGCTTAGGCATACGGAGTTCATCCCCAGTCTAAGCATACGAAGTTTATTCCCAGTCTAAGATCAGACTAAACCGAAGGTTACGACAGTAGGATCACAGCATGTAGGGGGGATCGGGCTGATCCCTAGCTTGTGCATTCTACCTTTCTGGCTAGCTGAATGCCCACACGCCCGTTTCGTGGGTTGGCTTAGGCATAGGGAGTTCATTCCAAGTCTAAGCCCCAGTCGGACCGAGTGTTGTGGCAGTGGGACCGATAGAACACAGAGGGGGATCGAGCTGATCCTCGACTTACGTGTTATGCCTCTCTGGTCGGCTCAGCGTCCGAACATTCGTTTCATGGGTTGACTTAGGTATACGGAGTTCATTCCCTGTCTAAGATTTGACCAGGGTTGCGATAGCAGGATCAATAGCACGCAAGGGGGACCGGATCGATCCCCGGCTTACGTATTCTGCCTCTCCGGTTGGCTGAACGCCCGCATGCTCGTTTCGTGGGTTGGCTTAGGCATACGGAGTTAATTCCATGTCTAAGCATACGGAGTTCATTCCCAGTCTAAGATCAGACCGGATCGAGGGTTGCAACAGTAGGATTGACAACACGCATGGGGGACCGGGCTGAACCCCGGCTAGCGCATTCTACCTCCTCTATCGGCTGAGCGCCCGCACGCCTGTTTCGTGGGTTGGCTTAGGCATAGGGAGTTAATTCCATGTCTAAGCCCCAACTGAACTGAGGGTTGTGGCAGCAGGACCACAGCACACAGAGGGGGACTGGGCCGATCCCTAGCTTGCACATTATGCCTCTCCAGCCAGCTCAGCGCCCAAACGTTCATTTTGTGGGTTGACTTAGGCATACAGAGTTCATTCCCAATCTTAGATCGAACCAGACCGAGGGTTGCAGTAGTAGGTTCGACAGCACGTAGGGTGGGATCGGGTCATTCCTCGGCTTACGCATTCTACCTTTCTGACCAACTGAGCGCCCGTACACTCGTTTTATGGGTTGGCTTAGGCATACAGAGTTCATTCCATGTCTAAGCATACGGAGTTCATTCCTAGTCTAAGATCAGACCAGACCGAGGCTTGACGTAGCAAGACCAACAGCAGGATCGGCAGCATGCAAGGGCAAATTGGGCCGATCCTCGGCTTACGCATTTTGCCCCTCCGACCGGCTGAGCGCCCGCACACTCGTTTTATGGGTTGACTTAGGCATACGGAGTTCATTCCTAGTCTAAGATCAGATCAGACCGAGGGTTGCGGCAGTAGGATCGACAGCACACAGGGGGGACTGGGTCGGTCCCCAGCTTACGCATTCTGCCTTTTCGATCGGCTGAGCGCCCGCACACTCGTTTTGTGGGTTGGCTTAGGCATACGGAGTTCATTCCATGTCTAAGCATACAAAGTTCATTCCATGTCTAAGATCAGACCGGACCAAGGGTTACGATAGTAGGATCGATAGCACACAAGGGGGATTGAGCCGGTCCCCGACTTGTGCATTCTGCCTCTCCTACCGGCTGAGCGCACGCACGCTCGTTTCATGGGTTGGCTTAGGCATACGGAGTTCATTCCATGTCTAAGCACCAGCCAGACTTAGGGTTGTGACAGCAGGACCGGCAGCGGGATCGACAGCACGCAGAGAAGGATCGGGCTGATCCCTGGCTTGTGTATTATGCCTCTTCGATTGGCCTCTCTGGTCGGCTGAGCGCCCGCACGCTCGTTTTGTGGGTTGACTTAAGTATACGGAGTTCATCCCCAGTCTAAGCATACGAAGTTCATTCCTAGTCTAAGATCAGACCGGACCGAGGGTTACGATAGCAGGATCAAGAGCATGCAGGGGGGATTGGGCCGATCCTCGGCTTGTGCATTCTGCCTCTCCGGCCGACTGAGCGCCCGCATGCCCATTTCGTGGATTGGCTTAGGCATAGGGAGTTCATTCCATGTCTAAGCCCAAGCCAGACCGAGTGTTGTGGCAGCGGGACTAGCAGCACGCAGAGGGGGACAGGGTCGATCCCTGGCTTCTGCATTATGCCTCTCCAGCCGGCTCAGCGCCCAAACGCTCATTTCGTGGGTTGACTTAAGCATACGGAGTTCATTCCTAGTCTAAGATCGGATTGGACTGAAGGTTGCGGCAGCAGGACCAACAACAGGATCGACAGCATGCAGGGGGGACCGGGTCAATCCCTGGCTTACTTATTTTGCCTCTCTGGTCAGCCCCTCCGGCCTGTTGAGTGCCTGCACGCTCGTTTCGTGGGTTGACTTAGGCATAAGGAGTTCATCCCCAGTCTAAGCATATGGAGTTCATTCCCAGTCTAAGATCAAACCGGACCAAGGGTTGCGGCAGCAAGATCGACAGCACGCAAGAGGGACCGGACTGATCGTCGACTTAGCATTCTACCTCTCCGATCGACTTGCGCATTCTGCCTCTCTGGCTGACTGAGCACCCGCACGCTCATTTCGTGGGTTGGCTTAGGCATACGGAGTTCATTCCATGTCTAAGCCCCAGTCAGACCAAGGGTTGTGGCAGTGGGACCGCAGCACGCAGAGGGGGACTGGGCCGATCCCTAGCTTGTGCATTATGCCACTCCGGCCAGCTCAGCGCCCAAACGTTCGTTTCGTGAGTTGACTTAGGCATACAGAGTTCATTCCCAATCTTAGATAAGACTGGATCGAGGGTTGCGACAGTAGGATCGACAGCACATAGGGTGGGATCGGGTCGGTCCTCGGCTTATGCATTTTGCCTCTCCGATCGGCTGAGCGCCCGTACGCTCGTTTTATGGGTTCGCTTAGGCATACAGAGTTCATACCATGTCTAAGCATACGGAGTTCATTCCTAGCCTAAGATCGGACCGGACTGATGCTTGTGGTAGCAGGATCAACAGTAGGATCGACAGCATATAGGGGCAAACCGGGCCGATCCCCGGCTTGCGCATTCTACCTCTCCGACCGGCTGAGCGCCCGCACACTTGTTTCATGGGTTGACTTAGGCATACGGAGTTCATTCCCAGTCTAAGATCAGACCAAACCAAGGGTTGCGACAGTAGGATCGACAGCACGCAGGGGGGACCGAGTCGATCCCCGGCTTGCGCATTTTACCTTTTCGGTCGGCTGAACGCCCGCACGCTCGTTTCGTGGGTTGGCTTAGGCATACGGAGTCCATTCCATGTCTAAGCATTTGGAGTTCATTCCCAGTCTAAGATCAGACCGGACCGAGGGTTGTGGTAGCAGGATCGACAGCACGCAGGGGGGATCGGGTCGGTCCCCGGCTTGCGCATTCTACCTCTCCTGCCGGCTGAGCGCCCACACGCTCGTTTCGTGGGTTGGTTGAGGCATACGAAGTTCATTCCATGTCTAAACCCCAGCCAGACCGAGGGTTGTGGCAGCAGGACGACCGCGAGATCGGCAGCATGCAGAGAAGGATCGGGCTGATCCCCGACTTGTGTATTATGCCTCTTCGACCGGCCTCTCCGGTCGGCTAAGCGCCCGTACACTCGTTTCATGGGTTGACTTAGGCATACAGAGTTCATCCCCAGTCTAAGCATACGGAGTTCATTCCTAGTCTAAGATCGGATCAGATCGAGGGTTACGATAGCAGGATCGGGAGCATGTAGTAGGGACCGGGCCGATCCTCAGCTTGTGCATTCTGCCTCTCCGGTCGACTGAGCGCCCGCACGCCCGTTTCATGGATTGGCTTAGGCATAGGGAGTTCATTCCATGTCGAAGCCCCAGCCAGATTGAGGGTTGTGGCAGCGGGACCGGTAGCACACAGAGGGGGATAGGGCCGATCCCTGGCTTGCGCATTATGCCTCTCCAGCCGGCTCAGCACCCGAACGCTCATTTCGTGGGTTGACTTAGGCATACGGAGTGCATTCCTAGTCTAAGATCGGATTGGACCGAGGGTTGTAGCAGCAAGACCAGCAGCAGGATCGACAGCACGCAGGGGAGGACCGGGCCGATCCTTGACTTACGCATTCTGCCTCTCCGGCCGGCCTCCCTGGCCGGTTGAGTGCCTACACACTCGTTTCGTGGGTTGACTTAGGCATACAGAGTTCATCCCCAGTCTAAGCATAAGGAGTTCATTCCCAGTCTAAGATCGAACCGGATCGAGGGTTGCAGTAACAGGATCGACAGCACACAAGAGGGACCGAGCTGATCCTTGACTTACGCATTCTACCTCTCTGACCGGCTTGCAGATTTTATCTCTCCGGTCGACTGAGCGCCCGCATGCTCGTTTCATGGATTGGCTTATGCATACGGAGTTTATTCCCAGTCTAAGATTGGATCAGACCGAGGGTTGCAGTAGCATGATCGTTAGCATGCAGGGAGGGACCGGATCGGTCCCCTGCTTGCGCATTCTACCTCTCTGGCCGACTGAGCACCCGCACGCTCGTTTCGTGGGTTGGCTTAGGCATACGGAGTTCATTCCATGTCTAAGTCCCTAGCCGGACCGAGGGTTGTGGCAGGAGGACCAGCAGCAGGATCGGCAGCACCCAGATGGGGATCGGGCTAACCCTCAACTTGTGCATAATGCCTCTCCAGCCAGTTGAGCGCCCACATGCTCGTTTCATGGGTTGGCTTAGGCATACGGAGTTCATTCCATGTCTAAGCATATGGAGTTCATTCCCAGTCTAAGAGTTTAAGCCACGGTGCACGTGCTGGGCTCGGGCATGTGCTGGTGCCACATTTTTTTTGCTCAGGGCACCATCACTAGAGCATCACCGGAGAGCCTAACCGGTGGCATTGCGGGTTCCGACGATTGGGAGGGCCGGGGGTGTGCGCATATGATGTGCAATGGGTGTTGGTACTTCACCCTTATGTTGGCCCCCTATCCCTCATCAAACATCAAGAACTCACACCCCCTTAAAGAGCATTTGAGATTTTATAGGTTTGCTGCTAGTAGCCATTAAAGTGTCTGAAATGGGGACACTTTTTTCAAACGTTCACAAAATCTTCTCCACTTCGAGTTTTTACCTGAATTTTTTTGCGCATGCCAACAAAAATACAACGATCACCTCTACCAAATTTAGGGACAAAAATCTTTCTAAAAAAATTTTAAAAAATCTCGAACCATAAAAAGTTTTAAAAATCATGAAAAATAGAAAATAAGTCGTCTTGCCATGAAACTTCACATGATATCGTAGGGGAACATTGTATGAATTTACAAGCCATAAAAATGGCATTGGCATGGTAGAAATATGAAGATGTGCTTGAACCCATTTACCACCCATTCGATCCCCGGCTTGCGCATCCTGCCTCTCTTGTCGGTGAGCGTCTGCACGCTCATTTCGTGGGTTGACTTAGGCATACGGAGGTCATCTCCAGTCTAAGCATATGGAGTTCATTCCCAATCTAAGGTTGGACTGGATTGAAGGTTGCGACAGCAAGATCGATAAAACGCAGGAGGGACCAGGCTGATCCTCGGCTTACGCATTCTGCCTCTCCGGCTGGCTGAGCATCCTCCTGCTCGTTTCGTGGGTTGGCTTAGGCATACGGAGTTCATTCCATGTCTAAGCATACGGAGTCCATTCCCAGTTTAAAAGTTTGAGCCACGGTGTACATACTGGGTTCGAGCATGTGCTGGTGCCACATTTTTTTCGCCCGGGGCACCATCACCGGAGCATTGTCGGAGCATCACCGAAGCATCACCGGAGAGCCTAACCGGCGGCATTGGGGGTTTCGGCGATTAGGGGGGCTAGGGGGTGTGTGCACATGATGTGCTGTGGGTGCTGGTACTTGGCCCTTATATTGGCTCCCTATCCCTCATCGAACCTCGAGAACTCACACCCTCTTAAAGAGCATTTGAGATTTTATAGGTTTGCTATCAGTAGCCATTAAAGTGTTTGAAATGGGCACACTTTTTTGAAACGGTCACAAAATCTTCTCCACTTTGAGTTTTTAGCTGAATTTTTTTATGCATGCCAATAAAAATACAAGGATCACCTCTACTAAATTTGGGGACAAAAATCTTTCTAAAAAAATTTTAAAAAATCCTGAACCGCAAAAAGTTTCAAAAATCATGAAAAATAGAAAACGGGTCGTCTTGCCACAAAACTTCACCTGAAGGTGTAGGGGACCATTGTATGAATTTACAAGCCATAAAAATGGCATTGGCATGGCAGAAATATGAAGATGTGCTTGAACCCACCTACCACCTGTTCAATCCCCGGCTTACGCATCCTGCCTCTCTGGTCGGCTGAGCGTCCACACGCTCATTTCATTGGTTGACATAAGCATATGGAGTTCATCCCCAGTCTAAGCATATGGAGTTCATTTCCAATCTAAGGTTGGACCAGACCGAGGGTTACGGTAGCAGGATCGACAGCACGTAGGGGGGACCGGGTCGATCCCTGGCTTGTGCATTCTGCCTCCCCAACCGACTGAGTGCCCGCACGCTCGTTTCATGGGTTGGCTTAGGCATACAGAGTTCATTCCATGTCTAATCCCTAGCTGGACCGAGGGTTATGGCAGCGGGATCGACAGCACGTAAAAAGGGATCGGGCTGATCCTCGGCTTACGCATTCTACCTCTCCGGTTGGCTCAGAGCCCGTACGCTCGTTTCGTGGGTTAGCTTAGGAATACGAAGTTCATTCCATGTCTAAGCCCCAACCAGATCGAGGGTTGTGGCAGCAGGACCGGCAGCGAGATCGATAGCACGCAGAAGGGGACCGAGCTGATCCTCGGCTTACGCATTATGCCTCTACAACCGGTTGAGCGCCCGCACGCTCGTTTCGTGGGTTGACTTAGGCATACGGAGTTCATCCCCAGTCTAAGCATATGGAGTTCATTCCCAGTCTAAGATCAGACTAGATCGAGGGTTGCGATAGTAGGATCGGTAGCACGTAGGGGGGATCGGGCCGATCCCTATCTTACGTATTCTACCTTTTCGACTGGCTGAGCGCCTGCACGCTCGTTTTGTTGGTTGGCTAAGGCATAGGGAGTTCATTCCATTCCTAAGCCCCAGCCAGAATGAGAGTTAGGGCAACGGGACCGGCAGCACACAAAGTGGGACCGAGCTTATCCCCGGCTTGCGCATTATCCGTCCCCGACCGACTCAGCGCCCGAACGCTCGTTTCATGGATTAACTTAGGCATACGGAGTTCATTCCCACTCTAAGATCGGATCGGACGAAGGGTTGCAGCAACAAGATCGACAGCATGCAGGGTTACGGCAGTAGGATCGGCAGTACACGGGGGGGATCAGGCCGATCCCTGGCTTGCGCATTCTACCTCTCCGGCCGGCTGAGCGCCTGCACGCTCGTTTCGTGGGTTGGCTTAGGCATAGGGAGTTTATTCCATTTCTAAGCCCCAGTTGGACCGAGGGTTGTGGCAGCGAGACCGGTAGCATGCAGAGGGGGATCGAGCCGATCCTTGGCTTGCGCATTCTGCCTCTTCGACCAGCTGAACGCCCGCACACTCGTTTCATGGGTTGGCTTAGGCATACAGAGTTCATTCCAAGTCTAAGCATACGGAGTTCATTCCCAGTCTAAGAGTTTGAACCACGATGCACATGCTGGGCTCGACCATGTGCTGGTGCCGTATTTTTTTCGCTCGGGGTACCATCATCGGAGAATCATCGGAGAGCCCAACCGACGACATTGGGGGTTCTGACGATTAGGGGGTCGGGGGGTGTGCTCACATGATGTGCGATGGGTGCTGGTACTTGGCCTTTATGTTGGCCCCCTATCCCTCATCAAACCTTGAGAACTCGCACCCCTTAAAGAGTATTCGAGATTTTATAGGTTTGCTGCTAGTAGCCATTAAAGTGTCTGAAATGGGGACACTTTTTTGAAATGTTCACAAAATCTTCTCCACTTCGAGTTTTTAGCTGAATTTTTTTGTGCATGCCAAAAAAATACAAGGATCACCTCTACCAAATTTGAGGACAAAATTCTTTCTAAAAAAATTTTAAAAAATCTTGAATCGTAAAAGTTTCAAAAATCGTGAAAAATAGAAAACGGGTCTTCTTGCCACGAAACTTCACACGAAGGCGTAGGGGAAAATTGTATGAATTTACAAGCCATAAAAATGGCATTGGCATGGAAGAAATATGAAGATGTGCTTGAACCCACCTACCACCCGTTCGATCCCCGGCTTACGCATCCTGCCTCTCTGGTCGGCTGAGCACTCGCATGCTCGTTTTATGGGTTGACTTAGGCATACAGAGTTCATCCCCAGTCTAAGCATACGAAGTTCATTCTCAGTCTAAGATCAGACCAGATCGAGGGTTACGGCAACAAGATCAACAGTATGCATGGGGGACTGGGCCAATCCCTGGCTTGCGCATTCTGCCTCTTCGATCGGTTGAGCAGTCGCACGCCCGTTTCTTGGGTTGGCTTAGGCATAGGGAGTTCATTCCATGCCTAAGCCCCAGCCAAACCGAGGGCTGTGGCAGCGAGACCGACAGCATGCAGAGAGGGACCAGACTGATCCCTGGCTCGCGCATTATTCCTTTCCAGTCGGCTTAATGCCCGTACGCTCATTTCATGGGTTGACTTAGGCATACAGAGTTCATTCGCAGTCTAAGATCAGACAGGACCGAGTGTTGCGACAACAGGATCGACAGCACGCAGAGGGGGATCAGACCGATCCCCGGCTTGGACATTCTGCCTTTCCGACCGGTTGAACATCCGTAGGTTCGTTTCGTGGGTTGGCTTAGGCATACAGAGTTCATTCCATGTCTAACCATACAGAGTTCATTCCCAGTCTAAGATCAGACCGGACCAAGGGTTACGGTAGTAGGACCAGCAGTAGGATCGGCAGCACACCGGGGGGGACCGGGTCGATCTTCGGCTTGCGTATTCTGCCTCTCCGGCCGGTTAAGCACCCGTATGCTTGTTTCATGGGTTGGCTTAGGCATACAGAGTTCATTCCATGTCTAAGCCCCAGCTGAACCGAGGGTTATGGTAGCAGGACCGGCAACGGGATCGGCAGCACGTAGAGAGGGACTGGGCCGATCCCCGGTTTGCACATTATGCCTCTCCGGCCGGCTGAGCGCCCACACGCTCGTTTCATGGGTTGACTTAGGCATACGAAGTTCATCCCCAATCTAAGCATACGGAGTTCATTCCCAGTCTAAGATCAGATCAGACTGAGGGTTGCGACAGCAGGATCGACAGCACGTAAGGAGGACCGGGCTGAACCCTGGCTTGCGCATTCTGCCTCTCTGGCCGGTTGAGTGACCTGTACGCCCATTTCGTGGGTTGGCTTAGGCATAGGGAGTTCATTCCATGTCTAAGCCCCAGTCGGACTGAGGGTTGTGGTAGCGGGATTGACAGAACGTAGGGGGGATCAGGCTGATCCCCGGTTTGCGCATTCTGCCTCTCCAACCAGCTGAGCGCCCTCGCACCCATTTCGTGGGTTGGCTTAGCCATAAGGAGTTCATTCCATGTCTAAGCCCCAGCTGTACCGAGGGTTGTGGCAGCGGGACCAGCAGCATGCAGAGGGGGTCCGGGCCGATCCCTAACTTTTGCATTATGCCTCTTCGGCCAGCTCAGCGCCTGTACGCTTGTTTGGTGGGTTGACTTAGGCATACGGAGTTCATCCCCAGTCTAAGCATACGAAGTTCATTCCCAGTCTAAGATTGGATCAGGTCGAGGGTTGCGACAGCAGGATCGACAGCTCGCAGGGGGTTCGGGTCGATCCTCGGCTTTCGCATTTTGCCTCTCCGGCCGGCTAAGCGCCTGCACGCTCATTTCGTGGGTTTGCTTAGGCATACGGAGTTAATTCCATGTCTAAGCATACAGAGTTCATTCCTAGTCTAAGATTTTGAGCCACGGTGCACATGCTAGGCTCGAGCATGTGCTGGTGCCGCATTTTTTTCACTCGGGGCACCATCGTCGGAGCATTGCCAGAGAGCCTAACTGGCGGCATTGGGGGTTCCGGCGATTGGGGGGCCGGGGGGTGTGCGCACATGATGTGCAATGGGTGCTGGTACTTGGCCATTATATTGGCCCCCTATCCCTCATCGAACCTCAAGAACTCACAACCCCTTAAAGAACATTTGAGATTTTATAGCTTTGCTGCCAGTAGCCATTAAAGTGTCTGAAATGGGGACACTTTTTTCAAACGGTCACAAAATCTTATCCACTTCGATTTTTTAGCTGAATTTTTTTGTGCATGCCAACAAAAATACAAGGATCACCTCTACCAAATTTGGGGAGAAAACTCTTTCTTAAAAAGTTTTAAAAAATCCAAACCCCAAAAAGTTTCAAAAATCATGAAAAATAGAAAATGGGTCATCTTGCCACGAAACTTCACATGAAGGCTTAGGGGACCATTGTATGAATTTACAAGCCATAAAAACAGCATTGGCATGGCAGAAATATGAAGATGTGCTTGAACCCACCTACCACCCGTTCGATCCCTGGCTTACGCATCCTGCCTCTCTAGTCGACTGAGCGCCCGCACGCTCGTTTCAAGGGTTGACTTAGGCATACGGAGTTCATCCCCAGTCTAAGCATACGAAGTTCATTCCCAGTTTAAGATCAGACCAGACCAAGGGTTACGGTAGTAGGATCGGCAGCACGCAGAGGGATCGGGCCGATCCCCAGCTTGCACATTCTGCCTCTCTGGTCGACTGAGCGCCCGCACGCTCGTTTCGTGGGTTAGCTTAGGCATAGGGAGTTCATTCCATGCCTAAGCCCTAGCCGAACCGAAGGTTATGGTAGTGGCACTGACAGCACGCAGAGGGGGACCGGGTCGATCCTCGACTTGTACATTCTGCCTCTCCGACCGGCTCAGCGTCCGCACGCTCGTTTCATGGGTTGACTTAGGCATATAGAGTTCAGTCACGTCTAAGATCAGGCTGGACCGAGGGTTGCTACAGCAGGATCAACAGCACATAGGGGGGGATCTGGTCGATCCCCGACTTGCACATTCTGCCCCTCCGGTCAGCTGACCGTCGGGAGGCATGCTCGTTTCGTGGGTTGGCTTACGCATACAGAGTTCATTCCATGTCGAAGCATAGGGAGTTCATTCCCAGTCTAAAATTGGATCGGACTAAGGGTTGCGATAGCAGGACCAGCAACGGGATCGACAGCACGCAGGGGGGGATCGAGCTGATCCCCGGCTTGCACATTTTGCCTCTCCGGTCGATTGAGCCCCAGTACGCCCGTTTTGTGGGTTGGCTTAGGCATACGGAGTTCATTCCATGTCTAAGCCCCAGTCGGACCGAGGGTTGTGGTAGTAGGACCGGCAGCGGGATCGACAGCATGTAGATGGGGATCGGGCTGATCCCCGGCTTACGCATTATGCCTCTCTAGCTGGCTGACCGCCCATACACTCGTTTCATGGGTTGACTTAGGCATACGGAGTTCATCCCCAGTCTAAGCATATAGAGCTCATTCCCAGTCTAAGATCAGACCGGACTGAGGGTTGTGGCAGCTGGATCGGCAGCACGCAGGGCGGACCAGACCAATCCCCGCCTTGCGCATTCTGCCTCTCCGACCGACCGAGTGCCCGCATGCCCGTTTCATGGGTTGGCTTAGGCATAGGGAGTTCATTCCATGTCTAAGCCCCAGCCGGACCGAGGGTTGTGGCAATGGGACTGGCAGCACGCAAAGGGGGAGCGGGCCGATCCCCAGTTTGCGTATTATGCCTCTCTGGCCGGCTCAGTGCCCGTACGCTCGTTTCGTGGGTTGACTTATGCATACAAAGTTCATTCCTAGTCTAAGACCAGACCAGACTAAGGATTGTGGTAGCAGGATCGACAGCATGCAGGGGGGATCGGGTCGATCCCCGGCTTGCGCATTCTGCCTCTCCGACTGGCTGAGCACCCGCACGCTCATTTCGTGGGTTGGCTCAGGGATATGGAGTTCATTCCATGTCTAAGCATACGAAGTTCATTCCCAGTCTAAGATTTTGAGTGACGGTGCACATGCTGGGCTCGGGCATGTGCTGGTGCCACATTTTTTTTGCTCGGGGCTCCATCGCCAGAGAGCCTAACCGACGACATTGGGGGTTCTGACGATTGGGGGGCCGGGGGGGTGTGCACATGATGTGCGATGGGTGCTGGTACTTGGCCATCATATTGGCCCCCTATCCCTCATCAAACCTTGAGAACTCACACCCCTGTAAAAGGCATTCGAAATTTTATAGGTTTGCTGCCAGTAGCCATTAAAGTGTCAGAAATGGGGACACTTTTTTCAAACGGTCACAAAATCTTCTCCACTTCAAGTTTTTAGCTGAATTTTTTTAGCATGGAAAAAAAATACAAGGATCACCTCTACCAAATTTGGGGACAAAACTCTTTCTAAAAACATTTTAAAAAATCCTGAACCGTAAAAAGTTTAAAAATCATGAAAAATAGAAAATGGGTCGTCTTGCCATGAAACTTCACATGAAGGCTTAGGGGTACATTTTATGAATTTACAAGCCATAAAAATGGCACTGGCATGGCAGAAATATGAAGATGTGCTTGAACCCACCTACCACTCATTCGATCCCTGGCTTGCGCATCCTGCCTCTCTGGTCGACTGAGTGCCTGCACGCTCGTTACGTGGGTTGACTTAGGCATACGGAGTTCATCCCCAATCTAAGCATATGAAGTTCATTTCTAGTCTAAGATCGAATCAAATTGAGGGTTGCAGCAGCAGGATCGACAGCACGTAGGAGGGACTGGGTCGATCCCCGGCTTGCACATTCTGCCTCTTCGACCGACTGAACGCCCGCATGCCTGTTTCATGGGTTGGCTTAGGCATAGGGAGTTCATTCCATGTCTAAGCCCTAGCCGGACCGAGGGTTGTGGCAACGGGATCGGTAGCACGTAGAAGAGGACCAGGCCGATCCCCGATTTGTGCATTATGCCTCTCCGACTGGCTCAGCGCCCGTACGCTCATTTCGTGGATTGACTTAGGCATACGGAGTTCATTCCCAGTCTAAGATCAGACCGGACTGAGGGTTGTGGCAGCAAGATCGATAGTACGTTGGAGGGACCAGGCCGATCCCTGACTTACGCATTCTGCCTCTCCGGTCGGCTGAGCGCCTGTACACTCATTTCGTGGGTTGGCTTAGGCATACAGAGTTCATTCCATGTCTAAGCATACGGAGTTCATTCTCAATCTAAGATCGGACCGGATCGAGGGTTGCAGCAGCAGCATCGGTAACACGTAGGAGGGGACCGGGCCAATCCCTGGCTTGTGCATTCTGCCTCTCTGGCCGATTGAGCACCCGCACACTCGTTACGTGGGTTGGCTTAAGCATATGGAGTTCATTCCATGTCTAAGCCCCAGCCAAACTGAGGGTTGTGGCAGCAGAACTAGTAGCGGGATTGGCAGCACGCAGAGAGGGACCGGGCTGATCCTCGGCTTGCGCATTATGCCTCTCCAGCCGGCCTCCCCAGCCGGATGAGCGCCCATACGCTCGTTTCATGGGTTGACTTAGGCGTATGGAGTTCATCCCCAGTCTAAGCATATGGAGTTCATTCCCAGCCTAAGATCAAACTAGACCGAGGGTTGCGACAGTAGGATTGGCAGCACGCAGAGGGGACCGGGCTGATCCCCGACTTACGCATTCTGCTTCTCTAGCCGGCTGAGCACCCGAACACCCGTTTCGTGGGTTGGCTTAAGCATAGGGAGTTCATTCCATATCTAAGCCCTAGCCAGACTGAGGGTTGTGGCAGTGGGACCGACAGCACGCAGAGGGGGACCGGGCAAATCCCTGGCTTCCGCATTATGCCTCTTCAGCTGGCTCAGCACCCACACGCTCATTTTGTGGGTTGACTTATGGATACGAAGTTCATTCCCAGTCTAAGATCGAACTGGATTGAGGGTTGCGACAGCAGGATCGACAGCACGTAGGGGGGTTGGGCCGATCCCCGACTTGATCATTCTGCCTCTCCGATAGACTGAGTGCCCACACGCTCGTTTCCTGGGTTGGCTTAGGCATATGGAGTTCATTCCATGTCTAAGCATACAGAGGTCATTCCCAGTCTAAGATTTTGAGCCACGATGCACATGCTGGGCTCGGGCATGTGCTGGTGCCGTATTTATTTCACCTAGGGCACCATCGTCGGAGCATCGTCAGAACATCGTCGGAGAGCCTAACCGACGACAGTGGGAGTTTCGACGATTGTGGGGCCGGGGGGGTGTGCGCACATCATGTGCGATGGGTGCTAGTATATGGAGTTCATTCCATGTCTAAGCCCCCGAACCGAGGGTTGTGGCAGCAAGATCGGTAGCGGGATCGGCAGCACGCAGAGGGGGACCGGGCTGATCCCCGGCTTGCGCATTATGCCTCTCCGGCCAGCTGAGCACTCGCACGCTCGTTTCGTGAGTTGACTTAGGCATACGAAGTTGATCCCCAATCTAAGCATATGGAGTTCATTCCCAATCTAAGATCAAACCGGACCGAGGGTTGGGGCAACAGGATCGGCAGCACGTTGGGGGGACCGGGCCGATCCTCGACTTACGCATTCTGCCTCTCCGACCGACTGAGCATCCGCATGCCCGTTTCACGGGTTGGCTTAGGCATAGGGAGTTCATTCCATGTCTAAGCCCCAGTCGGACTGAGGGTTCTGGCAGCGGGACTGACAACATGCAGAGTGGGATTAGGTCGATCCCCAACTTGCCCATTATGCCTTTTCGGCCAGCTCAGCGCCTGCACACTCGTTTCGTGGGTTGACTTAGGCATACGGAGTTCATTCCCAATCTAATATCGGACCAGATCGAGGGTTGCGGTAGTAGGATCGACAGCATGCAGGGGACCGTGCCGGTCCCCAGCTTGCACATTCTACCTTTCTGGTCAGTTGAGCGCCCGTACGCTCATTTCATGGGTTGGCTTAGGCATACGGAGTTCATTCCATGTCTAAGCATACGGAGTTCATTCCCAGTCTAACATCAGACCGGACCGAGGGTTGCGGTAGTAGGACCAGCAGTACGATCGACAGCATACAGAGGGGATCGGGCCGATCCCCGGCTTGAGCATTCTGCCTCTCCGATCGGTTGAGTGCCCGCACGCTCGTTTCATTGGTCGGCTTAGGCATACAGAGTTCATTCCATGTCTAAGCCCCAGCCAGACCAAGGGTTGTGGTAGTAAGACTGGCAGTGGAATCGACAGCACGTAGAGGGGGTCTGGACTGATCCCTGACTTGCGCATTATGCATCTCTGGCAGACTGACCCCCCGCTTGCTCGTTTTGTGGGTTGACTTAGGCATACAGAGTTCATCCCCAGTCTAAGCATACGGAGTTCATTCCCAGTCTAAGATCGGACCGGACTGAGGGTTGCGATAGCAGGATCGGTAGCACGCAGGGGGGATCGGGCCGATCCCTGGCTTGCGAATTCTGCCTCTCCGACTGGCTGAGCGCCCGCACGCCCTTTTCATGGGTTGGCTTAGGCATAGGGAGTTCATTCCATGTCTAAGCCCTAGTCGGACTGAGTGTTGTGGCAACGGGACTGGCAGCACGCCGAGGGGGATCGGGCCGATCCCCGACTTGCAGATTATGCCTCTCTGATCGGCTCAATGCCCGAACGCTCATTTCATGGGTTGACTTAGGCATACGGAGTTCATTCCCAGTCTAAGATTGGACTGGATCGAGGGTTGCGGTAGCAGGATCGACAGCATGCAGGGAGGGATCGGGTCGGTCCCCGGCTTACGCATTCTCCGACCGACTATCGCCCGCACGCTCTTTTCGTGGTTTGGTTGAGGCATACAGAGTTCATTCCATGTCTAAGAATACGGAGTTCATTCCCAGTCTAAGCTCGGACTGAACCGATGGTTGCGGCAGTAGGACCAGCAGTAGGGGGGATCGGGTCGATCCCTGGCTTGTGCATTCTGCCTCTCCGGCCAGCTGAGCGCCCGCACGCTCGTTTCGTGTGTTGGCTTAGGCATACGGAGTTCTTTCCATGTCTAAGCCCCAGTCAGACTGAGGGTTGTGGCAGTAGGATCGATAGCGGGATCGATAGCAGGCATAGGAGGACTAGGCTGATCCCTGGCTTACGCATTATGCCTCTCCGATCGACCTCTCCGATCGACCTCTCTGATCGATTGAGCGCCCGCATACTTGTTTCATGGGTTGGCTTAGGCAAATGGAGTTCATCCCCAGTCTAAGCATACGGAGTTCATTCCCAGTCTAAGATGGAACTGGACCGAGGGTTGCGACTACAGGATCGGTAGCACGCAAAGGGGATCGGGCTGATCCTCAGCTTGCACATTCTGCCTCTTCGGTCGACTGAGCACCCGTACGTCTGTTTCGTGGGTTGGCTTAGGCATAGGGAGTTCATTCCATGTATAAGCCCCAGTTGGACTGAGGGTTATGGCAGCGGGACTGGCAGCACGCAGAGGGGGACTGGGCCAATCCCCGTCTTGCGCATTATGCCTCTTCGGCCGGCTCAGTGCCCACACGCTCGTTTTACAGGTTGACTTATGCATACAGAGTTCATTCCCAGTCTAAGATCAGACCAGACCGACAGTTGTGATAGCAGGATTGATAGCTAGCAGGGGGGACCGGGTCGATCCCCGACTTGTGCATTCTACCTCTCCAGCTGGCTGAGCACCCGCACGCTCGTTTCTTGGGTTAGGTTAGGCATACGGAGTTCATTCCATGTCTAAGCATATGGAGTTCATTCCCAGTCTAAGATTTTGAGCCATGGTGCACATGCTGGGCTAGGGCATGTGCTGGTGCCACATTTTTTTTGCTCGAGGCACCATCGTCGGATAGCCTCACCGATGACAATGGGGGTTCCGACGATTGGGGGGGTCGGGGGGTATGTGCACATGATGTGCGATGGGTGCTGGTACTTGGCCCTTATATTGGCCCCCTATCCCTCATCAAACCTCGATAACTCACACCCCTTTAAAGAGCATTTGAGATTTTATAGGTTTGCTGCCAGTAGCCATTAAAGTGTCTGAAATGGGGACACTTTTTTCAAACGGTCACAAAATCTTCTCCACTTTGAGTTTTTAGCTGAATTTTTTTTTGCATGCCAAAAAAAATACAAGGATCACCTCTACAAGACTTGGGGACAAAACTCTTTCTAAAAAAATTTTAAAAAATCCCGAACCGTAAAAATTTTCAAAAATCATGAAAAATAAAAAACGGGTCGTCTTGCCACGAAACTTCACATGAAGGCTTAGGGGACCATTGTATGAATTTACAAGCCATAAAAATGGCATTGGCATGGCAGAAATATGAAGATGTGCTTGAACCCACTTACCACCGTTCGATCCCTAGCTTGTGCATCCTGCCTCTCTGGTCGGCTGAGCGCTCGCACGCTCATTTCGTGGGTTGACTTAGGCATACAGAGTTCATCCCTAGCCTAAGCATATGGTGTTCATTTCCAGTCTAAGATCGGATCAAACCGAGGGTTGAGGCAGCAGGAGCGACAGCACGCAGAGGGGACTGGGCCGATCCCCGACTTACGTATTCTACCTCTCCGACCGACTAAGCGCCTGCACGCCCGTTTCGTGGGTTGGCTTAGCCATAGGGAGTTCATTCCATGTCTAAGCCCCAGCCAGATCGAGGGTTGTGGCAGCGAGACCGACAGCACGCTGAGGAGGAACGGGTCGATCCTCGGCTTGCGCATTACGCCTCTTCGATCGGCTCAACGTCCGCACGCTCATTTCATGGGTTGAGTTAGGCATACGGAGTTCATTCCCAGTCTAAGATCAGATTGGACTGAGGGTTACGGCAGTAGGATCAATAGCATGCAGGGGGGATCAGGTCGGTCCCCGGCTTGTGCATTCTACATCTTTAGCCGACTGAGCACCCGCATGCTCGTTTCGTTGGTTGGCTTAGGCATACGGAGTTCATTCCATGTCTAACCATACGGAGTTCATTCCCAGTCTATGATCAGACCAAACTGAGGGTTGCGGTAGTAGGACCAGCAGTAGGATCGGTAGCACGCAGAAGGGGACCAGGCCGATCCCCTGCTTATGCATTCTACTTCTTCGATCGACTGAGTGCCCGCACGCTCGTTTCATGGGTTGGCTTAGGCATACGGAGTTCATTCCATGTCTAAGCACCAGCTGAATCGAGGGTTCTGGTAGTAGGACCGGTAGCGGGATCGACAGCACGCAGAGAGTGACCGGGCTGATCCCCAACATGCGCTTTATGCCTCTCTGATTGGCTTCTCCGATCGGCTGAGCGCCCACATGCTCGTTTCATGGGTTGACTTAGGCATACTGAGTTCATCCCCAGTCTAAGCATACGGATTTAATTCCCAGTCTAAGATCGAACTGGATCGAGGGTTGTGGTAGCAGGACCGGTAGCGGGATCGGCAGCACGTAGAAGGAGACCGAGTTGATCCTCGACATGCGTATTATGCCTCTCCGATCGGCCTCTCTATTCGGCTAAACGCCCGTATGCTCGTTTCGTGGATTGACTTAGGCATACGGAGTTCATCCCCAATATAAGTGTACAGAGTTCATTCCCTGTCTGAGATCAGACTGGACCAAGGGTTGCGACTACAGGATTGACAGTACGCAGGAGGAACCGGGCTGATCCCCAGGTTGCGCATTCTGCCTCTCCGATCGGCTGAGCGCCCACACACCCATTTTGCGGGTTGGCTTAGGCATAGGGAGTTCATTCCATGTCTAAGCCCTAGCCGGTTCGAGGGTTGTGGCAACGGGATCGACAGCACTTAGAAGGGGACCATTCTGATCCCCAGCTTACACGTTATGCCTCTCCGGTCGGCTCAGCTCCCGAACACTCATTTTGTGGGTTGACTTAGGCATACGGAGTTCATTCACAGTCTAAGATCGGACTGGACTGAGGGTTACGGTAGCAGGATTGACAGTGCGTAAAGGGGACCGGGCCAGTCCCTGGCTTGCGCATTCTACCTCTCCGATCGACTGAACGCTCGCACGCTCGTTTCATGGGTTGGCTTAGGCATACGGACTTCATTCCATGTCTAAGCATATGAAGTTCATTCCCAGTCTAAGATCAGACCGAACCGAGGGTTACGGTAGTAGGACCAGTAACAGGATCGACAGCATGTAAGGGGGAATCGGGTCGATCCCTGACTTACGTATTCTGCCTCTCCGGTCGGCCTCTCCAACTGGTTGAGCGCCCGCACGCTCGTTTCATGGGTTGAATTAGGCATACAGAGTTAATCCCCAATCTAAGCATACGGAGTTCATTCCCAGTCTAAGATCGAACCAAACCGAAGGTTGCGGCAATAGGATGGATAGCACGCTAGGGGGACCGAGTCGATCCCCGGCTTACGCATTCTGCCCCTCCGATCGGCTGAGCGCCCGTACGCCCGTTTCGTGGGTTGGCTTAGGCATAGAAAGTTCATTCCATGTCTAAGCCCCAGTCGGACTGAGGGTTGTGGCAGCATGACCGGTAGCATGCAGAGGGGGACCAAGTTGATCACCGGCTTGCACATTCTGCCTCTCCGGCCGGCTAAGTGCCCGCACGCTCGTTTCGTGGGTTGGCATAGGCATACAGAGTTCATTCCATGTCTAAACATACAGAGTTGCATGCCTATGGCTTGGATACCAACTGTCACGGGCTCCGACCTTAGACTCAGAAACCGTGCTGCCTTAGGCTTGGAATCTCCTCCTTTAAGCCTAAGTCAGCCTAAAGCACAAGCGTACGGGCACTAGAACAACAGGAAGGGCTGATTACGCAAGTTAAAGAGAAACAGGATAAGAAGGCAAAATTCTGGAAATGCTCTTGTATTCACTGAAACAGAAGTGTTTGGTGGTGTACAAATGAGGGAGGAGCAGCCCTCTATTTATAGTTGAGGCTCCAGCTTAAACTTAATGGAAATATCCTTAGAATAAAGGCTAAAATCATGGGATTATACAGATTACAATCAATCAGGATGCTAACTCCTGATTTTCAGGGTCAACCAAATCTGCCAGGATGCTGCTGCTGATCCTACCTGCTTCCAGAAGCTTCCTTTGCGTGTCCAGCACCTTGGGCCCTTCTGGATGTGGTACAAGCAGCTTGTATACCAGGCCTTGGTCTCACGGGCTGGCCTCCAAGTTGGGCAGGCATTCTGAACTCGTTTGCTAGGCTTTGCGCGCAGATACCCGCCAGCATACTTGGTCTGCGGGCCTCAACCTTTGGCACGCCTGCTGGTGCGTCCAATGTGCCTGGCGCACCCGCCTAAGGGGTGACACTTGGCCCTTATATTGGCCCCCTATCCCTCATCAAACGTTGAGAACTCACACCCCCTTAAAGAGCATTTGAGATTTTATAGGTTTGCTGCCAGTAGCCATTAAAGTGTCTGAAATGGGGACACTTTTTTCAAACAGTCACAAAATCTTCTCCACTTTGAGTTTTTAGCTGAATTGTTTTGTGCATGCAAACAAAAATACAAGGATCACCTCTACCAAATTTGGGAACAAAACTCTTTCTAAAAAAATTTTAAAAAATCCCAAATCGTAAAATGTTTCGAAAATCGTGAAAAATAGAAAACGGGTTGTCTTCCCATGAAACTTCACATGAAGGCTTAGGGGACCATTGTATGAATTTACAAGCCATAAAAATGGCATTGGCATGGCAGAAATATGAAGATGTGCTTGAACCCACCTACCACCCGTTCGATCCCCGACTCGCGCATCCTGCCTCTCTAGTGGGTGTGCGCCCGCACGCTCGTTTCGTGGGTTAACTTAGGCATACGGAGTTCATTCCCAATCTAAGATTGGACTAGACCGAGGGTTGCGGCAACGGGATCGATAGCACGTAGAGGGGACCGGGCCAATCCCCGGTTGGCGCATTCAGCCTCTCCGACCGACTGAGCGCCCGCCCGCCCATTTCGTGGGTTAGCTTAGGCATAGGGAGTTCATTCCATGTCTAAGCTCCAGCCGGACCGAGGGTTATGGCTGCGGGACTGGTAGCATGCAGAGGTGGACCGGGCTGATCCCCGGCTTGCGTATTATGCCTCTCCGGCCTACTCAGTGCCCACACGCTCGTTTCATGGGTTGACTTAGGCATACGGAGTTCATTCCTAGTCTAAGATCGGACCGGACCAAGGGTTGTGGTAGCAAGATCGATAGCACGCAGGGGGGACCGGGCCAATCCCTGGCTTACGCATTCTGCCTCTCCGACAGCTGAGCACCCGCACTCTTGTTTCGTGGGTTGGCTTAGGCATACGGAGTTCATTCGTAGTCTAAGATTGAATCAAACTGAGGGTTGCAGTAGCAGGACCAGCAGCAGGATCGATAACACGCAGAAGGGATCGGGCCGATCCCCAGCTTGCACATTCTGTCTCTCCGATCGGCTGAGCACCCGCACACTTGTTTTGTGGGTTGGCTTAGGCATACGGAGTTCATTCCATGTCTAAGCCCCAGTCGGACTGAGGGTTGTGGTAGCAGGACCAGCATCGGGATCGACAGCATGCAGAGAGAGACCGAGCTGATCCTCGGCTTGCACATTATGCCTCTCTGGTCGACCACTCCGACCGGCTGAGCGCTCGCACGCTCTTTTCGTGGGTTGACATAGGCATACGAAGTTCATCTGCAATCTAAGCATACGGAGTTCATTCCCAGTCTAAGATCGAACCGGACCGAGGGTTGCAGTAGCAGGATCTACAGCACGCAGGGGGACCAGGCCGATCCTCGACTTACGCATTCTGCCTCTCCGGTAGGCTGAGCGCCCGCATGCCCATTTCGTGGGTTGGCTTAGGCATAGGGAGTTCATTCTATGTCTAAGCCCCAATTGGATCGAGGGTTGTGGCAGCGAGATCGGTAGCACGCAGGGGGGATCAGGCCGATCATCGGCTTACTCATTCTGCCTCTTCGATCGGATGAGCAACCGCATGCCTGTTTCATGGGTTGGCTTAGGCATAGGGAGTTCATTCCATGTCTAAGCCCCTAGCCAGACTGAGGGTTGTGGCAGCGGGACCTACAGCACGCAGAGGGGGGCCGGGTCTATCCCTGGCTTGCGCATTATGCCTCTTCGGCTGGCTCAGCGCCCGTACGCACGTTTCATGGGTTAACTTATGCATACGAAGTTCATTCCCGATCTAAGATCAGACCAGATCGAGGGTTGCGGCAGCAAGATCAACAGCACGCAGTTGGGGACCGAGCCGATCCCCGGCTTGAGCATTCTGCTTCTCCGGTAGACTGAGCGCCCGCATGCTCATTTCGCAAGTTGGCATAGGCATACGGAGTTCATTCCATATCTAAGCATATGGAGTTCATTCCCAGTCTAAGATTTTGAGCCACGGTGCACATGTTGGGCTCGGACATGTGCTGGTGCCGTATTTTTTTCACCCGGGGCACCATCGTCAGAGTATCGTCGGAGAGCCTAACCGACGGCAGTGGGGGTTCCGGCGATCGGGGGACGGGGGGGTGTGCGCACATGATGTGCGATGGGTGCTGGTACTTGGCACTTATATTGGCCCCCTATGCCTCATCAAACCTCGAGAACTCACACCCCCATAAAGAGCGTTTGAGATTTTATAGGTTTGCGGCCAGTAGCCATTAAAATGTCTGAAATGGGGACACTTTTTTCAAACGGTCACAAAATCTTCTCCATTTCGAGTTTTTGGATAAATATTCTGTGCATGCCAACAAAAATACAAGGATTACCTCCACCAAAATTGGGGACGAAACTCTTTCCAAAAAAATCTTAAAAAATCTTGAACCGTAAAAAGTTTTAAAAATCGTGAAAAATAGAAAATGGGTCGTCTTGCCACGAAACTTCACATGAAGGCTTAGGGGACCATTCTATGAATTTACAAGCCATAAAAATGGCATTGGCATGGCAGAAATATGAAGATGTGCTTGAACCCACCTACCATCCATTCGATCCCCGGCTTGCGCATCCTGCCTCTCTGGTCGGCTGAGTGCCCGCACGCTCGTTTCGTGGGTTGACTTAGGAATACAGAGGTCATCCCCAGTCTAAGCATACGGAGTTCATTCCTAGTCTAAGATTGGACTAGACCAAGGGTTGTGGCAGCAGGATCGACAGCACGCAAGGGGGATCGGGCCTATCCCCGGGTTACGCATTCTGCCTCTCCAACCGATTGGGCACCCGCACGCCCGTTTCGTGGGTTGGCTTAGGCATAGGGAGTTCATTCCATGTCTAAGCGCCAGTAGGATCGAGTGTTGTGGCAACGGGACTGACAGCATACAGAGGGGGACCGGGCTGATCCTTGGCTTGTGCATTCTGCCTCTTCGATCCGCTCAGCACCTGTACGCTCGTTTCTTGGGTTGACTTAGGCATACGAAGTTCATTCCCAGTCTAAGATCGGATCGGGCTGAGGGTTGTGGCAACAAGATCGACAGCACACAGGGGGGACCGGGTCAGTCCCTGGCTTACGCATTCTGCCTCTCCGATCGGCTGAGCGCCCGTACGCATGCTCGTTTCATGGGTTGGCTTAGGCATACAGAGTTCATTCCATGTCTAAGCATACGAAGTTCATTCCAGGACTAAGATCAGATCGGACCGAGGGTTGCAGTAGCAGGACCAGCAGCAGGGTCGATAGCACTCATGGGGGACCTTGTCGATCCCCGACTTGCGCATTCTACCTTTCCAACTGGTTGAGTGCCCACACGCTTGTTTCGTAGGTTGGCTTAGGCATACGGAGTTCATTCCATATCTAAGCCCCAGTCAGATCGATGGTTAGGGTAGCAAGACCGACAGCGGGATCGACAGTACACAAAGAGGGACCGAGCTGATCCCTGACTTATGCATTATGCCTCTCCGAATGGCCTCTTCTACCTGCTGAGCACCCGCACACTCGTTTCGTGGGTTAACTTAGGCATACGGAGTTTAGCCCCAGTCTAAGCATATGGAGTTCATTCCCAGTCTAAGATCGGACCGGATCGAAGGTTATGGTAGCAGGATCGGCAGCACGTATGAGGGACCGGGCTGATCCTCAGCTTGCACATTCTACCTCTCCGACCAATTGAACGACCGCACGTCCGTTTCATGGGTTGGCTTCGGCGTAGGGAGTTCATTCCATGTCTAAACCCCAACCAGATTGAGGGTTATGGCAGCCGGACCAACAGCACGCAGAGGAGGACCAGGTCGATCCTCAGCTTACGCATTATACCTCTTTGGCGGGCTCAACACTCGGACGCTCGTTTCGTGGGTTGCCTTATGCATACAGAGTTCATTCCAAGTCTAAGATTGGACCGGACCGAGGGTTGTGGCAGCAAGATCGATAGCACCAGAAAGGGACCGAGCTGATCCTTGGCTTGCACATTCTACCTCTCCGACCGGCTGAGAGCCCGCACGCTTGTTTCGTGGGTTGGCTTAGGCATACGGAGTTCATTCCATGTCTAAGCCCCAACCGGACCGAGGGTTATGGTCCTAGGACCGGCAGCAGGATTGGTAGCACGCAGAGGGGGATCGAGCTGATCCCTGGCTTACGCATTATGCCTCTCCGATCGGCTGAGCACCTACACCCTCATTTCCTGGGTTGACTTAGGCATATGGAGTTCATCCTCAGTCTAAGATCGGATCAGACTGAGGGTTGGGGCAGCATGATCGACAGCACGCAGGGGGGGCCTGGGCCGGTCCTTGGCTTGTGCATTCTGGCCGGCTGAGCGCCTGTACGCTCGTTTCGTGGGTTGGCTTAGGCATACGGAGTTCATTCCAAGTGTAAGCATACAGAGTTCATTCCCAGTCTAAGATCGGACCGGACCGATGGTTGTGACAGCAGGACCAGCAGTATGATCAACAGCATGTAGGGGGGATCGAGTCGATCCTCGGCTTGTGCATTCTGCCTCTCTGGCCAGTTGAGTGGCCACACGCTCATTTCGTGGGTTGGCTTAGGCATACGGAGTGTAAGATTTTGAGCCACGGGGCACATGCTGGGCTCGGGCATGTGCTGCTGCCGCATTTTTTTCGCTCGGGGCACCATCACCGGAGCATCGCCAGAGAGCCTAACCGGCGGCATTTGAGGTTTCGGCGATTGGGGGGGTCGGGGGGTGTGCGCATATGATGTGCGATGGGTGCTGGTACTTGGCCCTTATATTGGCCCCCTATCCCTCATCAAACCTCGAGAACTCACACCCCCTTAAAGAGCATTTGAAATTTTATAGTTTTACTGCCACTAGCCATTAAAGTGTCTGAAATGTGGACACTTTTTTCAAACGATCACAAAATCTTCTCCACTTCGAGTTTTTAGCTGAGTTTTTTTTGTGGATGCCAACAAAAATACAAGGATCACCTCTACCAAATTTGGGGACAAAACTATTTCGAACAAAATTTTAAAAAATCCCAAACCGTAAAAAGTTTCAAAAATCATGAAAAATAGAAAACGGGTCGTCTTGCGACGAAACTTCACATGAAGGCTTAGGGGACCATTGTATGAATTTACAAGCCATAAAAATGGCATTGGCATGGCAAAATATATAAAGATGTGCTTGAACCCACCTACCATCCGTTCGATCCTCGGCTTACGTATCCTGCCTCTCTGGTCGGCTGAGCGCCCGATTGCTCATTTCATGGGTTGACTTAGGCATACGGAGTTCATCCCTGGTCGAAGCATACAGAGTTCATTCCTAGTCTAAGATCAGATCGGATCGAGGGTTACGGCAGCAGGATCGACAGCATGTAAGGGGGACCAAGCCGATCCCCGGCTTGCGCATTCTGCCTCTCCGGTAGGCTAAGCGCCCGCACGCCCGTTTCGTGGGTTGCTTAGGCATAGGGAGTTCATTCCATGTCTAAGCCCCAACCGGACCGAGGGTTGTGGCAGCGGGATCGACAGCACACAGAGGGGGACCGGGCCGATCCCCGGCTTGCGCATTATGCCTATCCGTTCGGCTCAGCACCCGTACGTTCATTTCATGGGTTGACTTAGGCATACGGAGTTCATTCCCACTCTAAGATCGGACCAGACTGAGGGTTGTAGCAGCAGGATCGATAGCACGTAGGGGGGATCAGGCCGATCCTCGGCTTGCGCATTCTACCTTTTCGACCGACTGAGCACCCGCACGCACGCTTGTTTCGTGGGTTGGCTTAGGCATACGGAGTTCATTCCAAGTCTAAGCATACGGAGTTCATTCCCAGTCTAAGATTGGATCAGACCGAGGGTTGCGATAGTAGGACCAGCAGCAGGATCGACAGCACGCAGGGGGAGACCGGGCCAATCCTCAGCTTACGCATTCTACCTCTCCGATCGACTGAGTGCCTATACGCTCGTTTCATGGGTTTGCTTAGGCATACGAAGTTAATTCCATGTCTAAGCCCCAGCCATACTGAGGGTTGTGGCAGCAGGATCGGCAGCGGGATCGACAGCACGCAGAGGGGGATCGAGCTGATCCACGGCTTGTGCATTACACCTCTCTTGCTGACTGAACGTCCACACGCTCATTTTGTGGGTTGACTTAGGCATACAGAGTTCATCCCCAGTCTAAGCATACGGAGTTCATCCCCAGTCTAAGCATACGGAGTTCATCCCCAGTCTAAGATCAGACCGGATCGAAGGTTGCGGTAGTCGGATCGATAGCACGCAGGGGGGACCGGGCCAATCCCCGGTTGGCGCATTCTACCTCTTTGGCCGGCTGAGCACCCGTACGCCCGTTTCGTGGGATGGCTTAGGCATAGGGAGTTCATTCCATGTCTAAGCCCCAGCAGAATTGAGGGTTATGGCAGCGGGATCGATAGCACGGAGAGGAGGACCAGGCTGATCCTCGGCTTTCGCATTATGCCTCTTTGGCCGGCTCAGCGCCCGCACGCTCATTTAATGGGTTGACTTATGCATACGGAGTTCATTCCCAGTCTAAGATCAAACCAGATTGAGGGTTATGGTAGCAGGATCGACAACACACATGGGGGGATCAGGCCAATCCCCGACTTGCCAATTCTGCCTCTTCGGTCGGCTGAGCGCCCGGACGCTCGTTTCGTGGGTTGACTTAGGCATACAGAGTTCATTCCGTGTCTAAGCATATGGAGTTCATTCCCAGTCTAAAATTTTGAGCCACGGTGCACTTGCTGGGCTCAGGCATGTGCTGCTGCCGCATTTTTTTCACCTGGGGCACCATCGCCGGAGCATCATCGGAGCATCGTCAGAAAGCATAATCGACGGCATTGGGGGTTCCGGTGATTGGGGGGGTCGGGGGGTGTTCGCACATGATGTGTGATGGTTGCTGGTACTTTGCCTTTATATTGGCCCCCTATCCCTCATTAAACCTTGAGAATTCACACCCCCTTAAAGAGCATTTGAGATTTTATAGGTTTGCTACCAGTAGCCATTAAAGTGTTTGAAATGGGGACACTTTTTTCAAACGGTCACAAAATTTCTCAACTTCGAGTTTTTTGTGCATGTCAACAAAAATAAAAGGATCACCTCTACCAAATTTGGGGACAAAACTCTTTCTAAAAAAGTTTTAAAAAATCTCAGACCGCAAAAGGTTTCAAAAATCGTGTAAAATAGAAAATGGGTCGTCCTGCCACGAAACTTCACATGAAGGCTTAGGGGACCATTGTATGAATTTACAAGACATAAAAATGGCATTGGGAGGGCAAAAATATGAAGATGTGCTTGAACCCACCTACCATCCGTTCGATCCTCGGCTTGCGCATCCTGCCTCTCTGGTCGGCTGAGTGCCCGCATGCTCGTTTCATAGGTTGAGTTAGGCATACGGAGTTCATCGCTAGTCTAAGCATACGGAGTTCATTCCCAGTCTAAGATCAGATCGAATCGAGGGTTACGACAGCAGGATCGACAGCATCCAGGGGGGACCAAACCGATCCCCGGCTTGTGCATTCTACCTCTCCGGCCGGTTGAGCGCCCGCACACCCGTTTCGTGGGTTGGCTTAGGCATAGGGAGTTCATTCCATGTCTAAGTCCCAGCCGGATCAAGGGTTGTGGTAGCAGGACCGGTAGCACACAGAGGGGGACCGGGCCGGTCTTCGGCTTGCACATTATGCCTCTTCGGTCAGCTCAACGCCCGCACGCTCCTTTCATGGGTTGACTTTGGCATACGAAGTTCATTCCCAATCTATGATCGGATCGGACTGAGGGTTGTAGCAGCAGGATCAACAGCACGTAGGGGGAACTGGGTCGATCCCCGTCTTGCGCATTCTACCTTTTCGTCCGGTTGAGCGCCCGCGCGCACGCTCATTTCGTGGGTTGGCTTAGGCATACGAATTTCATTCCATTTCTAAGCATACGGAGTTCATTCCCAGTCTAAGATCGGACCGGACCGAGGGTTACGGCAGCAGGACCAGCAGCAAGATCAGCATCATACAGGGGGGACCAAACTGATCCCCGGGTTGCGCATTCTGCCTCTCTAGCTGGCTGAGCGCCCACATGCTCGTTTCGTGGGTTGAGTAAGGCATACGGAGTTCATCCCCTGTCTAAGCATATGGAGTTCATTCCTAGTCTAAGATCAGACCAGACCGAGGGTTACGGCAGCAGGATCGACAGCACATAGGGGGGGATCAGGCCAATCCCCGACTTGCGAATTCTACCTCTCTGGCCGGCTAAGCGCCCGGACGCTTGTTTCATGGGTTGACTTAGGCATACAGAGTTCATTCCATGTCTAAGCATACGGAGTTCATTCCCAGTCTAAGATTTTGAGCCACGGTGCACTTGCTGGGCTCAGGCATGTGCTGCTGCCACATTTTTTTCGCCTGGGGCACCATCGCCGAAGCATCGTCGGAGCATCATAGGAAAGCATAATCAACGGCATTGGGGGTTCCGACGATTGGGGGGCCGGGGGGTGTTCGTACATGATGTGTGATGGTTTCTGGTACTTGGCCCTTATATTGGCCCCCTATCCCTCATCAAACCTTGAGAATTCACACCCCCTTAAAGAGCATTTGAGATTTTATAGGTTTGCTGCCAGTAGCCATTAAAGTGTCTGAAATAGGGACACTTTTTTCAAACGGTAACAAAATCTTCTCAACTTCGAGTTTTTAGCTGAACTTTTTTGTGCATGCCAACAAAAATAAAAGGATCACCTCTACCAAATTTGGGGACAAAACTCTTTCTAAAAAAGTTTTAAAAAATCCCGAACCGTAAAAGGTTTCAAAAATTGTGTAAAATAGAAAATGGGTCGTCCTGCCATGAAACTTCACATGAGGGCTTAGGGGACCATTGTATGAATTTACAAGACATAAAAATGGCATTGGCACAGCAGAAATATGAAGATGTGCTTGAACCCACCTACCATCCGTTCGATCCTCAACTTACGCATCCTGCCTCTCTGGTCGGCTGGGTGCCCGCATGCTCATTTCGTAGGTTGACTTAGGCATACGGAGTTCATCCCTAGTCTCAGCATACGGAGTTCATTCCCAGTCTAAGATCAGATCGAATCGAGGGTTACGACAGCAGAATCGACAGCATGCAGGGGGGACTGAGCCGATCCCCAGCTTGCGCATTCTGCCTCTCCGACCGGTTGAGCGCCCGCACACCTATTTCATGGGTTGGCTTAGGCATAGGGAGTTCATTCCATGTCTAAGCCCCAGCCGGACTAATGGTTGTGGCAGCAGGATCGGCAGCACACAGAGGGGGACCAGGTCGGTCCTTGACTTGTGCATTATGCCTCTTCGGTTAGCTCAGCACCCGCACGTTTCTTTCATGGGTTGACTTAGGCATACAAAGTTCATTCCCAATCTATGATCGAACCAGACTTAGGGTTACAGCAACAGGATCGACAGCACGTAGGGGGAACCGGGTCGATCCCCGTCTTGCGCATTCCACCTTTTCGTCCAGTTGAGCGCCCGCACGCACGCTCATTTTGTGGGTTGGCTTAGGCATACGAATTTCATTCCATGTCTAAGCATACGGAGTTCATTCCCAGTCTAAGATCGGACCGGATCGAGGGTTACAATAGCAGGACCAGCAGCAGGATCGGCATCATACAGGGGGGGACCGAGTCGATCCCCGGTTTGTGCATTCTGCCTCTCCGACTGGCTGAGTGCCCACACGCTCGTTTCGTTGGTTGGCTTAGGCATACGGAGTTCATTCCATGTCCAAGCCCCAACCGACTAAGGGTTGTGGCATCAGGACCGGCAGCGGGATCGACAGCACGTAGAGGGGGATCGAGCTGATCCCTGGCTTGCGCATTATGCCTCTCCAGTCGGTTGAGCGCCTGCATACTCATTTCGTGGGTTGAATAAGGCATACGAAGTTCATTCCCAGTCTAAGTTTAGACTAGACTGAGGGTTGTGGTAGCTGGATCGGCAGCATGCAGGGGGGATCAGGTCGATCCCCGACTTGCGCATTTTGCCTCTTCGGCTGACTGAGCGCCTTCACGCCCGTTTCGTGGGTTGGCTTAGGCATAGGGAGTTCATTTCATGTCTAAGCCCCAATCGGACTGAGGGTTGTGGTAGCGGGACCGACAGCAGGTAGAGGGGGATCGGGCTGATCCTCGGCTTGCGCATTATGTCTCTCTGGTACGCTTAATGCCCGTACACTCATTTCATGGGTTGACTTAGGCATACAGAGTTCATTCCCAGTATAAGATCGGACCAGACCGAGGGTTACGGCAGCAGGATCGAGAACACGCAGGGGGGATCGGGTCGATCCCCAACTTATGCATTTTGCCTCTACAGACGTCCATTTTCATGGGTTGGCTTAGGCATAGGGAGTTCATTCCATGTCTAAGCCCTAGCCGGATCGAGGGTTATAGTAGCGGGACCGACAGCATGCAGAGGGGGACCGAGCCGATCCCTGGCTTGCGCATTACGCCCTTTTGACTGGCTCAGCACTCGTACGCTCGTTTCATGGGTTGACTTATGCATACGAAGTTCATTCCCAGTCTAAGATCGGACCGGACCCAGGTTTGTGACAGCAGGATCGACAGCACGCAAGGGGGGATCGGGCCGATCCCCAACTTGCGCATTCTGCCTCTCCAGCCGACTGAGCGCCCGCACGCTCGTTTCGTGGGTTGGCTTAGGCATACGAAGTTCATTCCATGTCTAAGCATACAGAATTCATTCCCAGTCTAAGATCAGTCTAGACCGAGGGTTGCGGTAAGAGGACAAGTAGCAGGATCTATAACAAGCAAGGGGGAATCGGGCCAATCCTCGGGTTGCGTATTCTGCCTCTTCGGCGGGTTGAGTGCCCGCACGCTCGTTTCGTGGGTTGGCTTAGGCTAGGGAGTTCATTCCATGTCTATGCCCCAGTCAGATTTCGGGTTGTGGCAGCAGGACCGGTAGCACGCATCGGGGGATCGGGCTGATGCCCGGCTTGCGCATTACGCCTCTCAGGCCGGTTGAGCGCCCTCATGCTCGTTTTGTGCATTGACTTAGGCATACGGAGTTAATCCCCAGTCTAAGCATACGAGTTCATTCCCAGTCTAGGATCAGATCGGACTGAGGGTTGCAGCAACAAGATCGATAGCACGCAGGGGGGATCAGGTTGATCCCCGGCTTACGCATTCTGCCTCTCTGGCCGACTAAGCACCCGCACCGCCGTTTCGTGGGTTGGCTTAGGCATAGGGAGTTCATTCCATGTCTAAGCCCCAGCCGGACCGAGTGTTGTGGCAATGGGATCGACAGCATGCAGAGGGGGACCGGGCCGATCCCCGGCTTGCGTATTATGCCTCTTCGGCCGGCTCAGTGCCCGTACGCTTGTTTTGTGGGTTGACTTATGCAAACGGAGTTCATTCCTAGTCTAAGATAAGATCGGACCGAGGGTTGCGGTAGCAAGATTGACACCACGTAGGAGGGATCGGGCCGATCCCCGGCTTGAGCATTCTGCCTCTCCGGCCGGCTGAGCGCCCGCAAGCTCGTTTCGTGGGTTGGCTTAGGCATACGGAGTTCATTCCATGTCTAAACCCCAGCCAGACCGAGGGTTGTGGTAGCGGGACCACCCACAGGTAGAAGGGGACCAGGCCCATCCCCGGCTTGCGCATTATGCCTCTCTGGCCGGCTCAACACCCGCACACTTGTTTCGTGGGTTGACTTAGGCATACGGAGTTCATTCCCAGTCTAAGCATACGGAGTGCATTCCCAGTCTAAGATCCGACCGAAACGAGGGTTACGGTAGCATGATCGACAGCACGCAGGGGGGACCAGGCCGATCCTCGGTTGAAAGCCCACACGCCTATTTCATGGGTTGGCTTAGGCATAGGGAGTTCATTCCATGTCTAAGCCCCAGACGGACCGAGGGTTGTGGCAGCGGGATTGGTAACAGGTAGAGGGGGACCGGGCTGATCCTCGGCTTGCGCATTATGCCTCTCTGGTAGGCTCAATGCCCGCACACTCGTTTCATGGGTTGACTTAGGCATACGGAGTTCATTCCCAGTCTAAGATCAGACTAGATCGAGGGTTACGGTAACAGGATCAACAACACGTAGGGGGGACTGGGTCGATCCCCGACTTATGCATTCTGCCTATCCGATCGACTGAGCGCCCGCACGTTCATTTCGTGGGTTGCTTAGGCATACAGAGTTCATTCCATGTCTAAGCATACAGAGTTCATTCCCAATCTAAGATCGGACTGAACCGAGGGTTGCTGCAGCAGGACCAGCAGCAAGATCAGTAGCACGTAGGGGTGGACCGAGCCAATCCCTGGCTTGTGCATTCTACCTCTCCGGCTGATTGAGCACCCGCATGCTCGTTCCGTGGGTTGGCTTAGGCATACCGAGTTCATTCCATGTCTAAGCCCCAGCCGAACTGAGGGTTGTGGTAGCAGGACCGGCAGCGGGATCGACAGCATGCAGAGGGGGTCTGGGCCGATCCTTGGGTGGCACATTATGCCTCTCTGGCCGATTGAGCACCCGCACGCTCATTTCGTGGGTTGACTTAGGCATACGAAGTTTATCACTAGTCTAAGCATACGGCATTCACTCCCAGTCTAAGATTGAACCGGACCAAGGGTCGCGTAGCAGCATCGGCAGCACACAAAGGGGATCGAGCCGATCCCCAGCTTGCGCATTCTACCTCTCAGGTCAGTTGAGCGCCTGCACGCCCATTTCGTGGGTTGGCTTAGGCATAGGGAGTTCATTCCATGTCTATGCCGTAGTCGGACCGAGGGTTGTGGCAGCAAGATCGATAGCATGCAGAGGGGGACCGAGCCGATCCCCGACTTACGTATTACACCTCTCCAGTCGGCTCATCGCCCGCACGCTCGTTTCGTGGGTTCGCTTAGGCATATGGAGTTCATTCCATGTCTAAACATGCGGAGTTCATTCCCAGTCTAAGATTGGATTGGACTGAGGGTTGCGACAGCAGGACTAGCAGCAGGATCGGCACCACGCAGGGGGGACCGGGCCATCCCCGGCTTGCGCATTCTACCTCTCTGGCCGATTGAGCACCCACACGCTTGTTTCATGGGTTGGCTTAGACATAAGGAGTTCATTCCATGTCTAAGCCCCAGCTAGACCGAGGGTTATCCCAGCAGGACCAAAAACGGGATCGGCAGCACGTAGAGGGGGATCAGGCTGATCCCCGACTTGTGCATTATGCCTCTCCGATCGGCATCTCCGGCCGGCTGAGTGCCTGCATGCTCGTTTCATGGGTAGATTTAGGCATACGGAGTTCATCCCCAGTCTAAGCATACAGAGTTCATTCCCAGTCTAAGATCGGATCAGATCCAGGGTTGCGGTAGTAGGATCGACAGCACACAGAGGACCAGGTCGATCCCCAGTTTACGGATTCTACCTCTCTTATCGGCTGAGCGCCTGCACGCCCGTTTCATGGGTTGGCTTAGGCATACAGAGTTCATTCCATGTCTAAGCCCCAGCCGGACCGAGGGTTGTGGCAGCGGGACCGGTAGCACGCAGAAGGGGACCGGGCCGATCCCCGGCTTATGCATTATGCCTCTTCGGTCGGCTCAGCACCCGCACGCTCATTTTATGGGTTGACTTATGCATACAGAGTTCATTCCCAGTCTGAGATCAGACCAGACTGAGGGTTGTGGCACCAAGATTGATAGCACGCAGGGGGGACCCGGTGGATCTCCGACTTGCGGATTCTGCCTCTCTGGCCTGCTGAGTGCCCACACACTCGTTTCATGGGTTGCCTTTGGCATACAAAGTTCATTCCCAGTCTAAGATTTTGAGCCACAGTGCACAAGCTGGGCTTGGGCATGTGTCGGTGTCGTATTTTTTTCCCTTGGGGCACCATCACCGGAGCATCGTCGAAGAGTGTAACCGGCAGCATTGGGGGTTCCGACGATTGGGGGGGCCGAGGGCATGCGCACATGATGTGCGATGGGTGCTGGTACTTGGCCCTTATATTGGCCCCCTATCCCTCATCAAACCTTGAGAACTCACACCCCCTTAAAGAGCATTTGAGATTTTATAGGTTGCTGCCAGTAGCCATTAAAGTGTCTGAAATGGGGACACTTTTTTCAAACGGTCACAAAATCTTCTCCACTTTGAGTTTTTAGCTGAATTTTTTTGTGCATGCCAACAAAAATACAAGGATCAGCTCTACCAATTTTGGGGATAAAAATCTTTCTAAAAAAATTTTAAAAAATCTCAAACCGCAAAACATTTCGAAAATCATGAAAAATAGAAAACGGGTTGTCTTGCCATGAAACTTCACATGAAGGCTTAGGGGAGCATTGTCTGAATTTACAAGCCATAAAAATGGCATTGGCATGGCAGAAATATGAAGATATGCCTGAACCCACCTACCACCCGTTCGATCCTCGGCTTGCACATCCTGCCTCTCTGGTTGACTGAGCGCCCGCACGCTTGTTTCGTGGGTTGACTTAGGCATACGGAGTTCATCCCTAGTCTAAGCATATGGAGTTCATTCCCAGTCTAAGATCGGACCAGACCGAGGGTTGCGGCAGCAGGATCGACAGCACGTATAGGGGACTAGGTCGATCCCCGGCTTGCACATTCTGCCTCTCCGACCAGCTGAGCGCCCGCATGCCCATTTCGTGGGTTGGCTTAGGCATAGGGAGTTCATTCCATGTCTAAGCCCCAGTAAAACCGAGGGTTGTGGCAGCGGGATCGACAGCACGTAGAGGGGGACCGGGTCGGTCCTTGGCTTGCGCATTATGGCTCTTCGACCGGCTCATCGCCCGCACGCTCATTTCATGGGTTGACTTAGGCATACGAAGTTCATTCCCAATCTAAGATTGGACCGGACCAAGGGTTGAGGCAGCAGGATCGACAGCATGTAGGAGGGGACCAGGCCGATCTCTGACTTGCGCATTTTGCCTCTCCGGCCAACTGAGCGCCCGCACGTTCGTTTCGTCGGTTGGCTTAGCCATATGGAGTTTATTCCATGTCTAAGCATACGGAGTTCATTGCCAGTCTAAGATTAGACCGGACCGAGGTTACGGTAACAAAACCAACAGCAAGATTGGCAGCACGAAGGGGGGCACTGGGTCGATCCCTGACTTACACATTGTGCCTCTTCGGTCGGCCTCTCCGATCGGTTGAGTGCCCACACGCTCGTTTCGTGGGTTGACTTAGGCATACAGAGTCCATCCCCAATCTAAGCATATGGAGTTCATTGCCAGTCTAAGATCGGACCAGAACGATGGTTGTGGCAGTATCGACAGCACGCAAGGAGGGACAGGGTCGATCCCCGGCTTCCACAATCTGCCTCTCCGACAGGCTGAGCACCCGCACGCTCATTTCGTGGGTTGGCTTAGGCATACGGAGTTCATTCCATGTCTAAGCCCCAGCCAGACTGAGGGTTATGGTAGTAGGACCGGCAGCGAGATTGGCAACACGCAGAGGGGGATCAGGCTGATCCTTGGCTTGCGCATTAGGCCTCTCCGACCGGCCTCTCTAGCAGACTGAGGGCCCACACGCTCATTTCATGGGTTGACTTAGGCATTCGGAGTTCATCCCTAGTCTAAGCATACAGAGTTCATTCCTAGTCTAAGACCGGACGGGACCGAGGATTGCAACAGCAGGATCGGTAGTATGTAGGGGGGACCGAGTTGATCCCCGACTTACGCATTCTGCCTCTCTGGCCGACTGAGCGCCCGCACACCCGTTTCATGGGTTAGCTTAGGCATAGGGAGTTCATGCCATGTCTAAGCTCTAGCCGGACCGAGGGTTATGGCAGTGGGACTGGCAGTACGCAGAGGGGGACCGGGTCGATCCCCGACTTGCGCATTATGCCTCTTCTGTCAGCTCAGCACCCGCACGCTCATTTCATGGATTGACTTATGCATACGAAGTTCATTCCCAGTCTAAGATCAGACCGAACTAAGGGTTGCAGTAGTAGGATCGATAGCACGCTGGGGGGATCGGGTCGATCCCCGGCTTGCGTATTCTGCCTCTCCGATCGGCTGAGCGCCCGCATGCCTGTTTCATGGGTTGGCTCAGGCATAGGGCATTGATTCCATGTCTAAGCCCCAGTCAGACCGAGGGCTGTGCCAACAGGACTGGCAGCACGCGGAAGGGGATCGGGCCGATCCCCGGCTTGCGCATTATGCCTCTTCGGCCGGCTCAGTGCCCACACGCTTGTTTCATGGGTTGACTTATGCATATGGAGTTCATTCCAGTCTAAGATAGGATCGGACCGAGGGTTGCAGCAGCAGGATCAATAGCACGTAGAGGGGGACCCGGCTGATCCCCGGCTTGCGCATTCTGCTTCTCCGATCGGCTAAGTGCCCGCACGCTCATTTCGTGGGTTGGCTTAGGCATATGGAGTTCATTCCATGTCTAAGCATACGGAGTTCATTCCCAGTCTAAAATTTTGAGCCAAGTGCACATGCTGGGCTCGGGCATGTGCTGGTGCCGCATTTTTTTTGCCCGGGGCACCATCGCCGGAGAGCCTAACCGGCGGCATTGGTGGTTCCGATGATTGGTGGGGCCGGGGGGTGTGCGCACTTGATGTGCGATGGATGCTGGTACTTGGCCCTTATATTGGCCCCCTATTCCTCATCAATCCTCGAGAACTCACACCCCCTTAAAGAGCATTTGAGATTTTATAGCTTTGCTGCTAGTAGCCATTAAAGTGTCTAAAATGGGGACACTTTTTTCAAACGGTCACAAAATCTTCTCCACTTTGAGTTTTTAGTTGAAGTTTTTTGTACATGCCAACAAAAATACAAGGATCACCTCTACCAAGTTTGGGGACAAAACTCTTTCTAAAAAAATTTTAAAAAATCCTGAATCGCAAAAGGTTTCGAAAATTGTGACAAATAGAAAACGGGTTGTCTTGCCACGAAACTTCAGATGAAGGCTGAGGGGACCATTGTATGAATTTACAAGCCATAAAAATTGCATTGGCATGGTAGAAATATGAAGATGTGCTTGAACCCACGGCTTACGCATTCTACCTCTCTGGTCGGCTGAGTGCTCGTACGCTCGTTTCGTTGGTTGGCTTAGTCATACAGAGTTCATTCCATGTCTAAGCATACGAAGTTCATTCCAAGTATAATATTTTAAGCCACGGTGCACATGCTGGGCTCGAGCATGTGCTGGTGCCGCATTTTTTTCACCCGGGGCACCATCACCGGAGAGCCTAATCGACAGCATTGGGGGTTCCGACGATTGGGGGGGCCGGGGGATGTGCGCACATGATGTGCGATGGGTTCTGGTACTTGGCCCTTATATTGGCCCCCTATCCCTCATCAAACCTCGAGAACCCACACCCCCTTAAAGAGCATTTGAGATTTTATAGGTTTGCTGCCAGTAGCCATTAAAGTGTCTGAAATGGGGACACTTTTTTCAAACGGTCAAAAAATCTTCTCCACTTCAAGTTTTCAGCTGAATTTTTTTGTGCACACCAAAAAAAATATAAGGATCACCTCTACCAAATTTACGGTCAAAACTCTTTCTAAAAAAATTTTAAAAAATCCCAAACTGCAAAAATTTTTGAAAATCGTGAAAAATAGAAAACGGGTCATCTTGCCACGAAACTTCACATGAAGGCTTAGGGAACCATTGTATGAATTTACATGTCATAAAAATGGCATTGGCACAGCAGAAATATGAAGATGTGCCTGAACCCACCGACCACTCGTTCGATCCCCGGGTTACGCATCCTGCCTCTCTGGTCGGCTGAGCACCCGCACGCTCATTTCGTGGGTTTACTTAGGCATATGGAGTTCATCCCCAGCCTAAGCATACGGAGTTCATTCCCAGTCTATGATCGAGCTGGTCTGAGGGTCGCGGCAGTAGGATCGGCAAAATGCAGGGGGGACCGGGCTGGTCCCCGGCTTACGCATTCTGCCTCTTCGATCGGCTAAGTGCTCGTATGCCCGTTTCGTCGGTTGGTTTAGGCATAGGGAGTTCATTCCATGTCTAAGCCCCAGCCAGATCGAGGGTTGTGGCAGCGGGACTGGCAGCACACAGAGGGGGACCTGGTCGATCCCCGGCTTGCGCATTATGCCTCTTCGATAGGCTCAGTACCCGTACGCTCATTTCGTGGGTTGACTTATGCATACGGAGTTCATTCCCAGTCTAAGATCAGACCTGACTGAGGGTTACGACAGTAGGACTGGGCCCATCCCCGGCTTGCGCATTCTGCCTCTCTGACCGACTGAGCGCCCGCACGCTCGTTTCGTGGGTTAGCTTAGGCATACGGAGTTCATTCCATGTCTAAGCATACGGAGTTCATTCCCAATCTAAGATTTTGAGCCACAGTGCACATGCTGGGCTCGGGCATGTGCTGGTGCCACATTTTTTTCACCCGGGGCACCATTGTCAAAGCATCACCGGAGAGCCTAACCGATGGCATTGGGGTTTCGGCAATTTGGGGGGCCGGGGGGTGTGCGCACATGATGTGCGATGGGTGCTGGTACTTGGCCCTTATTTTGACCCCCTATCCCTCATCAAACCTCGAGAACTCACACCCCCTTAAAGAGCATTTGAGATTTTATAGCTTTGCTGCCAGTAGCCATTAAAGTGTCTGGAATGGGAACACTTTTTTCAAACGGTCACAAAATCTTCTCAACTTCTTGTTTTTAGCTGAATTTTTTTGTGCATGCCAACAAAAATACAAGGATACCTCTGTTTAATTCGGGGACAAAACTCTTTCTAAAAAAATTTTAAAAAATCTCAAACCGCAAAAAGTTTCAAAAATTGTGAAAAATAGAAAATGGGTCGTCTTGCCACGAAACCTCACATGAAGGCTTAGGGGACCACTGTATGAATTTACAAGCTATAAAAATGGCATTGGCATGGCAGAAATATGAAGATGGCTTGAACCCACTTACCACCCGCTCGATCCCCGGCTTGCGCATCCTGCCCCTCTGGTCGGCTCAACGCCTGCACGCTCGTTTCGTGGGTTGACTTAGGCATACGGAGTTCATCCCCAGTCTAAGCATACGGAGTTCATTCCTAGTGTAAGATCGGATCGGGCCGAGGGTTACGATAGCAGGATCGACAGCACGCAGGAAGGACCGGGTCGATCCCCAGCTTACGGATTCTGCCTCTCCAGCCAGCTGAGCGCCCGCACACCCATTTCATGAGTTGGCTTAGGCATAGGGAGTTCATTCCATGTCTAACCCCCAGCCGGACTGAGGGTTGTGGCAGCGGGACTGGCAGCACGCAGAGGGGGACCAGGTCGATCCTCGACTTGCGCATTATGCCTCTTCGATAGGCTTAGTACCCGTACGCTCGTTTCGTGGGTTGACTTATGCATACGGAGTTCATTCCCAGTCTAAGATCAGACCGGACTGAGGGTTACGGTAGTAGGACCGAGCCCATCCCCGGCTTACGCATTCTGCCTCTCCGACTAGCTGAGCGCCCGCACGTTCGTTTTGTGGGTTAGCTTAGGCATACAGAGTTCATTCCATGTCTAAGCATACGGTGTTCATTCCCAATCTAAGATTTTGAGCCACAGTGCACATGTTGGCTCAGGCATGTGCTGGTGCCACATTTTTTTCACCCGGGGCACCATTGTCGGAGCATCACTAGAGAGCCTAACCGACGGCATTGGGGTTCCGGCAATTAGGGGGCCGGGGGTGTGCGCACATGATGTGCGATGGGTGCTGGTACTTGGCCCTTATTTTGACCCCCTATCCCTCATCAAACCTCGAGAACTCATACCCCCTTAAAGAGCATTTGAGATTTTATAGCTTTGCTGCTAGTAGCCATTAAAGTGTCTGAAATGGGGACACTTTTTTCAAACGGTCACAAAATCTTCTCCACTTCGTGTTTTTAGCTGAATTTTTTGTGCATGCCAACAAAAAATACAAGGATCACCTCTGTCTAATTTGGGGACAAAACTCTTTCTAAAAAAATTTTAAAAAATCCCAAACCGCAAAAAGTTTCAAAAATTGTGAAAAATAGAAACGGGTCGTCTTGCCACGAAACCTCACATGAAGGCTTAGGGGACCGCTATATGAATTTACAAGCCATAAAAATGGCATTGGCATGGCAGAAATATGAAGATGGCTTGAACCCATCTACCACCCGTTCGATCCCCGGCTTGCGCATCCTGCCTCTCTGGTCGGCTCAACGCCCGCACGCTCGTTTCATGGGTTGACTTAGGCATACGGAGTTCATCCCCAGTCTAAGCATACAGAGTTCATTCCTAGTGTAAGATCGGAGCGGGCCGATGGGTTGCGGCAGCAAGATCGGCAGCACACAGGAAGGACCGGGTCGATCCCCAGCTTGCGGATTCTGCCTCTCCGGCCAGCTGAGTGCCCGCACTCCCATTTCATGGGTTGGCTTAGGAATAGGGAGTTCATTCCATGTCTAAGCCCCAGCCGGACCAAGGGTTGTGGCAGCGGGACAGGCAGCACGCAGAGGGGGACCGAGCCAATCCTCGGCTTGCGCATTACGTCTCTCCGGCTGGCTCAGCCCCTGCACGCTCGTTTCATGGGTTGACTTAGGCATACGAAGTTCATTCCCAGTCTAAGGATACGGAGTTCATTCCCAGTCTAAGATCAGACCGGGTTGAGGGTTGCGGCAGTAGGATCGACAGCACACAGGGGGGACCGGGCTGATCCTCGGCTTATGCATTCTTCCTCTCCGGTCGGTTGAGCGCCCGTACACCTGTTTCATGGGTTAGCTTAGGCATAGGGAGTTCATTCCATGTCTAAGCCCCAGCCGAACCGAGGGTTGTGGTAGTGGGACCAGCAGCACGTAAAGGGGGACCGAGCCTATCCCCGACTTATACATTATGCCTCTCCGATCGACTCAGCCCCCGCACGCTCGTTTTGTGGGTTGACTTAGGCATACAGTGTTCATCCCCAGTCTAAGCATACGAGTTCATTCTAGGTCTAAGATCAGACCGGGCTGAGGGTTGCGGTAGCAGGATCAACAGCACGCAGGGGGGATCGAGCCGATCCCTGGCTTGCGTATTCTGCCTCTCCAGCCAACTGAGCGCCCGCACCCTCGTTTAATGGGTTGGCTTAGGCATACTGAGTTCAATCCATGTCTAAGCATACGAAGTTCATTCCTAATCTAAGATTAGATCAAACTGAGGGTTGCGGCAGTAGAGCAGCAGCAGGATCGGTAGCACGTAGGAGGGACCGGGCTGATCCTCAGCTTACGCATTCTACCTCTTCGACAGGCTAAGCGCCCGTACCCTCGTTTTGTGGGTTGGCATAGGCATACGGAGTTCATTCAATGTCTAAGCCCCAGCTGGACCAAGGGTTGTGGCAGCAGGGCCGACTGCGGGATCGGCAGCAGGGCCGACTGCGAGATCGGCAGCACGCAAAGGGGGACCGGGCTGTTTCGTAGCTTGCGCATTATGCCACTCCGACCGACCTCTCTGGTTGGCTGAACGCCCGCATGCTCATTTCGCGGGTTGACTTAGGCATACAGAGTTCATCCCCAGTCTAAGCATACGGAATTCATTCCCAGTCTAAGATCAGACCAGACTGAGGGTTGCAGCAGTAGGATCGGCAAGACACAGGGGGGATCGGGCCGATCCCCGGTTTACGCATTCTGCCTCTCCGATAGGCCGAGCACCCGTACACCCGTTTCATGGGTTGGCTTAGGCGTAGGGAGTTCATTCCATATCTAAGCCTCAGCCAGACCGAAGGTTGTGGCAGCGAGATCGGTAGCACGTAGAGGGGGATCGAGTCGATCCTCGGCTTGCGCATTATGCCTCTTCGATCGGCTCAGCGCCCGTACGCTCGTTTCGTGGGTTGACTTATGCATACGGAGTTTTTTTCCAGCAAAAGATCAGACCGGACCGAGGGTTGCGGTAGCAGGATCGACAACATGCAGGAGGTACCAGGCTGATCCTCATTTTATGTATTTTGCCACTTCGACCGGCTGAGCACCCGCACGTTCGTTTCATGGGTTAGCTTAGGCATACGGAGTTCATTCCATGTCCAAGCATATGGAGTTTATTCCCAATCTAAGATTTTGAGCCACGGTGCCCATGCTGGGATCGGGCATATCCTGGTGCCACATTTTTTTCGCCCGGGGCACCATCGTCGGAGCATCACCTGGAGCCTAGCCAGCGGCATTAGAGGTTCCGACGAATGGCGGGGTCGGGGGGTGTGCGTACATGATGTGCGATGGGTGCTGGTACTTGGCCTTTATATTGGCCCCCTATCCCTCATCAAACCTCGAGAACTCGTACCCCCTTAAAGAGTATTTGAGATTTTATAGGTTTGCTGCCAGTAGCCATTAAAGTGTTCGAAATACAGACACTTTTTTCAAACGGTCACAAAATCTCCTCCACTTCCAGTTTTTATGTGAATTTTTTTTGTACATGCCAACAAAAATAGAAGGCTACCAAATTTGGGGACAAAACTCTTTCTAGAAAAATTTAAAAAAATCCCAAACCCTAAAAAGTTTCAAAATTTGTGAAAAATAGAAAATGGGTCGTCTTGCCACGAAACTTCACATGAAGGCTTAGGGGAGCATTGTATGAATTTACAAGTCATAAAAATGGCATTGGCATGGCAAAAATATGAAGATGTGCTTAAACCCACATACCACCCGCTCGATCCTCGGCTTGCGCATCCTGCTTCTCTGGTCGGCTGAGCGCTCGCACGCTCGTTTCATGGGTTGACTTAGGCATACGGAGTTCATCCCCAATCTAAGCATATGGAGTTGATTCCCAGTCTAAGATCCGACTGAATCGAGGATTGTGACAATAGGATCGACAGCACGCAGGGGGGACCAGGTCGATCCCCAGCTTGCGCATTCTACCTCACCGACCGGTTGAGCGCCCGCACACCCATTTCGTGGGTTGGCTTAGGCGTAGGGAGTTCATTCCATGTCTAAGCCCCAGCCGGATTGAGGGTTGTGGTAGTGGGATCGACAGCACGGAAGGGGGACCGGGCCGATCCCCAACTTACACATTATGCCTCTCCGATCGGTTCAGCGCCCGTATGCTCGTTTCGTGGGTTGACTTAGGCATACGGAGTTCATTCTAGTCTAAGATCGGACCAAACCGAGGGTTGCGATAGCATGTAGGGGGGACCGGGTCGATCCCCGACTTATGCATTCTGCCTCTTCGGCCAGCTGAGTGCCCGCACGCTCGTTTCGTGGGTTGGTTTAGGCATACGGAGTTCATACCATGTCTAAGCATACGGAGTTCATTCCGAGTCTAAAAATGGACCAGACCTAGGGTTGTGATAGTAGGACCAGCAGTAGGATCGGCAGCACACAGAGGGGACCGGGCTGATCCCTGGCTTGCACATTCTACCTCTTCAGTCGGCCTCTCCGATCGACTAAGCGCCCATATGCTTATTTCGTGGGTTGACTTTGGCATACGGAGTTCATCCCCAGTCTAAGCATACGGAGTTCATTCCCAGTTTAAGATAGGACCAAAATGAGGGTTGCGACAGCAGGATCAGTAGCACACAGGGGGGACCGAACTGATCCCCAGCTTGCGCATTTTGCCTCTCTGGCCGACTGAGCGCCTGCACGCCCATTTCATGGGTTGGCTTAGGCATAGGGAGTTCATTCGATGTCTAAGCCCCAATCGGACCGAGGGTTCTGGTAGTGGGACTGGCTGCACGCAGAGGGGGACCGGCCGATCCTCAACTTACGCATTTTGCCTCTCTGGCCGGCTGAGCGCCCGCACGCTCGTTTCGTGGGTTGGTTTAGGCATATGGAGTTCATTCCATGTCTAAGCATATGGAGTTCATTCCCAGTCTAAGATCGGACAAGATCGAGGATTGGGGTAGCAAGACCAGCAGCAAGATCGGTAGAACGCAGGGGGGACCGGGTCGATCCCTGACTTGCGCATGCTACCTCTTCGGTCGACCTCTCAGGTCGACTGAGCTCCCGCACACTCGTTTCGCGGGTTAACTTAGGCATACAGAGTTCATCCCTAGTCTAAGCATACGGAGTTCATTCCCAGTCTAAGATCCAATTGGACCAAGGGTTACGGTAGCAGGATCGACAGCACACCGGTGGGACCGAACCGATCCCCAGCTTGTGCATTCTGCCTCCTCGGCCGACTAAGTGCCCGCAGCCCGTTTCGTGGGTTGGCTGAGGCATAGGGAATTCATTCCATGTCTAAGCCCCAGCCAGACCGAGGGTTGTGGCAGCGGGGCCAACAACATGCAGAGGGGGACCGGGCCGATCCCCAGCTTGTTCATTCTGCATCTTTGGCCGGCTGAGCTCCCGCACGCTCGTTTCGTGGGTTGGCTTAGGCATACGGAGTTCATTGATTGTCTAAGCATACGGAGTTCATTCCCAATCTAAGAGTTTGAGCCACGATGCACATGATGGGCTTAGGCATGTGCTGGTGTCGCATTTTTTTCGCCCGGGCACCATCGTCGGAGCATCGTCGGAGAGCCTAACCGGTGGCATTAGGCGTTTCGACGATTGGGTGGGCCAGGGGGTGTGCGCACATGATGTGAGATGGGTGCTGGTACTTGGCCCTTATATTGGCCCCCTATCCCTCATCAAACTTTGAGAATTCACACCCCCTTAAAGAGCATTTGAGATTTTATAGGTTTGCTGCCAGTAGCCATTAAAGTGTCTAAAATGGGGATACTTTTTTCAAACGGTCACAAAATCTTCTCCACTTCGAGTTTTTAGCTAAATATTTTTGTGCATGGCAACAAAAATACAAGGATCAGCTCTACCAATTTTGGGGACAAAACTCTTTCTAAAAAAATTTTAAAAAATCTTGAACCACAAAAAGTTTCAAAAATCGTGAAAAATAGAAAACGGGTCGTCTGCCACGAAAAATCAAATGAAGGCGTAGGCGACCATTGTATGAATTTACAAGCCATAAAAATGGCATTGGTATGGCAGAAATATGAAGATGTGCTTGAACCCACTACCACCCGTTCGATCCCTGGCTTGCGCATCCTGCCTCTCTGGTCGACTGAGCGTCTGCACGCTCGTTTCATGGGTTGACATAGGCATACAGAGTTCATCCCCAGTCTAAGCATACGGAGTTCATTCTGAGTCTAATATCAGACTGGATCGAGGGTTGCGATAGCAGGATCGACAACACGTAAGGGGGGATCGGGTCGGTCCCCGGCTTGCGCATTCTGCCTCTCTGACCGGCTGAGCGTCCGCACGCTCGTTTTATGCGTTGGCTTAGGCATACGGAGTTCATTCCATGTCTAAGCATAAGGAGTTCATTCCCAGTCTAAGAGTTAGAACCACGGTGCACATGATGGGCTTGGGCATGTGCTGGTGCTGCATTTTTTTCGCCCGGGGCATCATCGTCGGAGCATCGTCGAAGCATCGCCAGAGAGCCTAACCGACGGCATTGGGGGTTCCGGCGATTGGGGGGCCGAGGGGTGTGCGCACACGATGTGCGATGGGTGTTCATATTTGGCCCTTATATTGGCCCCCTATCCCTCATCAAATCTCGAGAACTCACACCCCCTTAAAGAGCATTTGAGATTTTATAGGTTTGCTGCCAGTAGCCATTAAAGTGTCTAAAATAGGGACACTTTTTTCAAATGGTCACAAAATCTTCTCCACTTCGAGTTTTTAGCTAAATGTTTTTGTGCATGCCAACCAAAATACAAGGATCACCTCTACCAAATTTGGAGACAAAATACTTTCTAAAAAAATTTTAAAAAATCTCGAACCGTAAAAAGTTTTGAAAATCGTGAAAAATACAAAACGGCTCGTCTTGCCACGAAACTTTACATGAAGGTGTAGGAGACCATTGTATGAATTTACAAGTCATAAAAATGGCATTGGCATGGCAGGAATATGAGGATGTGCTTGAACCCACCTACCACCCGTTCGATCCCCGGATTACGCATTCTGCTCCTCTGGCCGGCTAAGCGCCCGCATGCTCGTTTCGTGGGTTGACTTAGGCATACGGAGTTCATTCCCTGTCTAAGCATATGGAGTTCATTCCTAGTCTAAGAGTTTGAGCCACGGTGCACATACTAGGCTCGGGCATTTGCTGGTGCCACACTTTTTTCGCCTGGGGCACCATCGTCGGAGCATCACTGGGAGACTAACCGACAGCATTGGGGGTTCTGGCTATTGGGGGGCCGGGGGGTGTGCGCACATGATGTGCGATGGGTGCTGGTACTTGGCCCTTATATTGGCCCCCTATCCCTCATCAAACCTCGAGAACTCACACCCCCTTAAAAAGCATTTGAGATTTTATAGGTTTGCTGCCAGTAGCCATTAAAGTGTCTGAAATGGGGACACTTTTTTCAAATGGTCACAAAATCTTCTCCACTTTGAGCTTTTAGCTGAATTTTTTTGTACATTCCAACAAAAATACAAGGATCACCTCTACCAAATTTGGGGACAAAACACTTTCTAAAAAAATTTTAAAAAATCCCGAATCGTAAAAAGTTTTGAAAATCGTGAAAAATACAAAACGGGTCGTCTTGCCACGAAACTTTACATGAAGGCGTAGGAGACCATTGTATGAATTTACAAGTCATAAAAATGGCATTGGCATGGCAGGAATATGAAGATGTGCTTGAACCCACCTACCACCTGTTCGATCCCCGGCTTGCGCATCCTGCCTCTCTGGTCGGCTGAGCGTCCGCACGCTCGTTTCGTGGGTTGACTTATGCATACCGAGTTCGTCCCCAGTCTAAGCATACGAAGTTTATTCCCAGTCTAAGATAAGACCGGACTGAGGGTTACGGTAGCAGCATCTGCAACACGCAGGAAGGACCGGATCGATCCCCGACATGCGCATTCGACCTCTCCGACCGGCTGAGTGCCCGCACGCCCATTTCGTGGGTTGGCTTAGGTATAGGGAGTTCATTCCATGTCTAAGCCCCAGCCAGACTGAGGGTTGTGGCAGCGGGACTAGCAGCACGCAGAGGGGGATCGGGTCGATCCCCGGCTTACGCATTATGCCTCTTCAACCGGCACAGCGCCCGCATGCTCATTTCGTGGGTTGACTTAGGCATACGGAGTTCATTCCTAGTCAAAGATCAGACTGGATAGAAGGTTGCAGCAACAGGATCAACAGCACATAGGAGGGATCGGGCCGATCCCCGGCTTACGCATTCTGTCTCTCCGACCGACTGAGCGCCCGAACGCTCATTTCGTGGGTTAGCTTAGGCATACAGAGTTCATTCCATGTCTAAGCATACGAAGTTCATTCCTAGTCTAAGATTGGATCGGACCGAGTGTTGCGGCAGCAGGATCGACAGCACACAGGGGGGGATTGGGCCGATCCTCGGCTTGCGTATTCTACCTCTTCAGTCGACTGAGCGCCCGCACGCTTGTTTCATGGGTTGGCTTAGGCATACGGAGTTCATTCCATGTCTAAGCCCCAGTCAGACTGAGGGTTTTGGTAGCGGGATCAGCAGCACGTAGAGGGGGACCGGGCTGATCCCCGGCTTGTGCATTATGCATTTTCGATCGACCTCTCCAGCGGGCTGAGCGCCCGCACGCTCGTTTCATGGGTTGACTTAGGCATACGGAGTTCACCCCCAGTCTATGCATACGGAGTACATTCCTAGTCTAAGATCGAATCGGACTGAGAGTTGCTGCAACAGGATCGACAGCACGCAAGGGGACCGGGCCGATCCCTCACTTGTGCATTCTGCCTCTCTGGCCGGCTGAGTGCCCGCACGCTCATTTCGTGGGTTGGCTTAGGAATAGGGACTTCATTCCATGTCTAAGCCCCAGTCAGACCGAAGGTTATGGCAGCAGGATCGGCATCGTGCAGAGAGGGATCGGGCTGATCTTCGACTTGCGCATTCTGCCTCTCTGACCGACTGAACACCCGCACACTAGTTTCATGGGTTGGCTTAGGCATACGGAGTTTATTCCATGTCTAAGCATACGGAGTTCTTTCCCAGTCTAAGAGTTTGAGCCACGGTGCACATGCTGGGCTTGGTCATGTGCTGGTGCTGCATTTTTTTCGCTTGGGGCACCATTGTCAGAGCATCGCCGGAGAGCCTAACCGACGGCATTAGAGGTTCCAGCGATTGGGGGGCCGGGGGGTGTGCGCACATGATGTGTGATGGGTGCTGATACTTGGCCCTTATATTGGCCCCTTATCCCTCATCAAACCTCGAGAACTCACACCCCCTTAAAGAGCATTTGAGATTTTATAGGGTTTCCTGCCAGTAGCCATTAAAGTGTCTGAAATGGGGACACGTTTTTCAAACGATCACAAAATCTTCTCCACTTCGAGTTTCTAGCTGAATTTTTTCTTGTATGCCAACAGAAATACAAGGATCACCTCTGCCAAATTTGGTGACAAAACTCTTTCTAAAACAATTTTAAAAAATCCCAAACCGTAAAAAGTTTTGAAAATCGTGAAAAATAGAAAACGGGTCATCTTGTCACGAAAATTCACATGAAGGCGTAGGGGACCATTGTATGAATTTACAAGCCATAGAAATAGCATTGGCACGGTAGAAATATGAAGATGTGCTTGAACCCACCTACCACCTGTTTGATCCACAGCTTGCGCATCCTGCCTCTCTGGTCGACTAAGCGTCCGCACGCTCGTTTCGTGGGTTGACTTAGGCATACGGAGTTCATCCCCAGTCTAAGCATACAGAGTTCATCCCCAGTCTAAGCATACGGAGTTCATTCCCAATCTAAGATCGGACTGGACCAAAGGTTGCGGCAGCAGGATGGACAGCACGCAGGGGTGAATCGGGCTGGTTCCCAGCTGGCGCATTCTGCCTCTCCGATCGACTGAGCGCTCGCACGCTCATTTTGTGGGTTGCCTTAGGCATACGGAGTTCATTCCATGTCTAAGCATACGTAGTTCATTCCCAGTCTAAGATCAAATCAGATCGAGGGTTCCGACCGCAGGACTAGCAGCAGGATCGATAGCACATAGGGGGGATCGGGTCGATCCCTAGCTTACACATTCTGCCTCTTCGGCCGGTCTCTCCGGTTGGCTAAGTGCCTGCACGCTCATTTTGTGGGTTGACTTAGGCATACGGAGTTCATCCCCAGTCTAAGCATACGGAGTTCATTCCTAGTCTAAGATCTAACCAGACCGAGGGTTGCAACAACAGGATCGGTAGGACGTAGGGGGGACCACGTCGATCCTCGACTTGCGCATTCTGCCTTTCCGGCCGGCTGAGCGCCCGCACGCCCGTTTTGTGGGTTGGCTTAGGCATAGGGAGTTCATTCCATGTCTAAGCCCCAGTCGGATTGAGGGTTGTGGCAGCACGTCTGGTAGCACGTAGAGGGGTATCGAGTCGATCCCCGGCTTGCGCATTCTGCCTCTCTAGTCGGCTGAGTGACTGCATGCTCGTTTCGTGAGTTGGCTTAGGCATACGGAGTTCATTCCATGTCTAAGCATACGGAGTTCATTCCCAGTCTAAGAGTTTGAGTCATGGTGCACATGCTGGTTTCTGGCATGTGCTGGTGCCGCATTTTTTTTGCCCGGGGCACCATCGTCGGAGCATCGTCGGAGAGCCTAACCGGTGGCATTGGGGTTTCTAGCGATTGGGTGTGTCGGGGGGGTGTGCGCACATGATGTGCGATGGGTGCTGTTACTTGGCCCTTATATTGGCCCCCTATCCCTCATCAAACCTCGAGAACTCACACCCCCTTAAAGAGCATTTGAGATTTTATAGGTTTGCTGCCAGTAGCCATTAAAGTGTTTGAAATGAGGGCACTTTTTTCAAACGGTCACAAAATCTTCTCAATTTCGAGTTTTTAGCGAAATGTTTTTATGCATGACAAGAAAAATACAAGGATCACCTCTACCAAATTTGGGGACAAAAATCTTTCTAAAAGAATTTTAAAAAATCTCGAACCACAAAAAGTTTTGAAAATCATGAAAAATAGAAAACGGGTCGTCTTGCCATGAAACTTCACGTGAAGGCTTAGGGGACCATTGTATGAATTTACAAGCCATAAAAATGGCATTGGCATGTCAAAAATATGAATATGTGCTTGAACCCACCTACCACCCATTTGATCCCCGGCTTGCGCATCCTGCCTCTCTGGTCGGCTGAGCATTCGTACGCTCGTTTCGTGGGTTGACTTAGGCATAGGGAGTTCATCCCCAGTATAAACGTACGGAGTTCATTCCCAGTCTAACATCGAATCGGATCGAGGGTTGCGACAACAGGATCGGTAGCACGTAGGGGGGATCGGGCCGATCCCCGGCTTGCACATTCTGCCTCTTCGGCCGGCTGAGTGCCTGCATGCCCATTTCGTGGGTTGGCTTAGGCATAGGGAGTTCATTCCATGTCTAAGCCCTAGTCGGATCGAAGGTTGGGGCAGTGGGACTGGCAGTATGTAGGGGGGGATCGTGCCGATCCCCGACGTGCGCATTATGCCTCTTCGGCCGGCTCAGCACCCGCACGCTCGTTTCATGGGTTGACTTAGGCATACGGAGTTCATTCCATGTCTAACCATACGGAGTTCATTCCCAGTCTAAGAGTTTGAGCCACGGTGCACATGCTGGGCTCGGGCATGTGCTGGTGCCACATTTTTTTCACCCGGGGCACCATCGTCGGAGCATCCCCGGAGCATCGTCGGAGCATCGTCGGAGAGCCTAACCGAAGGCATTGGGGGTTCAGACGATTAGGGGGCCGGGGGGTGTCCGCACATGATGTGCGATGGGTGCTGGTACTTGGCCCTTATATTGGCCCCCTATGCCTCATCAAACCTCAAGAACTCACACCCCGTTAAAGAGCATTTGAGATTTTATAGGTTTGCTGCCAGTAGCCATTAAAGTGTCTGAAAATGGGGACATTTTTTTCAAAGGGGCACAAAATCTTCTCCACTTCGAGTTTTTAGCTGAATTTTTTTATGCATGCCAAAAAAAATACAAGGATCATCTATACCAAATTTGGGGACAAAATTCTTTCTAAAAAAATTTTAAAACATCCCAAACCGTAAAAAGTTTTGAAAATCGTGAAAAATAGAAAGCGGGTCGTCTTGCCACGAAACTTCACATGAAGGTTTAGGGGACCATTGTATGAATTTGCAAGCCATAAAAATGGCATTGGCATGGCAGAAATATGAAGATGTGCTTGAACCCACCTACCACCCGTTCGATCCCCGGCT